>NW_024070201.1:71133014-71464966 GCF_014754425.2 Oryx dammah
GAAATATCAAGAACCTCAGATATGCAGATGACACCACCCTTATGGCAGAAAGTGAAGAGGAGCTAAAAAGCCTCTTGATGAAAGTAAAAGAGGAGAGTGAAAAAGTTGGCTTAAAGCTCAACATTCAGAAAACGAAGATCATGGCATCTTGTCCCATCACTCCATGGGAAATAGGTGGGGAAACAGTGGAAACAGTGTCAGACTTTATTTTGGGGGGCTCCAAAATCACTGCAGATGGTGACTGCAGCCATGAAATTAAAAGATGCTTACTCCTTGGAAGAAAAGTTATGACCAACCTAGATAGTATATTCAAAAGCAGAGACATTACTTTGCCGACTAAGGTCCGTCTAGTCAAGGCTATGGTTTTTCCAGTAGTCATGTATGGATGTGAGAGTTGGACTGTGAAGAAGGCTGAGTGCCGAAGAATTGATGCTTTTGAACTGTGGTGTTGGAGAAGACTCTTGAGAGTCCCTTGGACTGCAAGGAGATCCAACCAGTCCATTCTGAAGGAGATCAGCCCTGGGATTTCTTTGGAAGGATGCTAAAGCTGAAGCTCCAGTACTTTGGCTACCTCATGTGAAGAGTTGACTCATTGGAAAAGACTCTGATGCTGGGAGGGATTGGGGGCAGGAGGAGAAGGGGACAACCGAGGATGAGATGGCTGGATGGCATCACAGACTCGATGGACGCGAGTCTGAGTGAACTCCGGGAGTTGGTGATGCACAGGGAGGCCTGGCGTGCTGCGATTCATGGGGTCTCAAAGAGTCGGACCCGACTGAGCGACTGAACTGAACTGAACTGAACTGAAGGGCATAGGGAAGTATTAATCTTTGGGACCTGGGCTTGCAGAAAATTTTCAACTTAACAACATGAATACTTTCTAAATAGTAGTAGTTTTTGAGTGGAAATAAGGCTTCCATCCATTTGCAGCTCTAACTATGCACTGGGGAATTACTTATGTGCTGTCTTCCTTTGACCAAAAGCCACTTTTCTTTAAACCTGTATTCTTGGTCATGGCCAAATCTATCAAAAGTTCTTTTCTGTCCCAGAACCAGGTGCAGGGTATCCCATGGTAGCCAGAGAAGGAAGGAGAGGAAGCTAAAATAACATGAGGAAGACTTGGAGACAACGCTGTTGCTACAAGTCAGCTGCCGGGCAATTCTAATTAAGTTCCTGCTGGAATCCCTATAGCAGTCCTTTTCTGCTGCTTTCCTGGCTTAGGTACTGAGAGGTTTGTGAATCATATGGCGTATCAGACGCTATGCTAAACACATGATGCCTGCCTTTCCATTGCTTGCCTGTCATCTAGGTGGGCAGTACTTGAACACATGACAAATTTCCAGCAGGACAAGGCAAAAGCAGGAACAGCAGATCCTCAAGGAACCCACAAAACAAATGTTTCCTGGGTTCCCATTAATTGTTTCTGTAGCTGTTCGCACCTGCTCTGTGCCAGGAGCAATTGTGGACATTTGGAATATAGGAGCAAACAAGGTAGAAACTAAAACTTAGAACTCTTTGTCAACCCCACATTTATACTACTGACTGCATAATTTTGGGAAGTAACCATTCTTATCTAAATATCCTAAAGGAAAAGACTTTGCCAACCCCTGTTTGACTTTATACTTGTTTCAGAACGTTAATATTAAGCAACAGAAACTATCATATTGGTTCAGAAAACAAAGTTACTTGAAAGGATAGCAATAGATTTTGTAGTCACTTGTTAACAAATGGAAGAGCCATATAGCTTTTCAAAGAAAGAAATGACAGATTTCTAGTGGTACTCCTCAGCTTGGCAACAGCCCTGCCCACTTTCCCACTTTCTATTCCGGAAAGTGGAATGGGAGACAGAGATGCCACTGGAGAGCTGAGTGACGCTGCAGACCTTCTGTGAGAAGCGCTCAGCGCTTTAAGTTGTTTTTAGTAATGGGAATCAGGCTGCTTTCTCAGACTTCTCAGAGACTGAAACTGCATTTCTGAGATGGGTTACTCACTGTGGTTACAGGTCTGTTGATACCGTTATGAGATTCCTAACCTTGGCCTTATGAATACCATGTTCTAAATTACTGAAAAGCCAGATTACCAGTTGAAGATTATTGGGGTACTGGCATAACATAGACTATCAATTTGTGAGCCATCAACCCCAAGCTCTCAGGTCGTCCACTGGGCACATATCATAGAAGGAAGCGTTCCATTTTATTTGTTTTTGTACCCTGTATACTTCTTAGAAGGAGTAGAAAGAACTGTCACAGAACACAGTGTAAGATTCAGCCATTTATTCAAAATAGCAAAAGTTAAGTAGTAAAGAATTTTTTTTTTTAAGGAAAACATTCTGTTAAGAAACTCAGACTAATTTCGCCCTAAGCTTTCTTTCTAGTTAGGCATAGAGGGGAGCTTGTAAGGTTGTGTAACCTACAGTGTAAAATAATGGAAACATACTGACTGCTCAGGAGAGAGAATTTTTACTAGGCCATTGCACTGAGAAACATCCATGGGAGTCTTTACATAAGAAACATTAGCAATATAATAAATATCTTGATAACCATTTTAGGGAAAAATTACACTAGCAAATTGTTAGATCTTATATTAGCCATTAGTGAAAATGAAAGCCTTCATGTGGAATTAGGATAATTTTCCACTAAACAAATCATTGTTCAGTTAAGGTAATTAGGCTGTATGGTCTTAACAACTATATTTCATATGCCATTTGAATAAAGCTTGAAGAATCCTATATATTAAATAATACATCATAATAAACTTCATCTTTACCATCTATGTCTTATATCTAGAGCAAGTTGGCCTTTCCCCCCTCCCCCAAAATACACATAAAATAGCCCTCTTCATGCTCACTAGTGACAATCTGTGACTGCCTACCATCTAGCTTCTGCCATTGTTCTCAATCCAGTTTTTTATAAAAGCTGGATGACAAAAATGATATATTATGAATTCTGAAGATGTTGAATGGTATTTTTATGAAGATGGACTACAGAAGTGCCTCTAAGCAGAGCCGAAACTTTTCTCAGAAAGCAAGGTTGGAGTCACTCAAGTACTTGAATGACTGTGTAACTTGTAACAGCATGCTTGCACTTGAATTTCAGGTACAGTGGTTGAGGAAAGCAATGGTTCTGATGAGATGGAGAATTCAGATGAAACAAAAATGTCAGAAGAGATATTGGCCTTGGTGGATGAATTTCAACAGGCATGGCCCCTGGAAGGCTTTGGAGGAGCACTGGAGATGAAGGGACGGCGTCTGGACTTGCAGGGCATACGGGTACTGAAGAAAGGCCCCCAGGATGGAGTAGCCAGAAGTTCTTGCTATGGAGACTGCAGAAGTGAAGATGATGAAGCGACAGAATGGGTAAGAGTTTGCCAACTCAGTCCTTACCAATTTGTAGCCCAGGTCCTTGAGAGTGGGTAGGGGGCAGTGCTCCTAATTTGCCAAGTGTGATCTGTTGGGTGTGTGGCACTTGGCTCCATGCCCTAGTCAGCCTTCACATGAGAATTGTACTGCTGAAAGCATTTCATGTGCCTTAGGGAGGGTTGGCTTCTAGAGGAAATGGGTGTGAAGCCACGCCCAAAGCCTGCAGGCTTGGAACAGCCCAGTTCAAACATCTTAGGTTTTAGTTTCCTCTGTATCCTGTAAGGCTAGGTTATTTTGTTTATTTCACTAAGCATTTTTCATCTAGACCTTTAAGAATTAAACTGAAGGAAAGAACTTAACTCTTGCACAGGACTGGTTGTTATTTTTGTTTTTTAATTGGAGGATAATTGCTTTACAATATTGTGTTGGGACTGGTTATTCTTAAAGCCACCAATACTCACAGCCACAGGCAGACATGAAAATTGATCTCATTTGTCCCTAACATGTTTTCATTTCCCAGATCACATTCCAGGTCAAACGTGTAAAGAAACCCAAAGGAGATCATAATAAGAAAACTTCAGGGAAAAAGGTAGAATCAAGTCAAACAGAAAATGTACATCGTAACCAAGGAAACCTGGAGATCACTGGCCCAAAGGTGGCATCTCCCGGGCCACAAGGTAGATTGGAATGTTCAGTATGCCAGTTTCTTCTTTCAGATTTCACTGTTTCAGTTCTCACAAAGGGTGTGTTCATGACTGCAGACGTAGATCACATGAAAAGGTAATTGAGCCAACTGAACAGGAAGCTAGTCATTGGTATAAAAAGTTTGTTTTAAACATTTATTTGGCTTATGTTCTTACCATCTTGAACTTAAATACTCTATTTAATTTCTTAACTTGACAGCTTAGTTTAATATATAAACTGTGGGTTCGAGACAGACTCCTTGGGTTCAGACACCAGTTTTGCCATTTAGTTCCTTTGCCTCATTTTTCTTGTCTATAAAATGGGGATAATTGCATCTATCTTACAGAGTGGTTGTGTGTATTCTATAAGGTTATACATGTAAAGTACTTTAAATGAGCTGAACACATAGGGTTTGATAATTACTATCTAGTAATTTTTTATGTGTTAGATAGCTCTTTAAGTATTAGATAATGCTTTGGAACTACTCCCCAGGAAAAAAAAAAATACATTTACATCAAAATGTGGCCTGTACTTACAGGGTTCATAGTTATCCCAAAGTCTGTCTTTGGGCTCCAGGTTCAGGGCCATTGCCGTGAGTACAGTTGACTTTCTTTTCCAGCAGTGAAACGGTGGTGATAGAATTTCTTTAAAAAAAAAAAATTCTCCTCTTTAATTTTTTTTCTCCTTTTTTAAAAGGATATTTTCACTGTATTAGATTTGACAATTCAAGATAACTTCATGAAAATGTGTCTAATTTAAATTGTATTTGCCAAAACTGCGGAGAAGGCAATGGCATCCCACTCCAGTACTCTTGCCTGGAAAATCCCAAGGATGGAGAAGCCTGGTAGGCTGCAGTCCATGGGGTCGTGAAGTCGGACACAACTGAGCGACTTCACTTTCACTTTTTACTTTCATGCATTGGAGAAGGAAATGGCAACCCACTACAGAGAATCCCAGGGATGGGGGAGCCTAGTGGGCTGCCATCTATGGGGTCTCACAGAGTCGGACACGACTGAAGCGACTTAGCAGCAGCAGCAGCAGCAGCAGCAGCAGCAGCAGTGAAAGCTGAAAGCAGAGAACACATAATAAAATATAAGGGATGAGGTAATCTTAGCTAAATCTCAGAATGATCTGTGACTTGACAAAAATACTAAGGACACCAAAAAGGACACTTTGGCTTGACTGGAGTTGAAATATAAAGTAGTTTTACTGTTTAAGGAAGATAGCATGTGTTAGCAGATTATGGGAAGAAAGTGGCACTTGCTCTAATAAGCCTATGTGCAGTAGCAAGGAAAAAGATACTCAAACTATAAAACATCAGTCATTATAGCAGTGAAACTTCCAATGGTTTAAATAGTAAATGTAATAAATACATTAAAGAGGAAAATTTTAATGGATAGTTATATGCTTTTAAGGTGAAAAAGGACTTTCTAAAGCACAGAGAAAAAAAAGTAATTCTGGCATCAGAAAACACTACAAAATAGACAAAGAATTGAAACAGTATTTTTTGCAGAATATTTATATATTTTTACAGAATACATGATAAGCAAAGGATATCAGTGTCATTTAAAGAGTGCCTCCAAATCGATGGAAAAAAATACAGCATTTCAGTAAAATATGTGCACAGTACATAGGCAGTTCACCAAATACACACAACATACTCACACACGTACACACACACGGCCGTTCCAATGGTTTAAATGTTTAGCCTCTCGAGCAGTCAAGGAAATGCAGACGTAAAATGTAACATGCCATTTCTGCTTGTCAGATTGTCTTTGTGTAATACACAGTGAGATTTAATAAAATGAATTTTGGGATAGTTTGACTAGATACATCAGAAAATTTTTAAATATACCAACAGTTCTACTTCTGGTAATTTACCCTAAATAATCTTCTAAGCATATTCAAAAGCAGAGACATTACTTTGCCAACTAAGGTCTGTCTAGTCAAGGCTATGGTTTTTCCAGTGGTCACGTATGGATGTGAGAGTTGGACTGTGAAGAAAGCTGAGCGCTGAAGAATTGATGCTTTTGAACTGTGGTGTTGGAGAAGACTCTTGAGAGTCCCTTGGACTGCAAGGAGATCCAACCAGTCCATTCTGAAGGAGATCCTGGGTGTTCTTTGGAAGGAATGATGCTAAAGCTGAAACTCCAGTACTTTGGCCACCTCATGAGAAGAGTTGACTCATTGGAAAAGACTGATGCTGGGAGGGGTTGGGGCAGGAGTAGAAGGGGATGACAGAAGATGAGATGGCTGGGTGGCATCACCGACTCAATGGATATGAGTTTGAGTGAACTCTGGGAGTTGGTGATAGACAGGGAGGCCTGGCATGCTGCGATTCATGGGGACACAGAGTCGGACACAACTGAGCGACTGAACTGAATCTTATAAGAACAACAGATACACATATAAAAGATACTGATCATCACACTGCTTATCATCATAAAAATCTGGAAAATACCTGAATGATGACAGTTGCCTAAACTACAGCGTGTTCCCGCCCTGGACTGTGCAGCCAAGATGTCTGTAATTTAGCAGGTGAACAAAAGCACTTTATAAAGGAGCATATATTGAAGATACCTCAGTTTTACACTAAAAACGTCATAAATGGTCATCTCTGGGTGCTAATAGGGCTACAGGTGATTTTCATTTTCTATGTTTTTTTTTTCCGTTTTTAAATTTTCTTAAAATAAGCCTATACTACTTTTACAAACAAAAACTAAAAATTTCTTGTAAAAGTGAAAATTAAAGCTCAGTATGGTTGAGAGGATAGGAGAGCACTTAGGCAGTTTCAAGTGGATTCAAATAGGTGGTGTTGGGTAGGGCACTGAATATACTTGCAAATAAGATCATAAAACTATTTACTTTCACTCATGTCCAAAGTTCTATAGCGTGGAAGAGGTAAGAGAAGACTGCAGAGGTTCAGTATCCCAGTTTTCAACCAACTATAGATTCTGTCCACTGCCAAGTGATAAGATTTGTGATAAATCCTGATATGGTAGTAAAGCAAATTATTAAACTAGTCCTTTGTGAGCCCATGGGGGAAGAGTCTCAGAGATTAAGGGTTATTGTTGATCTTCTAAGAATTAATAAAACTGATAATGCATAATTGACTTCATTTCCCACTTTGGTGAGGTCTGCTAGACTAGAAGACCAGGGAAGTGCCATATACATAATGTAACTGGATTTAAGCAAAGCACTTAGCAGAATATCTTTTGACATCCTTGCAAACAGTGTGGTGAGAGATGGGCTTAAAGGCTCCCCAGGGCCTGCAGCATAAAGACCACACTTCCTAGGGTGGCACACAAGACCATTTACAACCCGGCCTCTGTCTCCCCTTCAGCCCCGTTACCTGAACCAGTCATGCTCTTGTTTTACCTCCTTGTCTTTGCACATGCTCTTCCCTCCACCTAGGATGTACTTCTGCCACCTCCGTGGTGCTAAGATGTCACTCATCCTTAAACTTCAAACTCCAGTGCCATCTCTTCCTTGCCCCTTCAGGCAGCATCAGTTTCTTTCTCCTCTGTACAGCTGCTCTCTGCCTTCACTGTGGCACTTACCCTGTTGTGTTCTAATAATTTATGTTTGCCTTATTCACTAGACTGTGCGCTCAAGGGCAGGCCCTTTTATTGTTCCTCTCTGTATCCCTAGTGTCTTAATACAGTTCCCAGTCCCATATAATAGCTGCTCAATAAATATGGCATCACTGACTCAATGGACATGAGTTTGAGCAAGCTCCGGGAGATGGTGAAGGACAGGGAAACCTGGCGTGCTGCAGTCCATGGGGCTGCAGAGTCGAACATAACTGAACAACAGCAAAATATTTTCCAAGCAAATTTCTTAAACAGAAAGGAAAAATAAGTTGTATTGTGAAAGTTATGGTTTAATTCTCGTTATTTATTTAAACAGGGTTCATTTGAAACTCTTCTAAACTTTTTTTTTCTCTTTTATTAAAATCTATATCTAAAGCCCTGCCTCTGTCTTAAAAGTTTTCTATTGTTGGTAAAGTCCTACAGTATAAAAAGAGCTATACATTACCAAAGTTCTCCTTCCTATCCATTCCATTGGAATTTCTTCAGAAGAATCCTTCCCAGATAAGACTTAGATCTGCTTTTTTCTTGGGGGTTTATCTAAGTAAAATGCCTACATCCAAAAGGTGGTTCCTTTGAAGGGTATCAGGAAACAGAGCCTTAAAGGCCCAGGAAAGCTTTAAATAGCATGACTGGTGGTAGCGTGCACGTTATAGTCAAACAGACCTGGATCTGAATCATGGTGCTGCCCCCTAGTAGCTGGGTGACCTTGGGCAGGTCACTTGATTTCCCTTGAGCCTCCATTTTCTCATTCAAGAAACAAGGATTAAAACCTGCCTCCTGAGGTTACAGATGAAAAGCATTTAGCACAGGACCTGAACACACAACACAATAAGTGCACTGGAAATAAGTGATCACCTTTCGTTGTCATCATTATTCTGTATTGTACTGCCCTTCTTTACAACAGGGGTTCTCTGCCAGGAGTGGCTTTGCCCTCCCAGGGAACACTTGATGGTATCTGGAGACACTTTTGGTTGTCACACCTCAGGGAAGGTCCTGCTGACGTCTGTTGTGGAGAGGCTAGGGACGCTGTGAGACGTCCTCCAGGGCCCAGGGCAACGCTCACAGTATCAGTAGTGCCAGGTTAAGAAGCCTGCATTAGACACGTCGGCTTCTCCTGACCTAGAGCTGTCTTTATAGAATCAAAATGCAGAAAGGTGAAAATTAAGTTTGGTAAAATGTTAACACTGAAGAGTATTTTAACCCTCAGCTCAGTCTTAAATCCAGTGAAGGACTCATTCATTTTTACTTCATCATCTCATCTTTGAAAACAAGGCTTTCCTCAATGATGACAGTTACTCCCATCACTGTGAATGACAAAGACTTTTGTTAGTTCTGTAAGTGGTAGAAATTCTAGACTAGAAGGATGACTGGCACCTCCGATACACCAGTCTGAGTGAAGTAACCACCAGGACATAAGACACTATATGTGTCTTTGGGTCCTTGCCATTGTGTTGACAGATGATGTACTTTCCTTCCAGGAAAAAAGCGTGACTACCAGAGTCTGGGGTGGCCCAGCCCGGACGAGTGCCTGAAGCTCCGCTGGGTAGAGCTGACAGCCATCGTGAGTACCTGGCTTGCAGTTTCTTCAAAAAACATTGAGTGAGTATCTTAAAGCTCTCCCTCTTTCGTGGCATCTGTGTACCAGTGATCCCACTGGGCCCCGGCTGACTTTAGGGATGCCCTTCTTTGTCAGCAGCTGCCACAGAGTCATCCTTCCTGGGGTTGGTGGTTCAGAGGATGCCTGGGATGGACTCAGCTCGTGGCCCCGACACGGTCTGGGTGCCCTCCTCTCTGTGCCTGCTCCCCTGCGTTCCATCGATCCAGTCACAGAGGACGTAGTTTAAATTAAAGACTAGCGTTCTCCATTAAAACACCAAACCTCACTGGCATCGTGTGCTTGAAAAGGGAGTCAGAGCAAATCCACATCTGTGAGCACCTACCAGGACACAAGCAGGCCGGGTGGCCTCTCTGATAACTGCTTTGTCCTCCCTGGATGCTCATTCTCTTTTGTTCCCCGCCCCCCCCCCTTTTTTTTTTTACTTTTTAAGCATTGCAGTTCCCTAAGATTTACCACTAAACCCTATTTTAAAATCATTCCTAGTCAGAGTCCAAAACGTCTGTCACTGATATGTTAACAACTCCCAAATCTGAATTTCCAGACTAGACCTTTCTTCATATCCCTTAAGTCGTCTCTCCAGTTGGCCTCCCTTCCTAGATCTCTCTCCAGTACTTCAAGCTCAGGAAAACTAAACTCACCATTTTCTTGTCCATTCTCCTTTCCCCCAAAAAAATCTTTGTTCTGTTTGTTTTCTATTTCTTGCTCTTAGTAAATAGCTCCCAGAAGTGCTTAGGCCAGAAACCTAGGAGTTACCCTTACCCCTCCAATCCAGTCTGTTACCAGTTCTTGTCACTTTTATACCCTTTGAGTATTTTTCAAAACTACTTGCTTTTCTTCATCCCTGTTGCTGCTTTATTCATTCTTGCATCTCCTCAATCCATTCTCTCCATAGTACTCAGAATTGTTCCTCAGATAGAAGTCAAATAATTCTTAAACTGCTCTAACAACATGTAAATATTGCTGTTTACAGTGGCCCACAGAGCCCTTCATGATTGCTCCCCACGTGTCTTTCCACCTTCAGCTCTGCTCTCCCTCCTGCCAGGCCTTCACACGTGTGCTGCCTTTGCCTGTGGTGGTGTTCTCAGCATCTTCTCCCTACCTGCTTAATTCCTATTCCTCCTTCTGGTCTTAACATCTTTCCTCCTCAGGAAATCCTTCACGAACTACCTCCCTCCTCCATCAGCACAGAGGAAATGTACACCCCCTCTAGGAAACTGATACTACTGTGTTTTTATCTTTTATAACTCATCCCATCTGTAATAACTATCACAAGACAGCATCATAACAGTGGGGACTGGGTATGTTTTGTTAATTATTATAACTCTTGATATCTGACATGTGATAGACTCTGAATAAATAATGAATGAATGTTTGCATATTAATATATGGTCAACTTTTTTAAGTAGCTAGAAGCAAAATTTGCCAGTGTCAAATTGCCACATCAGTATATATGATAGAGTAAAACATTTGGCCAGTATATAGCAGGAAAATGACCACTTTGGAACCATGAAGGGAAGTGCTTACATCTTATACATGGATACAATGAATAGCTGGATCTGTGTAACATTTACAGTCTAAACTTTAGGGAACTTTTCCTGTGGGGACAAGTATGCCTCTGCATAGAGGGAAAATGAAAGATAGGAACCACTTCTGGTTATTTATTACTATCTGTACCCTGGAAAAGAAATCCTAGAAGAAAACCTACCTGGTTTAAAACCTCCCCAGTGAGAAAAAGTGGCCAGCAGCAGCGAGGAAATCAGACACCTTGATGCGTAGAAAGGAGGTAGCTTGAGAAAAGACTGAGCTCAGGACTCAGATCCCAACGCTGCTGCTCTGACCGAGGGCACAGCCTCTACTCACAGTCAGCAGTCAGTCAGTACCAGGCACTGGAGTCCTTGTCCCTTTAAAGTGAGAGGCCAGACTGAGTAGCTCTGGAAATCGCTTCCATTTTGAGATTCTGTGGTTCCAGATAGTTCTATTTGTATATTGCAGTTATGGTCAGCAAATGATTAATACTTTGTCCCCACCCACTGAACTTCTCTACGGCTAAGGTGGTCCTCTCCATTTTTCAGCATCACAGAACACATAGACTTCGCCACTCCAATACAGCAGCCAGCGATGGAACCTGTTTGCAATGGCAATCTCCCCACGAGCATGCACACCCTGGACCACTTGCAGGGGGTGTCCAACCGTGCCAGCCTACACTACACGGGTGAGAGCCAGTTAACAGAGGTGAGTGCTCTGTTCAGCCAGAGCTATATTCAGCCAGTCTGTAGTTTTTGCCCTACAGTTATGATGCAGCTGATAGCGAAAGAGCAAGTGGCCAGGCCAGGGTTTTTTTGCCTTTTTCAGATGGCTGTTGTCTAGATGGCTTTAGGAAAAGCCTGATTTCTTTCAGGCCCTGTGACTGAACGTATGCTTTTTTAATGACCAGAAAATTATAATTCTGATTCATTCCTCCAGATGGGTTGCATTCTGCTTGTCACTGGACGGAGGCTCTTTGTGAGAAATATTTGGGACAGTTAATTCTCCTGTTGACATTCTTAAGAAGGGAGGGAAGGAGGGCAGACCCAGCATATATCTAGCAAAGAGTGTACGTAGAAGAATAATCAGAAAACATGCCACAAATATCCAGCAGTAGAAGATGTGTTAAATAAGTTTCGGTGTAGATATAAGCTAGTATACAATAAGAGCCATTAAGAAAGATGTATGAGAAAAATAGTTATTGATGTGAAATTTTTTGACTATATTGTGTGAAAATGTAGGTGATAGTTTGCAGTGTGATCCCATAGTATGCAGTCTGTGAGAGTAATGATACATAGGGTACATAGAAAAATATCTGAAAGATACATAAGCGATCCTAACAGTGGTTGTGTCTGGGTGATACAATTACAAGCGCTTTTTGTTTCCTTTATATACTACTTTTTGTAATGCTATAACGAATGTGTTTTACTTGCCTATAACCTTTGTTAAGCGAGAGAGGGCTGAGGGAAAGGTAATGGCCTTCAATGTGTCTTCCACAAAATGCCTTACCAACAGGACCACAGCAGGCGCCCCCAGATACAGTCTGCACCCACGGCACAGTGCCCAGCTCGGTGTCAGCAGCGTCGTCAGACCTCGCCTCATTGTCATTCCTCTAATCTGTCATCTCCCTCCCTGAACCAGGTATTGCAGAATCTTGGCAAAGACCAATATCCACAACAGTCACTTGAACAAATTGGCACCCGAATTGCCAAAGTTTTGGAAAAGGTAAGTCACTCTGTAGGAAAGCTATAAACTGTTACCCACTTCCTAACTTTTCCAGATTATTTGCCATTAAGTGGCCCTAACCTCTTTGGTTAGTTATTTAGCACTTGGTAACTAAAAGGATGACGTGAAATAACCCCACACAGAATATTTTAATCATTTTTCTGTGACTTTTTCCATTACGTGGTTACTATTCTTTTTTGCTGCTTTGTTTACTTTCTGTGCTTAAATTTATGTGGTCAGTTTTTTCATTTTTAGTCTACCATGGATAGATTCAGGTGATGCTACTAAGAACTTTGGAATCCAGGTATGAGAAATAAGTCAAAGTTTCATCTTCTGGTGAATAAAGAATATTTGGTAGTTTGGATCGTGAGTGGGAACCATATCTTGAAATATCTTTTTTCTGAAGTCATGAAACAGGATATTTGCAAAACTTTGTTTTCTTACTTTATGGTTAATAATCTGTCCACTTATTATATGATATTGAAGAGGTAATATAACAGTGATTAAAAGAGTCTACTCAGCTTCCAGTATGACCGTGGCAGTATGGTAGGGAAGGGTAATCACGTCCGTTTAAAGGAGAGGAAATGCCCACGGCCATCACTGTTGCATGGCAGTTCTGAAATTCACATGGCCGGTTGTCACCAGTTCCCCCAATTCCAGGGTAGGAAATAGTCCTTGATTAGGGCCTGTTTTGGTTCCCTGGGGTTAGCTTCCTGTTCTGTTTCTCAGCTCTTCTCTCTCTCTCGAGGCTGCCTTTCCTTTTCCTTAGAAGTGTCCTGTATTTGCAGCTAAAGCACTTCCTCAGCCTGCTGCCTGAGTATCCTTGGCACAACTTTGTAAAACTTTGTGGACTTTCAGATTACAAGCCATTCCAAGAGGCAAAAGCCACGCCCACAGATCTCTTCAAGAAGGCCCCGTCTGCTTCAAACATGAGTCCTGGACAATACCTTTAAGATTCTTAGATGCCTTTTGTCTGACAGCCCATGAGACTTAACTCAAGATGCAGATCTTTCTGAGGTGGAGTAACAGAGGGTCTTACTGCTGCGTTTTTGATGTGATCTTGATCCTGAGGCCGTAGTTTTACTGGTAGCATCTGGATTTGATTTTTTTTTTTTTTTGTCAAAACCTTGTGCTGACTGGAGAAGCTGGTAATTGAGATGAGGAAGTTTCATTTTCTAACCTTGCAAGTCCCAGTTTGGAAGCATTTTCTCTAAATTCTGCTTGGAAACTGTGCAGTTCCTTGTTTAGTTCTCTTTTAATGCTTTATTATGGGTGACGTTTAAAAAACCATTTGTCACTTTCAGCATTCTTCCTCAAAGCCTCCCTAGCCAGATCCACAACATCCTTAGGTATTTTCCTATAGTCCAGATAGAGCTTCCCTGTTTGTTTTGCCAACAGATGATGATGCCTCTCCTCCAGCCTCCAGGAGCAGTTTCCTCAGTGCTCTTCCAACCTGCATTAATCGTCTTGTTGCTGTTCCTTCAGCAGTACCCTCAACCCATTCCCCAGAGTACTGTCAGCATGGCTCTAAGTTTCTATTATGGCAGCAGTCTGTTCTTGATACCAGATACTGTTTTCAGTTATCTTTTTTGCTTAATAAATTAGGCCAGAATTGAGTGGCTTAAAACAAAACTATTATTTGCTCAAGACCCTGAAACCTGAGCTGGACTTCCTTCTGATCTGACTTGGAATCATCCATGCAACTACAAACATATGGAGTCTCAACTGGGGCTGACCACCAAAGAAATCTGGAGTGATTGGAATAGATGAGACACAGCTATATATTGTCTCTCTCCAAGCAGACTCTCCAGCAGAGAAGCTGGACCTTTTTACCTGGTGTCTCAGGGCTCCAAGAGACTGAGAGCAAAAGCATCCAGGCCTTTCAGAACCCATGCAGAGAGCTGGAACAGCAGCGCCTCTACGAGTTCCATCTGTCAAAGCAAGTCTCAGGGCAAGGGAGATATCCTTCACCTGCTGGTAGTGCAAAGACTATAGTCCATCTTTAATGGTGGATCTTTAATCCACCACAGTGCCTTTCAAAAGGAGCAACAATAAAACCGGCAGCGTCTCAGTGGAAATGATAAAAACTAGCAGCCAATGCAATGACATCTTTAAGGTACTAAAAAAGAAAACTGCAAACCTAGAATTCTTTTCCAGCAAAAATATTCTTTAGAAATTAAAATGAAATAGATAGGTGTTCAATAAAAATTCAGAGACCTTGGCACCAGTAGGCTTGCACTGAAATAAAAATTAAAGGGAGTTCTTCAGAAAAATGATCCCAGACAGAAACATGGGCATGCCAGAGGAAAAGGACACTAGAAAGAAAATATAAATGAAGACTAATTGTACAAAATGATAACTACACTGCCCTGAGGAGCTTCACCTTTATATATAACCAAAATTCATGGTAACAATAACATAAACGATGGCAGAGAAATAAATGGAGTCTAAAAGTTCTAAGTTTTAATTGGTATCGGCCAAGTCATAAAAGAAAGTTTGCGTTGGACTGTAATAAGAATGTGTGTTTTAAGTTCCAAGCTAACTACTAAAACTGGTTTTAAAATGTAATTCAGTGGAAGGAGAATGAAATAATGTAAAACATTTGATTAATCCAAAGAAAATTAAGAAAGGTAAAAAGTACATAAAAATAGACCACAGATAGTAAAATAATAGATAAGTATATCATTAGTTAGCTTCAGAAAAGATTTATCATTAAAGCATTTTGTATGGAATGGATTTTTTTAAATCCAACTATATGCTGCTTATAAGAGAAACTCTTCAAATATTAGGACACAGAAAGGCTGAAAATACAAAGATGAAAAATACGTCATACAAACAATAAAAAAGGACAGCAGATACAGCTATACTTATTTTTTTTTTTAAAGTTTGAAGCAAGAAACAGTTAGAAGGGCTAAAATGAAAAAATTGATAATTTGAGATGATATGGAGCAACCAGAACTCTGATACATTGCTAGTGAGAATATAAAAGAGTACAGCTATTTGGAAGACAGTCTGATAGCTTATTAAAAAGCTAAGCATATATGATCCAGTATTTTACTGCCTGGTACTTAATCAAAAGTGAAAGTGTTAGTCACTCAGTCATGTCCGACTCTTTGCAAGTCCATGCTCCTCTGATTCTCCAGGCAGGAGTACTGGAGGGAGTAGCCATTCCATTCTCCAGGGGATCTTCCTGACCCAGAGACTGAACCTGGGTCTCCTCCACTGCAGGTGTATTCTTTACTGTCTGAGCCACCAGAGAAACCCCATGAAAACTATGTCCACAAAATACTTGTTAAAAAATGTTCACAGCAGATTTATTTATAACAGCCCAAACCCTGGAAACAGACACCCATCAATAAGAGAATAGATAATCAGTGTTATATTTATACAGTGGATACTATTCTACAGGAAAGATCCTGTATCCATATTGATGAATCTCAGAAATATTGTGCTATTAAGTCACTGGACACAAAAAAATGTATAGTGTATGATCCCAACTGTACGAAATCCTAGAACAGGCAAAATTAACCTCGGGTGGTAGAAATCAGAAGAGTGAATTGCTTTGTCAGGGGAAGGGGTTGATTGGGAAGCAGCTTGAAAGAACATTCTGGAGTGTTTAATGTTTTCTGCGTCTTTAAGTAATAGTCAAAACTGAATGTTATACCTAAGGTCTGAGCATTTCCATTTATATTATACCTTGATTTTTTTAAAATGAAGTTTAGATAAAGGTTTTAGACCACCAGAAACTGAAAGATACATGTTATCAGCAGACTGGCATTAAAAATCCTTAAGGGATTTCTTCCAGACAGAAGGAAAACTATTCCAGTTAGAAACTCAGAAAAAAGCAAAGAAAACAACAGCAAGAGTAAATATTAAGGTATATGTAAATAAGTATGTTGATACAAAATAATAACAGTACTGTCTTCTGAGGTTACAGTTCATAGCAACAGCAATACGAAAGGCAGAAAGGAATTACACTGACCACTGTAGATGGTCTCAGATCCAGTTAGACATTTCATTCTCGGGTGACTGACCTCACTTGGCGTGGGCTTCACTCGAGGATCGGGGGCCAGGACACCACAGCGCCAGTAGGCTCGTACCTCCAGAATAGGCACGCATTAGGCCAGGGCCATTCTCTGCCCACCCATCTTTCCTGCCAAGTGACTGTTCAGGTACGAGGAAACAAGTCAAATGGTTAAAAGTGAGGACTACCCTGACTTAAATGCTCTAGGTTCCATATGAGAACCAGTATCTTTTGTAATAGCCCCACATGCACAGAGCAATAGAAAGGGACACAGTTAGCCACAAGAACCATGGTACCTAGAGGCTCCCAGCGGTGGCTTTCTACCAGGTGCTTAGAGTTTTTCCCAGTCTTTTTCTTTTTTCTAATGGAAAAGTATCTATAGGCTATACATTTTACCAATTATACTGAATTACAACTTTATTTTAAAACTTTATAAAATTCTTGCAGTAGACTGCGGTGAAACATGTCACAAGTGGTTAAGATAATTCACAATTCTCAGTCACGACTTCATTTGAGAGTTTTCTTAGCATCCTAAACATTGAGGGCAACAGTATGGTTAGAAGTAAAACAATAACTTTCAGTGTTGCTAGAGAGACACACATTTGGTAAACAGTTCTTTTAGTGGGATTGATCTTACAGGTCCAGATGGTTGGGTCAGCTGCCTACCATTGCTGTTGTCTCCTCATCCTAGTGTGCGTTTGCATTTGGGGTCAGCAGTCCTTAACTCTAGACCAGTTCAGAGCAGAGACTCTTCTTAAGTGAGAAACATGAATTCAAGAGACAAGTGCTTTCGTTTCCCTGTGCACGAGCTAGTTAAGAGCGCCTGGTAATGGTCCTTTTCTCTGGGATAGACACAGTCCTTTAAATGATGCCTTTCCCAGTATGCATAATCTGGCTGAAGGTCATGGGCCGTTTGATCTTCATTCAAAGATTAGAACCCTGTGATAAGCTGATAAGGCTGTTGGGAACGTGCACACATATGCATGTGCAGTCACTCAGTTGTGTCCAACTCTTTGTGACTCCATGGACTGTAACTCACCAGGCTCCTTTGTCCATGGGATTTCCCAGGCAAGAATACTGGAGCGGGTTGCCATTTCTGCCTCCAGTTTTTTCCAGTCTCACCAGTCCAGTTACAGTTTACCAAGGTCATTTTTACTGTAAGCTGTCTTGTCTGGTGACAGCTAACATTTCTCCTTTATTAGGTCCTGAGAGAAATAGGGCTAGAAGGTAAATCCAACATGAGATTTCATTATAGGCTCACAGACCAACTATGACCTTATTAACTTTTTAGCACAGTAGATCTTAGACTTTAGACCACAGTCACCTGGAGGACTTGTTAAAAGATATTGCTAGGCTTCTATGACTTCACTTACTGATTTAGTAAGTCTAGGGTTGGGCTTGATAATTTACATTTCTCATAAATTCCCAGGTGATTCTGGGTGATGTTGCCGATCAGAGGATCACACTTAGAAAATGGCAGTGATAACAAAGCAAAAGCACCTTTTTCCCATTTACCTTTCACAAAAGAACAAGGATCTCCATACCCTCTCTGCTTCAACTTTTAAAACACTTAGTCATTGTCCTTTATTATTTCTTGAAAACCCCATCTGTAGTTCTCTCTTTAGAGAGCTTTTCGTTTGCATTACCATAATTATCAGTAAGTGTCAGCAGATGACATTGATCAGACTCCATTTTAGGGTTCAATCATTATGCACTTTCAGAGCCCTCAAAAAGCTGCCCAGCTTGCAGCCGAGGTTACTCTCATGTGGTAGCCTCTGTCGAGGTCTCGCCTATGATGCCAGATGCACAGCACGCTGCCGCCATTGCCGTTGCAGCCAGTTTGTTTGCCAGGTTGCCACATCGTCCTGTTTGACCTTGTGAGCTGGTGCAGAGGTAGTCTCCCATTTTTGTGCCCCAGTTCTTTACATGGTGGCTTGTGAGCACTACTTTGTGCTGGTTGGATCCTCAGCCAACCCAACTTGGGTCAGAGCCACGCTGCTCCACCCCCTTGTCTGATCCAGACCTAGTCACAAACATGCAGCCTTGAGTGCTTGTCTCCTGCCCACCCCTTGACAGGCATCAGTGCCGCCTTTGGCTCAGATGCATCAGCTACACCACGGGAATATGATTCTTGCCAGTCAGCCCATTTTCCACCAGGCATTTCTTGGAAAGTGGGACGTTTTCTCTCACCATAAGTTTGTCTCCAGCTTTCATCCATTCCTACAAGGGGCAGATTCATCCCCTGTCACAGTGCCAAGCCTTTGCCATCAGACTCTGAGAAGGTTAGCCCCCACTGAGGCTTACCAGCATCTCCCTCCCCATTCCATTTGTTTCATGGTGCTCTGGCCATTGAACCAAGGATATGAAAGTCTGTTTCTGCCATGGGTGGAGTTATGCCGGGGGCCAGCATGAGGAACTCCGCCCATGGCATGTTTCATTGATGCTACCACTCTGCAGTGCACACTGCCTCTGGTTTGAAGCTCGACAGATATTTCATATTTCGCACAACCCAGTAGAGCAGTTGTCTTGCTTTCACTCTGGAGAATACAGAACACATAGCAAGCCAGCAGGGTAGCTTTTCATGTATTTCTCCGAGAGTTCCCATAGCTTTCTGACAGCAGTCCTGGGGACTGTTCTCTACTCCAACCCCCCAGCTGACAGCTCAGGGATAAGGGCTCAGGACCACATAGGTGAGTGTAGGAGCCATCCTAGCCTGGAAGTCTCAAGTTCCATGTAAGAACCAATGCCTGTTATAATAGTCCTGTGGCCTCGAGTCCAAGAGTTCTAACAAGGGACAAGAAGTGTCACACAGGGGAAAACTCAGAGCTGGGTCTTTCTACCAGGTCATCACAGTCCACTGGCAGTTTAGAGCCAGGTCATCTTTACCATAAGCAGTGTTGCCTAGTAACATGGGTGACATTCTACCTTTGTTAAGTTTCCAGGGGAACACAGCTGAAAACACAAGATTCATTTCCCACAAATACACATGGACAAAATATTAGGCTTTAGCATTACAGGAAAGTCATAAAATTGAAGTAATAATTTATATTTTTAGTCTGTAATAAATCAAAGATGCATGTTGTACTTTTAGCTAATCACTAAAAGAACAGTTAAAGAATGTATAATTAAGGGAAAATGGAATAATAAAAAGCATTTGATTAATTCATAAAGGAGGCAAGGAAGACAAAGGAATATAAAACAGGTGGGTGAAATAGAATGCAAATAGTAAGATGATAGCAATAAACCCAGTTTATCAGTTATCACAGTAAATTATATAAAAGGATTACATACCTCAATTAGAATGCTCACATCAGACTAGGTTAAAATGTTGAACCCAATTATATGCTGTTTGCAGATAACACACCTGTAGTAATATACAAAACAGCTGAAATTAAACCGATGGAAAAAAGATAACATCAAATAAATACTAATCAAAAGAAAGCTGTTGTAACTATGCTAATAACGGACAATGTAGAATTTAAGGCAAGAAGCATTACTCTATAGATAAAGATAGTTCATAATGATAAAGTGGTCAGTCCTCCAGAATATTGAAAATGGTGTATCTATACAGAACCAGTATCATAGTTTCACATGATATAGACAGACATTAAACATCAACAGATGTAGAGGGAGCAATGAATCCATGATCAAAATAGACTTTAACATAACTCTTAATAGGTGACAGAACTAAGCAGACAAAAAATACGATATAGAACATCTTGCTAATATACGTACTTGACATAACTGATATTCATATCATGACACATTCAACTGTGACAAAAGTCTTATTTTAAAAATGCATGTGGAACATTTACCATACTGATCACAAGCTGAATCATAAATTAAGCCTCAGTTAAATATTAAACCATTGAAATAATTTAGAGTTTATTTTCCAACCATAATGGAATTAACCTAGAGAAAAAGATCAGAAAAAAAAAAGAAAGAAAATTCCTAGTGATTTTGGTGAGATTAGTAGTGTACCTCTCCCTGGTGGCTCAAGATGGTGAAGAATCTGCTGGCAGTGCAGGAAACTCAGGTTCAACCCCTAGGTCAAGAAGATCCCCCTGGGGAAGGGAATGGCTACCTGATCCAGTATTCTTGCTTAAAGAATTCCATGGACAGAGGAGCCTGTTGGGCTGCAGTCCATGGGGTCACAAATAATTGGTCACGACTGAGCAACTAACACTTTCACTTTCTGAATAACTCACAATTTGGTGAAGAAAGCAAAATTAGAAAATATTTTTAAATGAATGACAGTAAAGATCTTGTATATCAAAACTTGTGGGATGCAGCTAAAACAATGCTTGAGGCAAGTTTGTAGCCCTATAAACTAATGGATATATTAACTTAAAAAAAAAAAAACAGGCTGAAATTAGTGATCTATGCTTCTATCCCAAAAAGCTAGAAAAAGAACAAAATTATACTGGGATATTTCTTGCCTCTATGTTTGGCAAAAATTCAGAAGTTTGTTAGGATACCCTTGGTGCGACCTTGGGAAAACTGGCACTGTCATACACTGTTGGGAGAAATGCAAAGTAGAATAACTTCTCTGAGAGGAACTAGATACCTAGCAAATTATCTGTCTAGCAGGATTATACGTTCATTTACCCATTCATCCAGCAATCCTACTTTTAGGAATATTTCCTAAAAATACAATGGCAAAAAATTTATCTGACAAAAATACCTATGAGTAAGACTGTTGATTGTAACCTGACTTGTATTAGTGAGCAAAAAACAATCCAAATGCCCAGTAGTAGTGGGTTGATTGAATAAACATTTCACTGTGGTTATTCATTGTGTGTGAAATCCACACAGTGGAGGCTTCTGGAGCCGATTATACAGAGTGAAGTAAGCCAGAAAGAAAAACACCAATACAGTATACTAACACATACATATGGAATTTAGGAAGATGGCAATGATGACCCTGTATGCAGGACAGCAAAAAAGACACAGATGTGTATAGCGGACTTTTGGACTCAGAGGGAGAGGGAGAGGGTGAGATGATTTGGGAGAATGGCATTGAAACATGTATAATATCATGTAAGAATTGAATTGCCAGTCTATGTCCGATGCAGGATATGGCACACTTGGGGCTGGTACACGGGGATAACCCAGAGAGATGTTGTGGGAGGGGGGTTCATGTTTGGGAACGCATGTACACCCGTGGTGGATTCATGTCAATGTATGGCAAAACCAATACAGAATTGTAAAGTAAAATAAAAATAAATAAATAAATAAAACAGTATAGACCAAAAAAAAAAAAAAAATGAATGAGGACAATCTCTATAAACTTATATGAAATAATCTCCAGAATACAGCAAGTGAAAAAAAGAACAATAGGAAAAAATTATACCTCAGATTACTACTTATATCTTTTTAAAATAGCAAGTTGTAGGGAAGGATAATATTTGTAGAAAGAAACATTTTAAAATGAAAAGACTAACTTTGAAAAAATTTTTTAAATGCTGTCCATGGAAGGAAGATAGAAATAGGGTAGAAAAGACAGGAAATAAAGCTAGCTTTCCTTGAATCAATGTTTTTTTACTTTGAAGCCAAATATTTTGCATAATTACAAAAAATTTTTAAATAAGGTAATTCCTAATTAAAAGTAAAATTGAGCCTAACTATGCATTCCATTGGTAGTATAACCACATCAAGAGGAACTATTCCAAGTGACTTTAAAACACAGTTATTTGGCTGCACATTCCTAATGAAATTTATCCTAAGAACAAAGGAAAACCTTATACTGTTTTCAGTAGTACTGTTGCTAATAATATTAATGTTATTCTTTTGGGATTATAGGTGGCATGTACTGCAAAGTAAATGAGTAATTTGTTGATTTGGAAACTGGAATTTTGAATATGGGTGAAAGAACATAGAGATGTGAGAACAATGACATAAACATCTTTAGTCTTAAACTGAAAGTATTAGTAAGAATTCCTGATATATTTAATTGATATATTTACACATATGCTGGCTTTATTTTGCTGTATAGAGTCACTAGCCCAGTATTAGGAAGCACCCTCAGTACCCAGATTGTGGTCTTTAGATACTTTTCCACTTTAAAACAAAGTCTATAATAAAAGACAAAGAAGGGCATTGTATAATGATAAAGGGATCAATACAAGAAGAGGATATAACATGCATAAACATAAATGCACCCAATACAGGAGCACTTAAATATATAAAGCAAATATTAAAAGACCTAAAGATCAACAGTAATACAATAATAATGGGGGACTTTAATACCCCACTTATATCAGTGGACAAATTAATCACCCAGACAGAAAATCCATAAGGAAACAGTGGCCTTAAAAGACATTAGACTACTTGGCTTTAACAGATATCTGTAGGACATTCCAGGCTTCCCTGGTGGCTTAGATGGTAAAGAATCTGCCTGAATTGCAGGAGATCCAGGTTCAATCCCTGGATCGAGAAAATCCTCCAGAGAAGGAAATAGCTACCCACTCCAGTATTCTTGCCTGGAGAATTCCATGGACAGGCAGGCCTGATGGTCTCCGGTCTATAGGGTTGCAAGAGTTGGACACAACTGAGCAACTAACACACACACACATACATTCCATCCCAAACAGCAGAATACACACTGTTTTCAAGTGCACATGGACCGTTCTCCCAGATCGATCGCATGCTAGGACACAAAACTAGTCCCAGTAAATTTAGGAGCATAGAAGTTATATCAAGCATCTTATCTGACCACAACAGTATGAAAACTAGCGATCAGTTACAAAAGAAAAATGGGAAAAACAGAAACACATGGAGACTAAACAACATGATACTTAAAAACCAGCAGGTCAATGAAGAAATCAAAGAGGAGATCAGAAAATACCTTGAGACAAATGAAAATAAACAACTTTCCAAAGTCTGTGGGTCACAGCAGTAACAGTCACAAGAGGGAATTTTGTAGCAATGCAGGCATAGCTCAAGAAACAAAGAAAATCTTAAACATAACCTACCATCTAAAGGAATTAGAAAAAGAAACACGGCTTCCCTGGTGGCTCAGTGGTAAAGAATCTGCCAGCAATGCAGGAGACACAGGTTCCACCCCTGGGTCAGGAACATCCCCTAGAGAAGGATATGGCAACCTACTCCAGCATTCTTGCCTGGGAAAGAAAAAGATAAACCCAGTTGAGCTATTTCAAATCCTGAAAGATGATGCTGTGAAAGTGCTGCCCTCAATATGCCAGCAAATTTGGAAAACTCAGCAGTGGCCACAGGACTGGAAAAGGGCAGTTTTCATTCCAATCCCAAAGAAAGGCAATGCCAAAGAATGCTCAAACTACCTACCACACAGTTCCACTCATTTCACATGCTAGTAAAGTAATGCTCAAAATTCTCCAAACCAGGCTTCAGCAATATGTGAACCATGAACTTCCAGATGTTCAAGCTGGTTTTAGAAAAAGCAGAGGAACCAGAGATCAAATTGCCAGCATGCACTGGATCATGGAAAAAGCAAGAAAGTTCCAGAAAAACATCTATTTCTGCTTTATTGACTGCCAAAGCCTTTGACTGTGTGGATCACAATAAACTGGAAAATTCTGAAAGAGATGGGAATACCAGACCACCTGACCTGCCTCTTGAGAAACCTCTATGCAAGTCAGGAAGCAACAGTTAGAACTGGACATGGAACAACAGACTGGTTCCAAATAGGAAAAGGAGTACATCAAGGCTGTATATTGTCACCCTGCTTATTTAATTTATATGCAGAGTACATCAAGAGAAATGCTGGGCTGGAAGAAACAAGCTGGAATGAAGATTGCCGGGAGAAATATCAATAACCTAAGATATGCAAATGATACCAACCTTATGGCAGAAAGTGAAGAGGAACTAAAAAGCTTCTTGATGAAAGTAAAAGAGGAGAGTGAAAAAGTTGACTTAAAGCTCAACATTCAGAAAACGAAGATCATGGCATCTGGTCCCATCACTTCATGGGAAGTAGATGGGGAAACAGTGGAAACAGTGTCAGACTTTATTTTTGGGGGCTCCAAAATCACTGCAAATGGTGATTGCAGCCATGAAATTCAAAGATGCTTACTCCTTGGAAGGAAAATTATGACCAACCTAGATAGCATATTGAAAAGCAGAGACATTACTTTGCCAACAAAGGTCCGTCTAGTCAAGGCTATGGTTTTTCAAGTGGTTATATATGGATGTGAGAGTTGGACTGTGAAGAAAGCTGAGTGCCGAAGAATTGATGCTTTTGAACTGTGGTGTTGGAGAAGACTCTTGGACTGCAAGGAGGTCTAACCAGTCCATCCTAAAGAAGATAAGTCCTGGGTATTCATTGGAAGGACTGATGCTGAAGCTGAAACTCCAGTACTTTGGCCACCTCATGAGAAGAGTTGACCCATTGGAAAAGACCCTGATGCTGGGAGGGATTGGGGGCAGGAGGAAAAGGGGACGACAGAGGATGAGATGGCTGGATGGCATCACTGACTCGATGGACGTGAATCTGAATGAACTCTGGGAGTTGGTGATAGACAGGGAGGCCTGGCGTGCTATGATTCATGGGGTCGCAAAGAGTCAGACACGACTGAGTGACTGAACTGAACTGAACTGAAGAAGTTAGGAAATAATAAAGATAGAAGTAGAGACCAAGCAAAACAATAGAAAAGATCAGAGAAACCAAGAACTGGTTTTTTTTGTAAAGATAAAAGTAATAAGACTTTATCCAGGCTCATCAAGGATAAAAGAGAAAGGATCCAAATGAGAGAAATTAAAACATATCACAGATACACAGTCATAAGAGAATACTATGGGGAAAAAAAATAGAGAATACTATAAACAGTTATATGCCAAGAAATTGGATAACCTAGAAGAAATGGATAAATTTCTAGAAACATACAATCTTCCATGACTCAATCAGGAAGAAATAGATAATCTGAACAGATCAACTACTAGTATTAAAATTGAATCTGTAATCAAGAAACTACAGAAAACAAAAGTCCAGGCAGGACTAGATAGCTTCACAGGGCAAGCCTATCAAACATACAAAGAAAAGTTAATACTTACCCCTCTCAAAGTATTCCAAAAAATTGAAGAGACGGTTAATACTTACCCCTCTCAAAGTATTCCAAAAAATTGAAGAGACGGCAGTGCTCCCAAATTCATTCCACGGGACAACCATTACCTTGTGTACATGAGTATGGCCATGAGTCGCTGATAAATGTTGAATCTAGGTGGTGAGCACATGGAGTTCATTATACTGTTTCCTTTATTTGTATATGCATTTGAAATTTTTCATTATAAAATACCTAAAAGGTGTAGTCACAATGGTGAGCAAAGAAATGGCATATCAAAAAAAATGAGTAGGCAAATTTTTTAAAATTACATACATCTTAAGCTAAAAATATATTTGTGTAACTAATTAAGTCAAATGCCCAGTGGATGAGTTAGATAGATTTAGCCACAATTAAGTAATCAGTGAATTGCAAACTTTATGTAAAAAATTACCTGGTATATTATAAAGATAAGGAAATAAGCAAATCCACAGATTCAGGAAGCACCAGGTGTCCCAAACTGGGTAAATAGAAAGAAATCCACGCCAAGATGCATTATGGCAAAGACAAAAGATATCTTCAGAGCGTCTGTTTCAGTCAGGATCCTGTCAGAAAAACAGAAACATCATTACGTATTTCAAAAAACAAATTTAATTTAGAGAACTGATTACAGGCAGACCTTGTTTTATTGCACTTCGCTTCATTGTGCTTGGCAGATGCTGCATTTTTTGCAAATTGAAGGTTTGTGGCAACCCTGTCTGGAGCAAATCTGTTGGTGCGGTTTTCACTTTCTCTGTGTCACATTTTGGTAATTCTCACAATACTTTGAACTTTTTCGTTATGATTTCTGTGATGGTGATCCCTGACCAGTGATCTTTGATGTTACTGTTCCCACTCACTGAAGGTTCAGCTGATTGTCACCATTTTTTAGCAAGGAAGTATTTTTAATGAAGGTATGTACATAGTTGTTGTTTTTTTTTTAGGACTTCCTGGGTAGCTCAAACAGTTAAGAATCTGCCTGCAGTGCAGGAGACCTGGGTTCAGTCCCTGGGTCAGGAAGATCCCCTGGAGAAGGGCGTGGCACCCCACTCCAGTATTCTTGCCTGGAGAATTCCATGGACAGAGGAGCTTGGTGGGCTCCAGTCCATGGGGTCACAAACATTTGAACGACTAACACAACAGCACGTATTTTTTAGACACAGAACTACTGCACGCATAATAGACAATAGTATTAATGGAAACGTAACTTCTACGTGTACTGGGAAACCAAAAAGTTTGTGTGACTCGCTTTTTGCAATATTCACTTTATTGTGGAGGTCTGTAACCAAGCAGTATCTCTGAGACATGACTATACATTGTGGTGGAGGGCTGAAAAAGAGAAAAGGAAACAGGTGAATCAGGGATACGCACTGTAGGGAGCGGGAAGGCAAACCCTTGGGGTTTCTGAAATCTAGAGTTCATAGGCAAGAACTCTGGGTCAACTAGAGTTCCTGCTTCGGAGGAGGGAGCACAGGCTGGCCACGGGGTCTGGAAGTGCTGCCAGAATGACCAGCTGGAATAGCATACCAGCTGAGGGGAGAAGTCCCACTCCTCACCTTCCAGTTGCCGAGCACACGTTTGCAGGACTCAACAAGAAGCCCGCTAGCAAAGGAGAAATGTGGCTTGCAGTGTTCAGCCACAACTTCACAAAGCAGATTGTACAATTTTGGATTTGCATCTGAGAGGAACTAGCTTAAGAAATATAACAGCAGTCATTCATTCAACAAATATGTAGCAAAGGCCTGCTTTGTGCAAAATACTTTTCAAGGGCTTGGCGTATATCAGTGAAGAAAAATTAAGACAAAGTTCTCTGCCCTCATGGAGACAGAAAGGACAGATTTCCTGTAGAGGAATGTGATTGAATGTTTCTCATAGCAACTGTCTAATCCAGATGACAGTTTTGGAAGGATACCGGGTCCCCTAGAATTGTGGCCCCTACAATGAGGGAAGAGTAAAGGCACTTAAAGAACTGGAAAAAGTTTACCAAGAGCCCCGCCCTAAAGGAACTTTTCTGTATGATAACTAAAGAAAAGCTGTCTGAAGCAAAGGAAGATTTACTGAGCAAATAAAATTACACAGGTATACAAACCCAAACAAACACTGTAGAAAACAGTTTGAGATTTCTTTTTTAATGATGAAACAAATTCTGGACAAATGTACATTTGAGAATGGGATAAACAGAGTTAAAGTATTTAAAGGCCCTTTTCGTGTTCAAGAGGAGTAAGTTAGTATGTTGCTTGGACTTTAAGTTAAAAATTGAGTAGAAATTTAAGGGTAACCTTTTTAAAAATGTGCAAATCCCAAACCTGTGAGGATAAAATAATGGAGTAAGAAGAGAAGGACCAAAAAAAAAAAAAAAAAAAACTAAGAAATGCCACCAAAAAAAAGGAAAGAATCTGGATAAAAGAAACCAAGAAATATAATAACAGTCTTTAAAATAATCTACAGTGTAAATCACACTAATGTCAAATTGTAAATTTTTTAAAGGAGCTATGTATATTTTTAAAGTCATACCTAAAACATAATAGAAATGTTGAAAATAATGGGAAAATACTAATCAAAAATGAATATACCTACCAAAAGGTAGTAAAGACAGTTACATTAATTACCTAAAAAGATATATTTCAGAGCAGAAAAATTATTAGGGTCAGAGAGAATGACCATGTAATGATAAAAGCTTTAATTCACCAGAAATATATACCAGAAAAAGAAGTGCAAAAAGCAAGATGGTTGTCTCAAGAGGCCTTACAAACAGCTGAGGAAAGAAGAGAAGTGAAAGGCAAAGGAGAAAAGGAAAAATATATCCATCTGAATGCAGAGTTCCAAAGAATAGCAAGGAGAGATAAGAAAGCCTTCCTGAGTGATCAATGCAAAGAAATAGAGGAAAACAATAGAATGGGAAAGACTAGAGATCTCTTAGAGAAAATAAGAGGTACCAAGGGAAGATTTCATGCAAAGATGGGCTCAATAAAGGACAGAAATGGTATGGACCTAACAGAAGCAGAAGATATTAACAGGTGACAAGAATACACAGAAGAACGATACAAAAAAGACCTTAGTGACCCAGATAACCACAGTGGTGTGATCACTCACCTGGACCCAGACATCAAGGAGTGCAAAGTCAAGTGGGCCTTTGGAAGCATCATTACAAACAGAGCTAGTGGAGGTGAAGGAATTCCAGTTGAGCTATTTCAAATCCTAAAAGATGATGCTGTGAAAGTGCCACATTCAATATGCCAGCAAATTTGGAAAACTCAGCAGTGACCACAGGACTGGAAAAGGTCAGTTTTCATTCCATTCCCAAAGAAGGGCAATGCCAAAGAATGTTCAAACTACCATACAATTGCAGTCATCTCACACACTAGCAAAGTAATACTCAAAATTCTCCAAGCTAGGCTTCAACAGTACATGAACCGAGAACTCCAGATGTTCAAGCTGGATTTAGAAAAGGCAGAGGAACCAGAGGTCAATTGCCAACATCTGTTGGATCATCAAAAAAGTTCCAGAAAAATGCCTACTTCTATTTCATTGACTATGCTAAAACCTTTGTGTGGATCACAACAAACTGTGGAAAGTTCTTCAAGAGATGAGAATAGCAGACCACCTTACCTGCCTCCTGAGAAATCTGTATACAGGTCAAGAAGCAAGAGTTAGAACCAGATGTGGATCAACAGACTGGTTCCAAGTTGGGAAAGGAGTACAACAAGGCTGTATGTATATTGTCACCCTGTTTATTTAACTTATATGCAAGTACATCATGCAAAATGTGAGGCTGGATGAAGCACAAGCTGGAATCAAGATTGCAGGGAGAAATATCAATAACCTCAGATATGCAGATGAAACCACCCTTATGGCAGAAAGTGAACATTAACTAAAGAGTCTCTTGATGAATGTGAAAGAGGAGAGTGAAAAAGTTGGCTTAAAACTTAGCATTCAAAACTCTAAGATCATGCCATCCCATCCCATCATTTCATAGCAAATAGATGAGAAAACAATGGAAATAGTGACAGACTTTATTTTCTTGGGCTCCAGAATCACTGCAGATGGTGACTGCAGCTGTGAAATTAAAAACACTTGCTCCTTGGGAGAAAAGTTACAATAAACCTAGACAGCATATTAAAAAGCAGAAATATTGCTTTGCCAACAAAGGAGGAGCCTGGTGGGCTGCAGTCCATGGGGTCGCAAAGAGTCAGACACAACTGAGTGACTTCCCTTTCACTTTTCACTTTCATGCATTGGAGAAGGAAATGGCAACCCACTCCAGTGTTCTTGCCTGGAGAATCCCAGGGACAGGGGAGCCTGGGGGGCTGCCATCTCTGGGGTCGCACAGAGTCAGACACAACTGAAGCGACTTAGCAGCAGCAGCAACAAAGGTCCGTATAGTCAAAGCTATGGTTTTTCCAGTAGTCATGTATGGATGTGAGAGCTGGACCATAAAGAAAGCTGAGCACCAAAAAATTGATGCTTTTGAACTGTGGTGTTGGAGAAGACTCTTGAGAGTCCCTTGGACTGCAAGGAGATCCAACCAGTCAACCCTAAAGGAAATCAGTCCTGAATATTCATTGGAAGGACTGATGTTGAAGCTGAAGCTCCAGTACTTTGGCCACTTGATGCAAAGAACTGACTCATTAGAAAAGACCTGGATGCTGGGAAAGATTGAAGGCCGCTGGAGAAGGGGACGACAGAAGATTAGATGGTTGGATGGCATCACTGACTTGATGGACCTGAGTTTGTGCAAACTCCAGGAGTTGGTGATGGACAGGGAAGCCTGGTGTGCTGCAGTCCATGGGGTCGCAAAGAGTCGGACACTACTGAGCAACTGAACTGACTGATAACCTTATGCATACCCAGTAAGATAACTTCAAAATATATAAAGCAGAAAATGATTGATTTAATGAAACAACCTGACAAACCAACACACACACACACCTTTTTCTGCTGCTGATAAGCCAGTCAGTCCATTTGAATTTATATTCATAAGTATATTAGTCTGTAGTCTAGCTTCAGGAGAAGCTAAAATTTCATCAACCCAAATTAAAGGAGGAAAATTATGAAATCATTTCAGTAGATTGCATTTGATAAAATTCAGTACATTCATGAACTAACGGTAATAGATATTAAGAATAGAGAAGAATTTCTTTAATCTGATGAGAAGAATCCACAAAACATTTTTATCAAAGATAATTCTTAATGGAAGAAGTATTTTAAATAATTCTTTGAAGTCAGGAAAAAGAATGCCCACCATTACCCCTTCTTCTCAGCATTGTACTGAAAGTCCTAGCATAAGTATTAGGAAGAAAAAAACATGTTATTCAGAAATGATGTGATTATCTGCATAGCAAACCTAAAAGACACATAAATTTTTAGAAGTAACAATGTGTTATCAAGGTAGTTGCCTGTAAAGTCAGTAAATAAAAATGTTACATTTCTATATAACAGCAGTAAATACTAGAAAACATAATTTTAACATGTAGTTACTTTGTTACAAAAATATAGTTCTCCCAAAAAAAAAATTTATATAAAATTCCCAGTACTAAATCTAACCAGAAAGTCGTAAGGCCTATGTGCAGAAAGTGATAAAACTTTACTGAAAGACATTTTAAAAGACCTAAATAAGTAGAAGGGTATGTAATGTTCATGGATAAGAAGATACATACCATAAACACATCAGTTTTCCACAATTTGATTTATAGAGTCAATTCTGTTATAATCAAAATAACAGGTTTTTGGGGGTTTTTTATGGCTCTTGAATAGCAGATCTTTACATTTATATGGAAGAGTAAAAAATAGATATGACATTCATGAAAAGAATAAGGTTGTGAGAATTGCCTTAGTTTTATGAAAAATTGTAAAATAAAACATTGTGCCATTTATTCAAGGAATAAACAAAAATAACAAAGGTGAATAAAAGCCTGTATACAGTCTCTAGCTTACATAGAGCTATGCAAAATCACTGGGGAGGTGAGGGTTATTCAGGAAGCTTTCTAGGGCAGTTACTTACTTTCAGTCGGCCCCTCACATCCTGCACAAAAAATGAATTCCACTTGAATTAAGGATTCAAGCATCAAAAACAAAACTTTAAAAATTAAAATATGAGAGATGATCTTTCTGGCCTTGAAGTACAAAAAGGTTTCTTGAAGAATATTATAAAAGCACAAGCCAGAGAAGAGAATGTTAATAAGTTCAACTACATTAAAATTTAAAATGTTTTAATTAAAGTTTTTTTTTTAATGAAAAAGAAGCCAGAGTAAGGAAAATTCATGTAATACACTTAGCTTATAAGGATTAATAGGCAGAGCATGGAAATAAAGTGATGAGAAAGATAAATAAGATAGAAAAAAGGTATAGAAAAGATATTAACAGACATTTGACAGAAAACAATAAGACCAATGTGTCTATGACCAATAAAAAAACAGTTCTCAATCTCACTAATAAGAAATGCAAATTAAGGCTACAGTAAGATACCATTTCACCCCCACTGATAATACTAAGAAAGGGTAGAAAGCAGGAGGCACTTTTAAACATTGCTGGTAGGACTGCAACTTGTCATAACACCTTTAGGAAGCAATTTGACTTTCTCTTGGACATTGGCACACCCTGGGATGTAGCAGCTCCACTCCCATGTATATAGACTAGAGAAACTCTTTGCACATTTACTGACAACAGGAAGTAACGCAAACCCCTCCCCCCATTTACAGAAAATGGATAAACACATTATGGTATATTCACTTAATGGGCATTTAATTGTGTATAAAGAAAATTGAGTGAACTAAGAACTACATTCAGCAACATGGAGTGCTTAAGTGTTGAGTAAAAACCCCCAAGTCCCAGAAGACTGCTTACAGTATTATACCATTTTTATAATGCATAGGAAGAAGTAAACTAAGCATTGTATTGTTGGGTAAATATGTGTATGTGTGTGATAGAACAGTGTTTAAAAAGAGCAGTGGAAATCAATAAAATTAGAAATGAAAATGGAGAGATCACAACAGACAACACAGAAATACAAAGGATCATAAGAGACTACTATCAGCAATTATATGCCAATAAAATGGACAACCTGGAAGAAATGGACAAATTCTTAGAAAAATACAACTTTCCAAAACTGAACCAGAAGAAATAGAAAATCTTAACAGACCCATCACAAGCACAGAAATTGAAACTGTAATCAGAAATCTTCCAGCAAACAAAAGCCCAGGTCCAGACAGCTTCACAGCTGAATTCTACCAAAAATTTAGAGAAGAGCTAACACCTATCCTACTCAAACTCTTCCAGAAAATTGCAGAGGAAGGTAAACTTCCAAACTCATTCTATGAGGCCACCATCATCCTAATACCAAAACCTGACAAAGATGCCACAAAAAAAAGAAAACTACAGGCCAATATCACTGATGAACATAGATGCAAAAATCCTTAACAAAATTCTAGCAATCAGAATCCAACAACACATTAAAAAGGTCATACATCATGACCAAGCGGGCTTTGGCCCAGGGATGCAAGGATTCTTCAATATCCGCAAATCAATCAATGTAATTCACCACATTAACAAATTGAAAAATAAAAGCCATATGATTATCTCAATAGATGCAGAGAAGGCCTTTGACAAAATTCAACATCCATTTATGATAAAAACTCTCCAGAAAGCAGGAATAGAAGGAACATACCTCAACATAATAAAAGCTATATATTACAAACCCACAGCAAACATTATCCTCAATGGTGAAAAATTGAAAGCATTTCCCCTAAAGTCAGGAACATGACAAGGGTGCCCACTTTTCACCGCTGCTATTCAACATAGTTCTGGAAGTTTTGGCCACAGCAATCAGAGCAGAAAAAGAAATAAAAGGAATCCAAATTGGAAAAGAAGTAAAACTCTCACTGTGTGCAAATGACATGATCCTCTACATAGAAAACCCTAAAGACTCCACCAGAAAATTACTAGAGCTAATCAATGAATATATTAAAGTTGCAGGATATAAAATCAACACACAGAAATCCCTTGCATTCCTATACACTAATAATGAGAAAGTAGAAAAAGAAATTAAGGAAACAATTCCATTCACCATTGCAACGAAAAGAATAAAATACTTAGGAATATATCTACCTAAAGAAACTAAAGACCTATATATAGAAAACTATAAAACACTGATGAAAGAAATCAAAGAGGACACTAATAGATGGAGAAATATACCACGTTCATGGATCAGAAGAATCAATATAGTGAAAATGAGTATACTACCCAAAGCAATCTACAGATTCAGTGCGATCCCTATCAAGCTACCAGCGATATTTTTCACAGAGCTAGAACAAATAATTTCATAATTTGTATAGAAATACAAAAAACCTCGAATAGCCAAAGCAATCTTGAGAAAGAAGAATGGAACTGGAGGAATCAACCTGCCTGACTTCAGGCTCTACTACAAAGCCACAGTCATCAAGACAGTATGGTACTGGCACAAAGACAGAAATACAGATCATTGGAACAAAATAGAAAGCCCAGAGATAAATCCACACACCTATGGACACCTTATCTCCGACAAAGGACGCAAGAATATACAATGGATTAAAGACAATCTCTTTAACAAGTGGTGCTGGGAAAACTGGTAAACCACTTGTAAAAGAATGAAACTAGAACACTTTCTAACACCACTCACAAAAATAAACTCAAAATGGATTAAAGATCTAAATGTAAGACCAGAAACTATAAAACTCCTAGAGGAGAACATAGGTAATCACTCTCCGACATAAATCACAGCAGGATCCTCTATGATCCACCTCCCAGAATACTGGAAATAAAAGCAAAAATAAACAAATGGGATCTAATTAAAATTAAAAGCTTCTGCACAACAAAGGAAACTATAAACAAGGTGAAAAGACAGCCTTTGGAATGGGAGAAAATAATAGCAAATGAAGCAACTGACAAACAATTAATCTCAAAAATATACAAGCAACTTATGCAGCTCAATTCCAGAAAAATAAATGACCCAATCAAAAAATGGACCAAAGAACTAAATAGACATTTCTCCAAAGAAGACATACGGATGGCTAACAAACACATGAAAAGATGCTCAACATCACTCATTATCAGAGAAATGCAAATCAAGACCACAGTGAAGTACCATTTCACACCAGTCAGAATGGCTGCAGTCCAGAAGTCTACAAGCAATAAATGCTGGAGAGGGTGTGGAGAAAAGGGAACCCTCCTACACTGTTGGTGGGAATGCAAACTAGTACAGCCACTATGGAGAACAGTGTGGAGATTCCTTAAAAAACTGCAAATAGAACTGCCTTAGGACCCAGCAGTCCCAGTGCTGGGCATACACAGTGAGGAAACCAGAATTGAAAGAGACACGTGTACCCCAATGTTCATTGCAGCACTGTTTATAATAGCCAGGACATGGAGGCAACCTAGATGTCCATCAACAGACAAATGGATAAGAAAGCTGTGGTACATATACACAATGGAGTATTACTCAGCCATTAAAAAGAATACATTTGAATCAGTTCTAATGAGGTGGATGAAACTGGAGCCTATTATACAGAGTGAAGTAAGCCAGAAAGAAAAACACCAATACAGTATACTAACACATATATATGGAATTTAGAAAGATGGTAATGATAACCCTGTATGCAAGACAGCAAAAGAGACATAGATGTATAGAACAATCTTTTGGACTCTGTGGCAGAGGGAGAGGGTGGGATGATTTGAGAGAATGGCATTGAAACGTGTACACTATCATGTAAGAAACGAATCACCAGTCTAGGTTCGATACAGGATGCTTGGGGCTGGTGCACTGGAATGACCCAGAGAGATGATATGGGGAGGATGGTGGGAGGGGGGTTCAGGATTGGGAACTCATGTACACCCATGGCGGATTCATGTCAATGTATGGCAAAACCAATACACTACTGTAAAGTTAAATAAATAAATAAAAAGTTTAAAAATAAATAAAAAGAGCAGTGGGATCATAACCCCAGCACTTGGGATAATGTATGCCTCTGGAGCAAAGCCAGGAGGACAGCACAGTGAGAGAACACACAGGTAGATGCAAGGTAACTCACCATTTACAGAAAATAGATAAGCACATCATAGTATATTCACCTAGTGGACATTTAATTGTGCAGCAAGGAAATTGCATGAACTAAAAACTACATTCAGCCTCATGGGTGAATCTTAGGAGGGTAGTAGTTTCTGGGATATTTATTATTTTATGCTTTACAACATAAGTGTATATTTTATATAATTACATATTATCTATGTGTATATATTTATAACACACATATATAACCTATATATGTGTTCCTTGGAGTGTGTCATATATTAGCAGTAAGTGTGTTAGTGAGTCACATCCGACTCTTTTGACCCCATGGACTGTAGCCCGCCAGACTCTTCTGTCCATGGACTTTTTCAGGCAAGAATACTGGAGTGGGTTGCCATCTCCTGCTCCAGGTATGTTCTTTGGAATGTGTCAGATATTGGCAGTAAAGAAAGGTAATTTTATTTTCTTAAAAAACACACACACACACAACAAAAGAATCCTTTTGATAAGCCAGTCAGAAGGATCAAGTCATTAAGAAGGAAGGGTACATCAGGCTAGCTTCAGAGTTACTATCATGTTACACCAAGAAGCAATGGAGCAATGCCAGCAGATTATTCAAGGAAAGAATGGGCCACGGTTATATCCATCCAGTTGTGTTTCAGGCATAAAGGCTACAGACAAAGTTCTGAACATATTCAATTGTATTAGTTTGTTAGGGCTGCCATAACAATACTGCCGGCTGCTGCTGCTGCTAAGTCGCTTCAGTCGTGTCCGACTCTGTGCAGCCCCATAGACGGCAACCCACCAGGCTCCCCCGTCCCTGAGATTTTCCAGGCAAGAACACTGGAATGGTTGCCAGTGTTCTTGCCAATGAGTGAAAGTGAAGTTGCTCAGTCGTGTCTCAACTCTTAGCTACCCCATGGACTGCAGCCTACCAGGCTCCTCCGTCCATGGGATTTTCCAGGCAAGAGTACTGGAGTAGGTTGCCATTGCCTTCTCCTTCATTTCTTCTTCTACTACTGCCGACAGGGTGACTTAAACAACAGAAATGTATCCTCTCAGTGCTGGAGGCTACAAGTTGGGGATCCAGGTACCCGCAGGGTTGTTTTCTTCTGAGGCCTCTCTCCTTGGCTTGCAGCTGGCTACCCTCTAGGCAGCTCTTCAAGTGGTCATCGTCTGCAGAGGACACTGATGTATCTCCTTCTCTTCTTCTCTTCTATAAATCCACTTACATTACATTTTGTTGTTTAGTCACTAAGTCGTGTCCAACTCTTGCTACCCCATGGACTGTAGTCCACCAGGCTCCCCTGGCAAGAATACTGGAGTGGGTTGCCATTTCCTCCTCCAGGGGATCTTCCTGACCCAGGGATTGAACACACATCTCCTGCATTGCAGGTGAATTCTTTACTGCTGAGCCACCTAGAAAGCCAGTTACATTAGATTAGGGCCCTACAATAATGACCTCATTTTTAACTTAGTCTGCTCACTAAAGACTTTATTTCTAAATACAGTTGCATTCTGAAATACTAGGGATTTAGACTTCAACATATGACTCTGGGCAGACACAATTCACCCCATGACAACAGTCTCAGAGAATAATTTTCCTATTAACCCTTCTTAAGAAAACTATTAAAAGATAAACTTTAGCCAACCAAGAGATGACTAGAGAAGCCACACCAAAGTAATGTCAGTGATCAAGGAATATATTTACATGTAGAACCAACACAAAAACAAGGTAGGAAATAGTATTTATATCACCCTATGTGCCCCGCCAATGAAAAATGATAGAATTACCAAAAAAATGGATTGAAAGAACAAAACAAGATAGGAAGCAGAGTAAGTTTTCCAGTTGCCTCAACCAGAATGGCTGGGAATTAGAAACATCCATCAAAAGGGGTAAATGAAACTGGGAAATTAAAAATTAGATGTAGATTAGAGCTATTTCAAATCCTGAAAGATGATGCTGTGAAAGTGCTGCACTCAATAGGCCAGCAAATTTGGAAAACTCAGCAGTGGCCACAGGACTGGAAAAGGGCAGTTTTCATTCCAATCCCAAAGAAAGGCAATGCCAAAGAATGCTCAAACTACCACACAATTGCACTCATCTCACACACTAGTAAAGTAATGCTCAAAATTCTCCAAGCCAGGCTTCAGCAATACCTAAACCGTGATCTTCAAGACGTTCAAGCTGGTTTTAGAAAAGGCAGAGGAACCAGAGATCAAACTGCCAACATCTGCTGGATCATGGAAAAAGCAAGAGAGTTCCAGAAAACCATCTATTTCTGCTTTATTAACTATGCCAAAGCCTTTGACTGTGTGGATCACAATCAACTGTGGAAAATTCTCAAAGAGATGGGAATACCAGACCACCTGACCTGCCTCTTGAGAAACCTCTATGCAGGTCAGGAAGCAACAGTTAGAACTGGACATGGAACAACAGACTGGTTCCTAACAGGAAAAGGAGTACGTCAAGGCTGTATATTGTCACCCTGCTTATTTAACTTAGAGTATGTCATGAGAAACGCTGGGCTGGAAGAAACAAGCTGGAATCAAGATTGCCGGGAGAAATATCAAGAACCTCAGATATGCAGATGACACCACCCTTATGGCAGAAAGTGAAGAGGAACTAAAAAGCCTCTTGATGAAAGTGAAAAAGAGTGGAAAAGTTGTCTTAAAGCTCAACATTCAGAAAACGAAGATCATGGCATCCGGTCCCATCACTTCATGGGAAATAGATGGGGAAACAGTGGAAACAGTGTCAGACTTTATTTTTGGGGGCTCCAAAATCACTGCAGATGGCGACTGCAGCCATGAAATTAAAAGACGCTTACTCCTTGGAAGAAAAGTTATGACCAACCTAGATAGCATATTGAAAAGCAGAGACATTACTTTGCCAACAAAGGTTCATCTAGTCAAGGCTATGGTTTTTCCAGTGGTCATGTGTGGATGCAAGAGTTGGACTGTGAAGAAAGCTGAGCGCCAAAGAATTGATGCTTTTGAACTGTGGTGTTCAAGAAGACTGTTGAGAGTCCCTTGGACTACAAGGAGATCCAACCAGTCCATTCTAAAGGAGGTCAGCCCTGGGTGTTCTTTGGAAGGAATGATGCTAAAGCTGAAACTCCAGTACTTTGGTCACCTCATGCGAAGAGTTGACTCACTGGAAAAGACTCTGATGCTGGGAAGGATCGGGGGCAGGAGGAAAAGGGGATGACAGAGGATGAGATGGCTGGATGGCGTCACTGACTCTATGGACATGAGTTTGAGTGAATTCTGGGAGTTGATGATGGACAGGGAGGCCTGGCGTGCTGCAATTCATGGGGTCGCAAAGAGTCAGACACGACTGAGCGACTGAACTGAACTGAATAGCCATCTGGAAAAGAAATAAATTGGAGCCTTATCTTTTACTTTACACCAAGTTAAATTCTAAGTGGATCAAATATTTAAGTGTGAAAAGTGAAACTAGAAAGGTTCTGAGGAAAACACATGGTAAAAATTCTTGATAACCTTGGAGTAAACAAGACTTTCCTAACTACAGCTGAAAATCCAGAACCCACTGGAAATAGATTAATAAACTGAATTGTGTAGAAATTTAAGATTTGAACACTATGATCCAGAGAGGTTAAATGTTTATTAAAAAGGCTGTAATAGTAGAATCAGGCTTGTGGGATGGTTACTAGGGTCAGTGAGAGGGTGAACGTAAGGTGCCAGGCAGACCACCAGTGCCAGGTAAATAGCTAAATGGTCATTAACTTGCGTTGCGATTGCTAATCTTGGTGGTAAATTAGTATGTTGTTTAAGAGACATCAGCTTTAACTGACCTTTCCTTTGTAGAACCAGACGTCCTGGGTCCTTTCCAGCATGGCAGCCCTCTACTGGAGAGTGAAAGGCCAAGGAAAGAAGGCGATTGACTGCCTGCGCCAGGCCCTCCATTATGCCCCACACCAGATGAAGGTGAGTGGGGCTCCGAGGGTGTGAATTCCCATTCCTCAGCCATTTCCTGTGCCCACTGCTTTATTCTGAGGTTTCATCAACTTTCCTCATGCTCAGAAAGCAGCAGAAGGCTAAGGGTGGAGAAACTTAACGACCCACTTGTGCTGCCGCAAGCCTGAGTTACACCAACTGTTGTGGCCTCCTTACCTCAGCAAGGGGGGGCATTGGGGAAGGGCTTCAGGATCGCAGAGAAACACTGTATCAGGAACAGGCATGGCTGAGTCGTAGATGCAGCTCTGAGTGCAGCTCTGCCTCTCACTCCCTTTGTGGTTCCCTTTGTGTTTACCTTTGTGGCCTCTCAGCACCTGTGGGACCTTAGGCAAGTTCTGAAACCTCCGTGACCTCATAGAATGATGTCTGTGGGTGTCCAGCGAGGACAAATGTGGGTCTTTTTCTCTGTTCTTCTGTATCTCCTATGGAAGAACCCAGTGATATAGAATAATGGAGTATAGATACCAGTTGCTCAGGTTACACATCTAAAGGGGGCTTCCCAGGTGGCGCTAGTGGTAAAGAACCCGCCCGACAGTGCAGGAGACACAGGAGACTTGGGTTTGATCCCCGGGCCAGGAAAATCCCCTGGAGGAGGGCGTAGCAGCCCACTCCAGTGTTCTTGCCTGGAAAATCCCATGGACAGAGGAGCCTGGCGGGCTGCAGTCCCTGGGGTTACAGAGAGTCGGACGCTACTGAAGCGGCTGAGCACACATCTAAAGGGAATTAATATTTGTGATAATAATACTGCAACTGTTTCAGCCCATCATCCTGTGCTCTATACTTCTAGGCTATCACTAGGCTCCACAACAGGAAGGGCCAAGACGCTGGATCAGGGGTCAGGGTTTTCTGCGAAGGGCCAGATAGTACAAATTTAGGCTCTGAGGCCAGCCTTCCTCTTGCAGCCACTCAGTTCTGCCATGATAGCGTGAAAACAGCCACAGAAGTACCTCAGGGAATGGGAATGATGAGGTCCAATAAAAAGTTACAGAGTCGGGCAGCAGGCTGGACGTGGCCTGTGGCCACAGCACGCCAGCCCTGCCTCAGAGGGCGCCGTGATCCTTGCAGAGAACAGCTCGGCTCTGTGACAGCGAGCCTCAGTGTGGACCGTGGACAGAGTCTGGCCACCAGCTACTCCTCACAAGCTGCAATGTGACCTGGAGCTGGCACCACGATGGAGAGCAGCTGCCTCACTCAGCAGGTTGTTCACCCAGCTGACAGTTTTGTTTGTTTTTTGAGGCAAGACTCTCTCAGTGAGAGAAGTGCTGCACAGCTGGGCTGGCACACGCTCCTTCCCCCTCACAGACCCGCAGCAGACAGAAGCCCTCACGTCGAGCTGCACGACTCTCATTCACCAGGGAACACTGACCGCTTTGCTTACGGTCACCACAGCTGCGATTGAAAGCCCAGAAACCAACATTCTTCCCTTCTCGCCTCCTCCCTTCTCTCCCAGGATGTGCCCCTCATCAGCCTGGCCAACATCCTACACAACGCCAAGCTCTGGAACGACGCCGTCATCGTGGCCACCATGGCGGTGGAGATCGCGCCGCACTTCGCCGTCAACCACTTCACGCTGGGCAACGTATACGTGGCGATGGTGAGGTTGGCCTGGGAGCGGCGCGAACTACCCCTGCTGCCTTCTGTCAGGGCCACGTCTCTAGGTCCAAACCCTCTGACTAGTCAGTGGCCTCTGGTTTCCTGTAAGTTTTGTGTCTAAAGTTGCGGCTCCCCACCACAGGTATAACTCATGGTAGGGGGTTTGTAAGTTTTTTAAAAACACAGTAAACTCACCCAAGTATTTGCAGGTGCGTAGTTCCTCACCATAGTTTAACACTGACAAGGCCCATTTACCTACTTTTCTGAAAACTACACTTGTTCCAGAAAAGCCTTCCCTAACACTCCAGGTGGACACACACGCTCGGGCTCCCTCACTGCCAGGTCGGGCCAGGTCCCCAGGATTGCTCCCATGGCGCCCTGTGTGGATTCCCTTGTTGTCTTTTCACCTTAGTTTTATAACTTTTGTTTTGAGTATTGGTCTCTCCCACCAGACCAGGAGCTCCTTAGGAAAGAGACTCCTCTTCATCTCCCTGTTCCTAGCTAGCACTTCACGGGGTTTGGCACATAGTAGGTGCTCACCAAAGGTTTAATGAATGGCAGAATGCCACTAGTTCCCTGGGATACCATTTTACAGCCAAAATGGCAGAGCCATCATCCAGAACCCTGTTGGGGTCAGGAGGAGGACCAGTCTCGGAACTCAAAGCCCCAGGGGTCTCCCAGAAGCTGTCATAGCTGAGTCTAACATGAGAGTCATGCCATCCGCTTTCATCCAAAGTTGAGGGTCCAGCATGAGGCTCTTTCCAAGGTGCTCTTGATAAAGGTTAACATGACGAGCAGCTTCAGGCCCCAAGTTGTGTGTGTCATCCTTGACTCCGAAGGCAGGGATTTGATTTGGCCACAGGTAGGTCTTGCTGAGTGTGCAGATTTCCCTCTCTGCTTCTTAAAATTGAAGAGTCTATTTTCGTCCCCAGTAAATGCAAAATTTGCTGCTATGAATGAGGAATTCTGCCTCTCATTTGGCTGGAAGGAGTAATTTAAACGGTAGATTCAGGCTCTTCTTTGGGAATATTAGTCTAAGTAAAAGACGAACACCTTCTGTGTGGCAGTGATCATTTCCAAACCAGGTTCGTATTTTCAAGTGTCAGGGAGAATACGAAACTGCTTCAAAATTTACAAGTCTAATTGAGATAACCTGACTTGACTTCCTTCTTTCCAGTTACAGTAGAAAATTCAAGCAGATGCAAAATAAGGTTTTGCCAGACATAGTTCTAGAGGTTTCTGTGAGGATTACAGGAAGGGATTCCATGCAGCCCCTGGCTCTGCGCCTGGCACACAGCAGGGCCCGGTGACAGTGGTTCCTGCTGTTGCTCCTGTCGTGGGGCCAGGTCTCTGTAGAGCTGGTCCCCCTCTGCCTCTGGCTCTCGGGCAGTGCCACAGTTTTCTGTGTAATCTGTGACCTCGGGGATGGAGGTCGTTGTCCCCTGGCACCTCAGTTTTCCTCAGAGATTTAGATGCACTGAGAAAATAACTGCAGGACCGTCACTGCCACAGACGCACTCTTCAGGAAAAATGACGTCACCACATCTGTTGAGTCTGGTGGCCATACATAGCCCTCTCACTCTGTCCCTCTGCCCCTCACAGGAAGAGTTTGAGAAAGCACTGGTGTGGTACGAGTCTACCCTGAAGCTGCAGCCCGAGTTTGTCCCCGCCAAGAACCGAATCCAGACCATCCAATGTCACTTGATGCTGAAGAAGGGCCGGCGCTCTCCTTAGCTCATCCCTCCTGCCTCTCCTGTCTCTCTTCTCATGCTCTTCAAAAAATGAATAAGAAACCAATCATTGTCAGTATCTGCTTTTAATGATGTGTGTGAAAATAACTGAATAAGACATATAACAGGACTTTTACATATGTGGGAATTGTTTTGTTTTTGTTTTTAAGTTCCTTCTTTCCCCCGGGCAGCCTCAGAAACGTAAATTTCTTAAAAGGAAAATGCAGCTTAAAGATATTGTGTAAATACTGAGCCAAGACATTTCTGGAGCCGTACTCTCTCTCCAAAACCTCGATGCCTTTAGGGCTCTTCTCAGTGGTCCAGCCAGCCTCCTCCGCTTCGGCGGAGGACGAAGCCACATGGCACCTTGTCTGCTTCTCGTCACAGCCTCTGTGTCCATGGAAATGCAGAAGCCCGTCCGGCGCCAGTCAGCAAGAAACACTGTTCCGCGCTCTTCCCACTAGCTCTCCACGCTGCCCCCTGGCCTTGACCGTTCCATGCTGCTACGTTGCAAACTCTCAGAGGTAGTTTGCGGGGGGAGGGAGGAAGGGGAAATGATTTTAAAAACAAAATATTTACAACAACAGAAACCCTTAGGATCACCTGACCTTTGTGCTGTTATTTATGTTAGGGAGGGAGGGGGGCTGAGAAGGGGAAATCAGCAGTGTACAACATCGCTATCATTTGTACTTTAAATTGCAGATCACAAGGAAACCAATACGTTGACATCCTATATAACAGGTTTATATATATAGAATATGTATATTTGAAGCCCTCAGCAGACTGAGTCTGTGTTTTACTAACACTTTGTTCGCCGTGTTACCCATCTTGGAATGAGGCGTGAGTGTCAGCTCCCTCTCCCTGAGGCCTTCAGACTGCGCCCCTCAGGAGAGTGAGGAGCCAAGGTTGAGTGTTTCCTTACAATACTTATACCTCTGGTCCCAGGAGAGTCAGAAACTCCAGGCATTTGGAAATCTTCAAGGGCACATACTGAGGACAAAAATAAAAGTCATTTATGAACAAAATAGGCCTGTGGCGTGGTTTTTCTTTATAAGCAGGCTCATCCGGGCAGCTCTGAAGCCTCACTGTAACCTGGGTTGGGTATTCTCACATCCTAGGTTGTCTTTTTCTCTTTTTCCACAACAAAGTGAGCAGAGAAATAGTCCATCACTAGGTTTTATGGTTGATGATCTTACACGATACGTTTGACCACGAAAGATGCACAATCAGCAGATGTTCAGAGTTGGTATTTGACCTTCCAGGGAAAAGAAGAAGACTCTAAACCACAAAGTCACGTCCCCTGCGGTGAGCACCGATCCTGACGTTCTTCCAGGTGAGCTTCATGGAGAACCTCGGTGAGAGTCATACCAGTGTGAAACTGAGCATTCCGTTTGGGACAGGACTCTGCCGAACACAGGGTTTCCGAGAACATTATCAGACACCAATCATCTCAAATACTGGGTCACTGAACCCAGAGCATTTGGTTCTGGCACAGACTGTAATTTCTTAGAAGCAGGTGAGCAATCAGACGTGCCTGTCCACTCTGTCTTTTGTGCAGCTCGAGTCCAGCTGATTTCAAGCAGTTTTATCAGATGTATTTTGAGAAGAGGCTCACTGTGTTGCTGGATAAAGTGAAGCTCTTTTCACTCAGAGTATCTTTGCCTGTGTCTGAATATGTTCCCTGCTTCCCCACCTCTCAGCAATGTGGCATTTAGTTTTTCCTGAAACTTGCAACTATTGTTTTTTTTGTTTTTACATACAATAGGAAATTCATTCTGTGGTGTACAGTAATGTGAGGTTTTCTTTTTTTGTTTTTTTTCCTGGCACCATGCAGCATCTGGGATCTTAGTTCCTTGACCAGTAATTGAACCTGCACCTCCTTGCATTGGAAGCACAGAGTCTTAACCACTGGACTGCCAGGGAAGTCCCTTTGTGAGTTTTGACAGATGCGTGGTCATGCAGCCACCACACCAATCAGGATACAAAACTTTGATCACCTCCAAAAGACTCTCACTCTGCCTCTTTGTAGCCAAACACCATCCTAAACCCTCAGCAACTTCTGACCCATTGTTTCTGTAGTTTTTCATTTTCTCCACATGGTCAAGGAGTCAGACTCCAAAGGCTGTGTGCTGTATACTTCTGTGTACATGACATTATGGAACAGCAAAGGTAGATGACTTGAGGCAGAAGTATGCTTTTTACATTTAAAACAGAGGAGACTAGTGTGGCTGAAGAGGTGTTAGCAAGAGGGAAAAGAACAGGAGATGAAGCTAGAGAGGTGAGCCAGATGTATAGTTTTTCGTGGGGTTGGTTTATTTCTATTGTAGGACTTTATAAGTCATTGCAGAGTCACTGGTTTTAAGCAGAGGAATAACGATCTGACCTGTTTCAACAGGAATCAAGATTATTCTAGGATTTTTTTGACCTGAGTAAATAGAAGGAGGAAGCTATTGTTAAATGGGAAGATCAAAGTGAGAAATCTGGGGAGAAGATAAAGAATTCAGTTTTGTACAGATCATGTGAAGATACTGTGTAGCTAGTTGGGTAAATTGGGGTTAATAGAGGATATCCATGCTGGAGATATAAATTTGGAGGTCACAGCCATGGGAACAGTATTTGAAACCATGTGACTGAGGTCACAAAGGACGAGAAAATACAGGTAAGAGCACAGATTAGAATACAAAACAGAACTGGGAGATTCCAGTGTTATGGGGTCAAACAGTTTACATGCCCAACAACAATTTATTCCTGATGTACAAGAAATAATAGAGCAATTTGAAAAGAATGCTGAACATGTTCAAGTAGTTAACAGACTGGCTTCCACGTAACATAAAGGATGAGCAAGTGGTGTGTCTGTTCGACTGCAGCCCCATGGACTGTAGCCCGCCAGACAACTCTGTCAAAAAGAACCACAGAACAATCCTTTAAGTGAAAAATACTACTGAAATAAAAATCTAAATGAATGGTTTAAACAGACTCGACACAGCTGAAGAGAAAGTCAGTGAATTGTAGGACAGAATGAAAGGGAATCTACCAAGGTGAAAAACAGGAATAAAAATTTCCTTAGGTATTTGTATTAAATGCTCTTGTAGGGCAAACTCCTCACTTTTTAGCCTAGGAGTGAAAATGCTTGACTGCTTTCTTAAGCAGTCAAGCTTTTGAGTCAGGGTCCAGAAACAGAATACAACTCTTAATTTATTTCTAGAATTGGAAAAAGATTTAGTGGCAGGATTGAAGACCTCTGCTAATAAGAAGAGCTAGTGTTTGTCATCATGTGTGTCCCTGTTCAAAGTACTTTACATGGATCAGGAGCAGTGGATGGCTGGGAAGGACTGAGAGGCCAGACAATAACCTGTGCAGGCTAAGTGAGAACAGCTTCACTGCAGCTGTGTCTGATTTACTCTTCCTTCTCCCTTTTGATTTCCAGTCTCCTCTCTTTGACACTGCTATTGCTTCTCAAGGGGTATTGCTGGGTTTGTCCACCATTATTAATTCAGTAGTTTATTAACTTCTTTAAAATCAAGCAACTGTTTTGTGTCAGGCTGTTGTGTTATAAGAGTCAGGAATACAGACATTTTATTAGACACAGACCTAAGCATCTGACTGGAGACAAACTATGTAGTCAGTTCAGTTCAGTCGTTCAGTCATGTCCAACTTTGCGACCCCATGAATCGCAGCACGCCAGGCTTCCCTGTCCATCACCATCTCCCGGAGTTCACTCAGACTCATGTCCGTCGAGTCAGTGATGTCATCCAGCCATCTCATCCTCTGTTGTCCCCTTCTCCTCCTGCCCCCAACCCCTCCCAGCATCAGAGTCTTTTCCAGTGAGTCAACCCTTCGCATGAGGTGGCCAAAGTACTGGAGTTTCAGCTTCAGCATCATTCCTTCCAAAGAAATCCCGGGCTGATCTCCTTCAGAATGGACTGGTTAGATCTCCTTGCAGTCCAAGGGACTCTCAAGAGTCTTCTCCAACACCACAGTTCAAAAGCATCATTTCTTCGGCGCTCAGCCTTCTTCACATTCCAACTCACATCCATACATGACCGCAGGAAAAACCATAGCCTTGACTAGACGGACCTTAGTCGGCAAAGTAATGTCTCTGCTTTTGAATATGCTATCTAGGTTGGTCATAACTTTTCTTCCAAGGAGTAAGCGTCTTTTAATTTCATGGCTGCAGTCACCATCTGCAGTGATTTTGGAGCCCCCCAAAATAAAGTCTGACACTGTTTCTACTGTGTCCCCATCTATTTCCCATGAAGTGATGGGACCAGATGCCATGATCTTCGTTTTCTGAACGTTGAGCTTTAAGCCAACTTTTTCACTCTCCTCTCACTTTCATCAAGAGGCTTTTTAGCTCCTCTTCACTTTCTGCCATAAGGTTGGTATCATTTGCATATCTTAGGTTATTGATATTTCTCCCAGCAATCTTGATTCCAGCTTGTGTTTCTTCCAGTCCAGCGTTTCTCATGATGTACTCTGCATAGAAATTAACTATGTAGTCAGCAGACCCAAAATTTCCAAAGCAATCCTAAGGGGAAAGAACAAAGCTGAAGGCATAACCCTCTCAGGCCTCAGACAATACTACAAAGCTACAGCAATCAAAACAGTGTGGTATTGGCATGGAAACAGACATGGATCAATGGAACAGAAGAGAGAGCCCAGAAATAACCCCCACACCTGCAGTCAATTAATCTTCAACAAAGTAGGCAAGAATACACAACAGAGAAAAGACAGTCTCTTCAGCAAGTAGTGTTGGGAAAGCTGGGCAGCCACATGCAAATCTGTGAAGTTAGAACACACCTTCACACCCTACACAAAAAAACTCAAAATACTTAAATATAAGACATGACACCATTAAACTCCTAGAAGAGAACCTAGACAAAACATCCTCTGACATAAATTGTAATGTTTTCTTAGATCAGTCTCCCAAGGCAATAGAAATATAAGCATAAATATACAAATGGGACCTAATCAAACCTACAAGTTTTGCATACCAAAGGAAACCGTAAATGAAATGAAAGCCTAGGGACCAGGAGAGAGTACCTGCAAATGTTGTGACCAATAAGGGCTTAATTTCCAAAATATACAAACCGCTCACTGAAAAACCTCAATCAAAAAATGGACAGAAGACATAAACACCCAGCTCCCTGAAGAAGATACACAGATGGCCAAGAGGCAGATGGAAAGATGCTCAAAAGCACTAATCATTAGAGAAATGCAAGTCAAAACTACAATGAGGTGTCACTTCGCACTGGTCAGAATGGTCATCATTACAAGGCTTACCAATAATAAATGAGAGGGCGTTGAGAAAAGGGAACCTTCCTACACTGTTGGTGGGAATGTAAATTGGTGTGGCCACTATGGAAGATAATATGGAGGTTCCCTACAAAACAAAATTGAGTTACCCTACGATCCAGCAATTCCACTCCTGGGCATGTATCCAAAGAAAACCATAATTTGGAAAGATACACGTGACAGCATTATTTACAATACCCAAGACATGGAAGCAATCTAAATGTCCATCAACAGGTGAATGGCCATCAACAGATGAATGGATAAAGATGTGGAATATTACTCAGCCCCCCCCCAGATGAGCAAAATAATGCCATTTGCAGCCACATGAATGGATGTAGAGATTATCATACTAAGTAAAGTTAGACAAATTACATGATATCGCTAATATGTGGAATCTAAAAAAGGGTACAAGTGAACTTATTTCAAAACAAACAGATTCACAGACATAGGAAGCAAACTTATGGTTACCAAAGGGGAAAAGGGGGGAAGGGATGAGTTATGAGTTGGGATTAGTAGATATGAACTACTATATTTAAAATAGATTTTTAAAGTCCTACTATATAGCACAGGGAACCATATGCAATATCTTATAATAATGCGTAATGGTAAAGAATCCGAAATAGTGTGTATATGTATATTCAGATATATATAAAATACATATATAGCTTATATATATATAAATATCTCACGAGAATATGTATAAAACTGAATCACTTTGCTGTACACCAGAAACAAAGACAACATTGTAAATCAATTCTACTTCAATTTTTTTTTTAAAGACACATGGTCAGCTCATTTCCATACAAGTGATGAGTGACACCAAAGGGTAGTTGCAGTGCTTGCTATAGGTACATGGCATCGTGAGGCACATGGAGAATGCCTCTGAAAAACAGTGGAATTAAATCAGTGGGGAAAGGGGGAGAAGTGGGAGGAGTGGGCATCCAGATAGTAGCAGCGGCATGGTCCCAGGCAAGGCAAGGTGGAAGCTTGGTGCATGGGGGAAGCAACTGTAGCTTTGAGTGCAAGCTGGAAGCACGGGGATGGTGGTGGGGCATCTTCATTTCTCGAGGGACAAAGCCCAAAGTTCTTGGCTCTGCCCTTGCTGATTCTAACAACCTGGCCCAGCCTCACCTCTCACACCATCCCCTCCCACACTCTATTCTCCCACCATTTAGGGTCACCTGTGGGACCAGCTCGGTGCCTGGCATGTGGTAAGTGTTCAGTACGTGTTTGGGGAATGAAATATGAGTTGAAGAAAAAAAAAGTATGGAAAGGCAAGCAGGGGGGCTCTGCTTGGAGTGTCAAAACTGAGGTTCCTGCATCTGGAAGAGGCTACGCCACCCCAGGGGGCTCAGATAGTGAATCCATCAGAGAGCACTATTTCTGGGTCTTCAACATTCAGGAGTAGACTTTGTGTCCGCTGATTCTCTCAGGCCCGTCTCTCCAACTAGGTTGTCCCTCCTTGAGGGCTGGAGCCATGTCTGATGTCTCACTCACAGTGCTGGACACATCAACAGGCTCTGAGTTAAGAGTCTGCCAGTGGAGCTGGACTTGCCTGTTTGCATCTCAGCGGAAAACGGAAATATGGGATGAGATCCGACCATTAGGAGAACCACAAAAGCTGAAGTTAGAAGCCCATCTCCCCTGTTGCTGGCTCATCCACTGCTCCGGAGACAAGCAGGCACGGACTTCAGGGCAGAGTCCCTGGACCCAGGAAAGGGGGTTATCTGCACAAAGCTGGCCCCACCAGACCCCCTTTTACTTAACCAGGGCCTTGGACAGTGAAACAGACTGGGTTTCCTCTATCAGCCTATTAGCCAGATTCAACAGTAGAGAGCCTGAGGCGTGTGTGGGTGTGTGTTGCAAGTACCATTGCAGAGAAGCAAGATATTTCCCTTAGATTGTTTTCCTAAAAAACCGTGCAATGTGAGTGGAAAGCCCTCAGATCTCCGACAGCAGTAAGGAAAGGATCACGTCAATTGCACTGTCGTTCGTTCAGCATTTACTATTTACTACACACCAGGTGCTCCATCCAGTGCTGGAGACACAGACCTGTGACCTATGAAAGAGAAGACACATGGGAGAGACAAGGTCAGCACACCTGGGAGCAACCAGGGAACAGTTAAGATAAATACATGAAAGAAAAAAGGCTCAGCTGGGCTCGTTTTTAGAGAGATTAAAGTCAAAACTACAATGAGGTCTTTTCTCACACCAGTCAGAATGGCCATCATCAAAAAATCTACAAACGATAAATGCTGGAGGGGATGTGGAGAAAACCCTCTTGCACTGTTGGTGGGAATGTAAATTAATACGGACACTATGGAGAACAGTATGGAGATTCTTTAAAAAACTAGGAATAAAAGTATCATATTGACCAGCAATCTCACTACACTTAGCACGTGCCAAGAGTCTGGCTGGGCCTTCCTTTCAGTATGGGTCTGGGCTTGTACTCAGGTCATAGAAGCAGCCGGGCATGTTCAGAGAGGCTGAGCTCCCTGTGACAGCCCTCTGCAGAGATTTGGGGTTGGAGAGAATGGCCTAACAACGGAGGAGGTGAACTCTAGAAAAAAACGGGAGTCTGCTCTGATCCCAAGTGTGTCTGGACACACGACGCCCATTTCTATTTCATACTATAAGAAGGGACTTCCCTGGCGGTCCAGTGGTTAAGACTCTAAGCTTCCAGTGCAGGGAGTGTGTGGGTTCAATCCCTGGTCGGAGAACTGAGGTCCCACCATGCTGCTCAGCATGGCTGAAATAAAGATTTACAAAATCATACTGTATGAAGGCTATAATTCACGTCTTGCAGTAGCAATGCTTCTCACTCAGGAGTTCATCTCCCCAGGGAAAATTTCCAGATTTTTTTGAGGAAAGGTCATATATAGCATAGAATTGGCCTCTGCAAACGTCCAGTCAAGGCCGAGCACTGAGGAATTGATGCTTTCAAACTGTGGTGCTGGAGAAGACTTGAGAGTCCCTTGGACTGCAAGGAGATCAAACTAGTTGGTCCTCAAGGAAATCAATCCTGAATATTCATTGGAAGGACTGATGCTGAAGCTCCAATACTTTGGCCACCTGATGCGAAGAGCCGACTCATTAGAAAAGACCCCAATGCTGGGAAATATTGAGGGCAGGAGGAAAAGGTGGCGACAGAGGATGAGATGGTTGGATGGCATCACCGACTCAATGGACATGAATCTGAGCAAACTCCGGGAGACGGTGAAGGACAAGGAAACCCGGCAAGATGCCGTCCATGGGGTCACAAAGAGTAGGACATGACTTAGAGCCTGAACAATGACAAAACGCCCAGTCATGTTGGCCCATGGAACACACACACTGGAGTCCTGCACCTCCAACTCCAACACACACAAAGGCAGGACAGGATACTTCAAAATATGAATGTATTCAAAATCAAGACATTGTTACACCAGGTGCCAGTGATGGGAAGCAGCACTGAGAATCCCTACAGGCCTGAGGAGCTGGGGGGCCTGAGCCAGAGCAGGCAGCCCCCCTCCACCAGGTAAAACTATTAGGATCTTGAGCCCCTAAGAAAACCATAGTTCAAAAAGACACTTGTACCCCAGAAATGGCATGAACGAACTTATTTACGAAATAGGAACAGACTCATGGACGTAGAAAACAAACTCAAAGTTACTGAAAAGAAAAGGTTGGGTGGGGGAGTGGGCATGCTAACTTCATACAGTTGGCAGATGGGGACCTGGAGCTTCTCCACGAAGGCCTCTCCCAGAGTTCTGAGAACAGGTCCAGAGTCGTTCTCACCAGGCCTTCTCTCTACAGCCACGGGCCTTGGGGTGAGGCTAGTGAAAACCAGGGCCCCAGGAATAAGGGGCCAGGCCAACTTCTGCCCACTGCTCTCCAAATCCTGCAGGTGGCAGCTGGACATAAGGCTGAGCATTTGAGGACCAGACGAAGCGGGGACCACATGGCGTTCCAGACCCAGGGATGCTCACCATCAGCACAGCTTGGAGTCCTGCCTGCGGAGGACGGTGGAACAACAGGGAGATGGAGGCGCCCACAGACCCTGCTGTCCACAGCAGCAGCCGCGAACCAGTCTGCCTACTGACATTAACATTTAAACTCATCAAAATGGGATAAAGCTAAAGATTCAGTTCCCTTGGTTGCACCAGTCACGTTTCAAGTGCTCAACAGCTACATGGGGCTGCTGTACTGGACAGTGCAGATACGAGACCTCTCCATCAGCAGAGTGTCCCACGCGGGGACCACTGCCCTGGACAGTGAGCTCCGACCTGCCCAAGGGTATGAACACCCAGGCACCAGACAAGTCTGCGTCAACCCCAGAGAACGTCCATTCAGAAGGCTCCGAGAGTGGGTCCCTGGATCCAGACCCTTCCTCACCTCCTTCTCTTATTCCTTTCCAGTTTTATGGAGATATAGTTGACATGCAGTCCTGTAAGAGTCTAAAGCGTACCGCTTAACGACTTGACTTACATAGTTTGTGAAATGATGACCACAGTAAGTTTCATGAACATCCATCATCTCTTATATTGGAACGGCCAAAAAGTTCATTTGGGTTTATCATAACATCTGATGGAAAAAACTCAAACGAACTTTTTGGCCAGCCCAATAGATACAAAAAGGAAAAAACGTTTTGTTCTTTTGTTTTCCTGTGATGAGACCTCTTAAGATCTACTCTCTTAAAAAGTTTCAAATACACCATGGAGCAGTGTTAACTATAGCCATCAAGTTTGTATATTACATCCTTGGTACTTTTTAATCCTAAGACTGGAAGTTGGTGCCTTTCAACTGCATTCATCCATTTCTTCCTCCCCTTCTTCTTCCTAGGAAATAATCATTACTTCTCGAAGGCCCTGAGGCCTCAGGACCCTGGATGGTGTAGGCTCCTTCAGGCCTCAGGGCCTTTGAACCTGCTTTCACCTCTCCCAGGGATGCCAGGATGCTCTCTCGCATCTACATACCAAAAGGTGAGCACCGTGCCGGGGCTGTTGATACCTGCCCATCCCCTCAGCACCGCATCAACATGCCCACAGCTGCCATCCGGGGACTGTGCCAGCTGTGGGGGCCGTCTGGCCCTTGCACAGGCAGGCAGTGCTGGGGAGTTAATGCCCCGACAGATGGGTGTTGGTGGACAGACACCTCTTGAGTAGATCCCTCTGAGAGCTATTCTACATGTGCTGCAGAGGCCCGAGTTTCGGCATCCCCAGGGGCAACTGGCCTGAATAGACAGACACCCTTTACCGGCTTTCTCCCACCCCATTCGACTTCTCACTCCTCACTGGGGTTTCCTCGGATCACTTCCCAAATGACTGGAGTGACTGGGCAGGAGATGTCACTCACGGAGAAAAGAAAGTCAAAGGAAAATTCAGGTTTGGGGTTAAAGGTGAGGAGTTCTGTGTTGGAGAGTGACGGATTTAGAAATCTATCACTATCGGTCATTATCAATTTCTAAATCGAAAAGTGTATATAAATATATACACTGTTTTTATATTCTTAAGAATATGTTACTTGCTGTAGCACTTTGAACACGATGGGTGGCACCACATCCAAGGAGTGGTTGGAGCCTTGGCTGAGGCTGGGCGATGCTGGGATGACTATAAGCAAAGTGAGAAGGAACAACAGCCAAGGACAGCACCCTCAAGAACACCAGTAACTCCTCACCCCAGGCCCTCATCTGGAATCTGCTAGAAAATCTCTCTCGGACTTCCCCGGTGATCCAGCGGTTAAGAATCGATCCCTAGTCTGGGAAGATTCCACATACCAAGGGGCAACTAAGCCCATGTGCCACGACTACTGCACCCACTTCTCTAGAAGCCCACGGTCCGTGACGAGAGAAGCCACTGCAGTGAGGAGCCCTGGGCCACAACCAGAGAGAGCCCACACACCGTGATGAAGAGTCAGAGCAGCCACAAACCAACCAGTCAATAAGCAGACTTTAAGAAAAGGCCGCTCTGTCCGTGAAGACGGACAGCCTCTGCTTCTGTGTCACCTTCTCTGGGAAGCCTCTGGCCAAGCACAGCGATTTGGTGCCGCGGCGGTCAGACTGCAGCCATCAGCTGCTCGCTGCGAGTCTCCCCTCTCCCCTCGCTCCCAGGTCCCAAGGTCAGGGCTGGTTCAATCACGTTTGAGTCCCTGGCGCTTGGCACAGTGTTCAGCAAAGGTGTGCAGGTGAACGAATGACTGAAGGAACCCATTCTCCGAGGTCTGCGATATACTCTGCCCTTCTTGTCTTTCTGGAAGGAGACTTTCCTGCCTGGGAGGATACTGCCTCCGGAAGGAGCCCTTCGGCCAGCGAAGTACCAGTGACCTACCTGAGGAATGTGGCCCCAACCCCACAGCCTGGCTTTCAAAGCCCTCCATGGGGAAGATCCATCCTTTTCTCCACTGCCTGTCAAAATCCTAGACTTTCTTCAAGATTCATATTTTTCCTGATCACCTTCTCCCAATTATTCGGAAGTAACTGCTCTAATTCTCTTAACATCTTATCTGATCTCTTTTGTGGTATTTTGATCATGTTCTACCTCTTCTGTATTTATTCAGTTCAGTTCAGTCACTCAGTCGTGTCCAACTCTTTGCGACCCCATCGTCTGCACCACACCAGGCTTCCCTGTTGATCACCAACTCCTGGAACTTGCTCAAACTCATGTCCATTGAGTCAGTGACACCATCCAACCATCTCATCCTCTGTCATCCCCTTCTCCTCCTACCTTCAATCTTCCCCAGCATTAGGGTCTTTCCTAAGGAGTCAGTTCTTCACATCAGGTAACCAAAGGATTGGAGCTTCAACTTCATCATCAGTCCTACCAATGAATATTCAGGACTGATTTCCTTTACGATTGACTGGTTGGATCCCTTGCAGTCCAAGGGACTCTCAAGAGTCTTCTCCAACTCCACAGTTGAAAAACATCAATTCTTCAGCGCTCAGCTTTCTTTCTAGTCCAACTCTTACATCCATACATGACTACTGGAAAAACCATAGCTTTGACTAGACAGACTTTTGTTGGCAAAGTAATGAATCTGCTTTTTAATATGCTGTCTAGGTTGGTTATAACTTTTCTTCCAAGGAGCAAGCATCTTTTAATGTCATGGCTGTAATCACATCAGCAGTGATTTTGGAGCCAAAAAAATAAAGTTTCTCACTGTTTCCCCATCTATTTCCCATGTAGTGATGGGAGCAGATGCCATGATCTTAGTTTTCTGAATGTTCAGTTTTAAGCCAACTCTTTCACTGTCCCCTTTTACTTTCATCTAGAGGCTCTTTAGTTCTTCTTCAGTTCAGTTCAGGCACTCAGTCGTGTCCGACTCTCTGGGACCCCATGAATCGCAGCACGCCAGGCCTCTCTGTCCATCACCAACTCCCAGAGTTTACCCAAACTCATGTGCATCGAGTCGGTGATGCCATCCAGCCATCTCATCCTCTGTCGACCCCTTCTCCTCCTGCCCCTAATCCCTCCCAGCATCAGGGTCTTGCTGAGTTCCTCTTCACTTTCTGCCATAAGGGTGGTTGTCATCTGCATATCTGAGGCTATTGATATTTCTCCCAGCAATTTGATTCCAGATTGTGCTTCATCCAGCCCAGCATTTTGCATGATGTACTCTGCATATAAATTAAATAAGTAGGGTGACAATATACAGCCTTGATGTACTCCTTTCCAGATTTGGAACCAGTCTGTTGTTCCATGTCCAGTATTTATTATATATATATATATACTATTGTTATATTCTTAAGAATATTTTACTTTCTGTACCACTTTGAACATGATAGATGGCAGATATTCAGGATTATTTACTGAATTCCAAATGAATTTCCTTTAAGATATCTAGCCAAGAGGAAATCTACATATCTACAGAAATCTCTGATAAACGGGCATTTGTATCAGTCAGCTATCACTGCATAACAAGCTACCCCAAACTCAGTGGCCTGAAATAACATTTATTTTTATACCTTTCCTGTCTTTAGGTTAACTATGAGTAGGCTAATCAAGGCTGGGCTCAAATGGGGCTCAGGGGTCTGCTGACTTTACTGGGGTCACTTCCATATCTAGCGGTTGGTTTGGGGACAGTCCTTTAGGCTGGGCTTGACTGGACAGCTTCTTTGGGGCACACGTCTCTCATCCTCTTCCAAGGATCAGCGAGCCCAGAATATTCTTCATGGCAGTGGCAGAAGCACCAGGGAACAAGCCCAGTCACGGGAGCATGTTTAAATACCCTGCTTGTGCCACATCTGCCAAAATCCACCGCCCAGGGTGGGGGGATTACAACTCGCTCTCAAAGTCACAGGGCAATGGGCACGGATATAAGAACTGAAAAACTGGGAGCATTAACACAATCTGCCACCGTCTTCTTCCAAGTTTTGCTGTCAGGAAGCCGGGTAAACAGAACATGTGCTTTGCATTCCGTCCAACCCACAGCCCCAGAGGAAGTGTCACTTTGGGGTGAACTCAGGGCTACTCTGGGTGAGCTTTTAGGGTGTCACTTCCCCGGTAGCCCCCCTGTTATAACACACCCCACATGGTTCTATGGTTGGTTCTGAGAGGTTAAAGCTTAGAGCCCTTTTAAGGAGGAGGTGAATAAGGTCTCTCATGCTTTCCTTGAGCCTTGTGCAACAATGTATCTTGCCCAAGAACTGGTCTTTCTTTAGGAGGTAATAATCACACCGCACAATGTCTTACTCATGCAAATACTTGACTTGTACCCCTGATTACACAGCAACAGTAGCACTGAGCTCACCCCAAAGTGACACAGAGATGGTTGCCCAAACCCTTCTCCCTGGCTAATCTTGTGCCAAAGTTATCTCAGGATGTATGCCTTGGGAAAGAATCTGGTGGAACTCTAACAACCTTGAGGTATTCTTTTTATCTATTCTCAACAGCCAGTTGAGAAGTATATAAGGCCCTGCTTAAACTAGTGAAGATGGGTATTCTTTTGACCCCCTTCTGATGTCTATGTCAGAAGCTTCCTCTGTTCTGTCACTTTAAATAAAAATCTTTGCTGCACGAAGCTGAGTGACTGAGACTGTGTCTTTGGTCCCAGAGTTAAATCTTCTCCTTCGGAGACCACAAACACGGCCCCGAACACCGTTCACTGTAAGCAACCGGTTTTGGGGTGTCTCTCTCCTCCGTTACACTGGGTGCCCGTCTTATTCATCTAGAGTCCGGAGTGGATGCCCATAAACAACAATTTTTTTGTGGCTCTCCTGGGTCTTCACTGCTGCGTGTGAGCTTTCTCTAGCTGTGGCGAGCAGAGCCTACTCTCTAGTTGTGGTGCACAGGTGTGCCGTCGGGGCAGCGGCGGGCCATCGCGGCAGCTTCTCTTGGCACAGAACTCAGGCTTTAGGCCCTGCAGGCCCAGTAGTTGTGCTGAGCAGGCTTAGTTGCTCTGAGGCAATGTTGAATCTTCCTGGATCAGGATCGAACCTATGTCCCTGGCACTGGTAGGTGGATTCTTATCCACTGGACCACCAGGAAAGTGCCCCCCAAACTCCTCCTGAACGCTGAGTGAATGGCAGTACATTTCTGACCACCATGACCGCTCCCTTCTCTGTCTGCCTCTTTTTTGACCTTTTATCTTGGTTTTCCAGGTATTGCTGGGTCATCTGTTGTGCTTAGAATTCATCATCAGTGTCACACGGCTGACTTTTTACTCGCATAATATTCAAGGCAGTCACCTCCAAACGCTACAGTTTTCCACACTCTTTCCCCACTCTGAATTCTGAAGGAAGTTTCCAGAACTCCCACAGTAAGCCTGTCATGTTCACCGGAATACTCCTGAGGGTGACAAATGTTCGCCTTGTTAAGGTGGATGGAATTTTTGGAAACAGCTGACAGTCATTCGGATCCAAAGCTGGTGACTCAGGTGGGAGATCAAGCTGGGTCCCACTGGGGACAGAAACGAGCTGTGGTCAGAGAGAGGCGCGCCCGCGCTGTCCCCGTAGTTTTAAAGCTATTCCTGAGGACAGGTCCAAGGAGCCACAGCTGAAGAGAAAACCATCATCTGAGCACGCCAGCCCCTCCCAAGGTGACTGTTGTGCAGGGGGCCCTACGCTGCGGAGGTCTTCATCCCACTTACTTTACCTCTGGTTCTGGTTCTTTTACCTCCTTTGAGAATGTGATGAAAGCGCTGGACCTCCTCTCCAGACAAACGCCCATCTCACGCACACAACTTCGGGAGGCCCGTGGACCCCCGCCGAGGTCGAGCCAAGGACCCCAGTTAGAGCTTCTGTTTGGAATGCACACGCTGACCAGTGCGAAGGCAGCAGAGCGCGACAGGGCCGCTTCCCTTCCTTCCTTCGTTTCTGCCCACACCCCTCACCCTGAGCCCAGCCCAGGTCCTTGACGTAACAGATTCTCCAGGAAGACCATGTGAGCTCCGGGCCGCCCTCCTTCACTCCGAGATCGTCTCTGTGGCCAGCCTGTCCCCTCAGCAGCTGTCAGGTGGACAGCGCCGTCTGCGCGTGGTGAGCCTTCTCAGGATGGCTGGGCTTCAGCCTCCGCGAGGTTCGTGCTTGGGAAGAAGTGGGAAGGAGCCTCGCTGCTCCAGTTAGACTCGGGGTGCTTTAGGGGTCAAGACCAGGAATGTCCTTTATTTTGGGTGCTCGAGGGCCACAACAGACCAGCTCCCGCGTCCTTGGCGCCCCTCCCTGCAGGCACCTGTCAGGATGCTCTGAACCGCCACCAAGGGCGCAGGGGTAGGAAACGCCTGCCATGAGGCCTGGCAGCCACAAGAGGGAGCCATTTGTCCTGATAGCCCAGGCGTCTGGCTGGAATCGTGACTGCCACCTTCACCCCGCCCCCCGCCGTCACCCCCCCGACACCCACGCAGGCTCTTGGTCATGTTAGGTGCTGACGGCGAGCGGGGACAGAGCTGGGGGTGCAGGTGGCCGCCAGCTGAGACAGATCGTCCCCCAGCGACCTTCTTACTCAGGCGGGTGCGATGGCCACAGCCACCCCAAAGCCTCTGAGCTCTCAGACCTTTAATAAAGGTGCTCCCTCATCTAACTTTTTCTTTTCTTTATGGCAAAAGCAACCCACGTTCAAAGGGGATAATGAGAAAATTCAGACATGCAAAGGACACCTTATAACCAGCCCTTTCTCAGAAATAAGTCTGGTCACCACAACAGGAGGGCATTCTGCCTTGAGACCCTCAGGAAGGTAACAAGAGTAGGGGAGCCTCCCAGGGAGAACGGGGGTGCCTTTGTGTCGAGGTGTATCTCAGCAGTGTGCATAGAACCGGTGACACCTCCAGGGTTCCGAGCCACAGGTGCCCAGAGGAAGAAGTGTGTGGCCGGAGAGAGGAGGGAAGGAAGCTGGTCCCCACCGAGCAAGCCGTGCCCGCCCCATGTATCACACGCTCACGGGTACTGGTTTGCAGCGAGAGCAACTGAGACCCAGATGGTCTCACTCCCTCTGGGTCACGCAGCCAGTGAAGTACCGGAGCCCCCGATCTGAAGTCAGGATGTCTTGCTCCAGAAGCTGCCACCTTTACTAACACTGATGCTGGGCCTTTCCAGGCAAGGGTCTGTCCTCAGGCTCAGAGAACGGGGCCCAGCTCTGCATGCCCAACCTGCACCCACAGCATCACCCACATCCCCAGAGTTGGCAGGACAGCCGCAAGCCGGGAGGGCCCCTCAGGCCATCAACGTCTGGTCCTGACTTCATGGCCCCTGCCCTAAACCTAGCTGTCAGGAGGCCTCGAGTGGGCAGAGCTGGGCGTTCGGGGAAGGTCCTTGGGATGCCCACAGCTTGCTCAGCCAAGGGTCTCCCACGTGGCCTGGCAGAAACGTTCGCTCTTGTCTCCCCGCTGAGGCTCTGCAGAATGGGTCCACAGAGACTTGATTCCTCTTCTCCAGAAAGAAACCCCTGCAGCCCTTCCTGGGGTGGGGGTGCGGAGGACAGGCTGCTCTGAGAACAGCCCCCACCGCGCCCTGCTCCCAACCTCCCTTTCTCAGGACACCTCTTTCCAGACTCAGCCTGGAGGCCCAGAGAGGCCTCCCCTGGTTGCCAGGGCAACCGCTCCATTGTGTCCTGCCGCAGGAGTGGAGCCTGCAGCCCCCACCCCCCCACCCCGCATCCAGTTCCTAGACCCCCACTCTTCCTATGGTTCTTGAGCTGGTGGAGCCCACAGGGCCCCATTCTACTCCTCCGGGCCTCTTTGTCACAGCAGGATGCTGAGGAGGGGGAGACAGGCGGACTGGTCACCATGCCAACATCACTTTGCCAACATCCCCGGAGGGCAGGGAGGGGCTGGGGCGGCTGCTCATCCAGCGGTCTGGGGAGTGGTTTGTCTCTCCCTGGGGTCACCTGCCAAGCACCACCACCCCCTCCCCAACCCGGCTGTTGGCCCAGCCAGCATCCTCCGCGTCCATGGCTGGAGGGGATTCCACTGGCTCTCTGCCTTTCACCCAGTTTGCGCTGTTTTCGCTCAGTGAAGCGCAGCTCGGAGCTCAGGCTTCACACCCATCCTGAAGTTTCACCAGCAGATGGGGCCTGGGCTATGGGAGAGGAGCCAGGCTGTGCCCTGGAGCTGGGGGCCATGGTTCCGCCTCCATCCACTCCTTCACTCACTCCCATTCATTCAACAGCATAACCCCCAGGCTGACTCAGGACCACTCCAATATTATTAAAACCACTTTACAGAAGGAGAACTCTTACTCCAAGAGGTAAATGGCCCAAAGTACCCCAAATATTAAGTGTCACAGGCAGGATTTAATCTCAGGTCTGGCTGCCTCTAGTATGGCTGCCTGTAAGTCAGGACAGGACTACATTCTCCCCACCATTGACAGTATCTTGACCGCCTCGGGCACCATATGTAGATTGACTATTGACTAGAAAATAAAGCTCATTACAAGGAAGTTAAGGGCAGGGCGTTTTGCACATAATAAGTATGGAGTGGATGTGGGATGGATGGATGAACAGATGCACAGAGAGTATTAAGGGCAACTGTTCACTCACTGCTTCCTTCATTTGTACATTCATTCAGTGAATAAGTTCTGAGGACTTCGGTGTGCCAGGCATTGTGCTGGGCACTGTGGGCATGGGGAAACAATCCATCTCTGGTCCCAAGTCTGGGGAGAGAGGTGGACAGGTAACCCCCCCATGACAGTGCAGCGGCGTGAGAGCCACAACGGGGGAAGCTAGGCTGACCTCAACGACATCGCTCATCCTCTGATTCCCTGAGGCCCAGACCCTCTGGGCAGCAACAGATCATAACATTCTTCCAGTTCCGCCTTTATGCTCTAGTCATTTCATGTACCTCCATCACCATTTTTGCCATATCTACCTAGCACTCACTGTTAATATAATGTGTTATTATATTATATAAATATCAGTAATATTTTTCTTTAAACTGACTCACTTATTAAGCTCTAAAATGATTACGTAAGATGGAAACTTTATGTCACTACCAGACGTGGAAGACCACGGAAAATCCATTCACTGTAAACAAAACAATGTGATTAAATTCAAGGGGCATATAGTTGCTGCCAGCGGACCCTGATTCTAAGACCCACTATCTTCAAAGGGAAATTCATAAGGGTCAGTGGGGGTGTTAGAAACATGGGCACCAAGTTGATTCCTTCTCTTTGATTTCAAAACGCTTAGAAGAGACTTATAATGGGAGGAACCTTCTTAGCAGGTGATTTAATGTTATTTAGGGGCTGGCAGGCGGCGAACCACCGAACTTCATGTAAAGAGCTATGGGTTTGGGGCCACACTTGACAAGCACTGGTGGGCCCTGCCCATCCCTGCACGGGCTACTATGTCCCCGCGGAGGGACCACATAGATGAAAGGACACGCTGAGGCTTCTGGATGACCTCCCTGTGAAGCCCCCTGGGGGCTCCACGATAGTATCCCCTCTGTCCACCCCACCTGCCACCTCCAGATCGGCACCAACTGGTCTCCCCCTCAAGTGGGATGCTCCAGGCAGAGAGAGCCACCCTTCCCCACCCCTGAGCAATTTGTACAATGCTCAGCAGGGTCCCAACCACTGAAGTGATTCATGGGCCTCCTCCTGGATTCTGTAGGTGGTTGACTTTTGACATTTTTCCTTCCAAGCATAAGAGGAAAAACAAACAGGCTAGATTTGTGCACAGAGGAAGGAGGATCTGAGTCTCCAAATCCTATCCCCTCCCTGAAACACACAAGCACCCCTGTTCCTAGTACCTGAGAGTCCACTGTTACTGCTTCATTTCTTCACATTTATAATACAAAACCATTCGAGAAGCGAATTTGCTTATTGTGCACTCTGATCAATTTACATGAAATGTCCGGAACAGGCAGATCATACAGACAGAGTAGATGAGGGGTTTCCCAGGGCCAGAAGTGACAGGGGGGTAGGGGGGTGCTAAAGGATATGGGTGTTGAGGTGATTAAAATGTTCTATAATTGATTGTAGTGATGGTTGTACAACTTATATGTGATTATAGGGAAAATTAAACTGTGAAATTTAAATGGGTGAATTGTATAGTACATGGCTGGTATCTTGATGAAGCTGTTATGGCGGGCGGGGAGAGAGAGAGAAAGAATGAGGAGGAGGAAGAAGTGGAGGGGGTTCTTCAGGAACCTGGTGACGGAAGAGAGTGCTCTCAGCGCTATTCCCTCCTGTCCCCTTTTACTATCAGATCTAACCCATCTATGGGCCCCATCAGTCCATCTTCTATTTCTTCTACTTGTCCCTGACTTAGTAATAATTAGAGCCAATATTAGCCAAGGGCTCACTATGTGCCTGGTGTTATCGTCCTAAGCAATCTTCATTTAATCCCTCGCTGAGGTCACGTGCTCACAGAGCACACCAAGGCCCCCTGTTGTGCACGTTAGAAGGACTGGGGTGTTTCTTGGTTTCCTAGAGTTACTTCCAGACCCCTCTCCCAGCATGTCCTCTTTACAAACCCAGGTCATCTGCTAGTAGCGTTACCACCACCTCGCTTCCTCTGTGTTATCTACAGGATCTCCTCCAACCCCAACCTTCCCCCAGGATGTGCACGCCTGCCTCATTCACGGGGTTCATCCCCACACTGTTCTCACCTTCACCGATTTCCACAACCAGGCTGAGGACTTCTCAGCTTGCACCACCTCAGCGCATGTTGATGCTCCATCCACGCTGCACTTGAGTCAGCAAGGCTGCATGTGGACCTCACTCATAACCCGTCACAACTGCCCTGCCCCGAGTCTCAGGCTCTGGACGCCCCTCCCTTATACAATGTCCTGGCCTTTCATGGCCCTCATCTCCCATCCACTCCGTCTGAACTTGCGCTTCAGTTTCATGAGGTCGTCCAACCCCAGACTGTCCACCAGGATCACTCCTTCACTTGAGCGCTTCTTCCAATTCAAAGTCCGTCCACCGCTGAGAACCCGCTCCTCCCGTCACTTGCCATATTCTTTGCATCTTCCATCTCTCCCGTTCCATCACACTGCTTTCTTAGCATGCAAATATCTCTATTCTGAAGTCCTCCATGAATCCTGGTATCTCCTAACTCTTATTTCCTTTATCACCAAATGTCCTGCTGGAGTTCTGTCCTCACTCTCTCTTCACAGAGCAGCTCTGTTCTTATTTATCATCGAGGATCAGAAAGTGAATTTTTAAAGATGTGGCTTTGACAGAACAAAGGGCAAAGGCCAAGCACAGTTTGAGAGTCAGGAGGACTGGAAGGACTATGAGGTGGGCTGATTGCTTCTCCCCATCCAAGAGAGAATAAACAGAATAATAAGCCCAGGGCATTAGAATCAAGGGCTCCCTATAACTAACCTAAGAGAATATCTTATGAATGCCCTAAAATCATATCTTATCTCTCACAGCTAGTGAGTAGCCAAAAGCCAAATATAGATTCTTATCCTATAAGTTGCTATTTACAAAATAGTCTGGATTCACAGCTCACCATATTTCTAATGGGAAATTTTAGGGCAATGATTAGGGGCTCTCCGAGTAGCTCAAATGGTAAAGAACCTGACCGCAGTGTGGGAGACCTGGGTTCAATCCCTGAGTTGGGAAGATCCCCTGGAGAAGGGCATGGCTAGCCACTCCAGTATTCTGGACTGGAGAGTTCCATGGACAGAGGAGCCTGGTGGGCTGTAGTCCATGGACTCGCAAAGAGTCGGACACGACTGTGCGACTAACACACGCATTAGGAGAGACCGAGTCCCAGAATACTAGAATGACGGTGCTCAGGAGGCCGGTGAAATCTGAAGGCCCTAGACCTCGAAACTGCACCAGGCTTCTCTCACCAGCAGAAACAGCCCCTCCGACCCTGCCTGGAGGAGACCGGTCTTACCTTATTTGATGATTTCGTGCCTCTCCCCCACCCCAGAGCTTCACATGTCCCCAGATCCATGGCCAAAGGCAATCTCCATGTGACCAGGGAGCCGATTATAAAAGTGTGTCCAATAGACACTTTGATGCTAAAATGTGCGAATTTATATATCAATGAAGACCTGGAGAATATTCATAGGAGCAGGTTCAAACCATGCTATAGTATAAAGGAGAGAATGTAGCTTTAAATCTGGCTGAATTTTTCAGTACGTATGTGCGGCTTACCAGAGATTCTGAAGCTGATGCACCAGCTCAAGGATCTGATCAAAGCTTTATTGTTACTTCAGTTGGCAAACTGAAGCCTGGACTCGGTGATAGTCAAATGAAACTGACATGCCAAAAAGCTCCTGGGTGTAATGTAGGAGAAATCCAAAGCATTGGGGAACTAGGTCTGATGAAGCGGATTTCTCACTTCTGACTGGTCTATCCAAGCTTTAACTACAGATCTTCCTCAACTTACGAGGCGGTTGTGTAAACTCATGGTTAAGTTGACAGTATCCTACATTGAAAATGCTTTTAAGACATCTGACCTACCACATGTCATAGCTGACCCTAGCCTATCTTAAACACACACAGAACACGTTAGCCTACAACTGGGCAAAATCATCTAATGTAAAGCCTATAATGTAGTGTTTAATGTCTCATGTAATTTACTGAATGCGAAAGAATGGGTCTAAGTGCTCCGATGGTTTACCCTCATGATTATGTGGCTAGGACTGGGGGCTGTGGCTTGCTCCCCACGCCCAGCATCACAAGAGAGTACCAAATACATGTTGCTTGCCCAGAAAAACAAAAAAGCCAAGTTCAGAATCAGACATGCAGTTTCTACACATACTGCTTTTGCACCATCGTAAAGAGGAAACATTGTTAACCATCGGAAGTCAGGGACTGCTTGTGCATCCCCTGAGAGAGACCAGAGGACTCCCCTTCCCCAGGGCATGAACAAATTCCTTGAGGAGCACACTAGCTTCCTCTGCAGTTCTCTACATGTCGGGGATGATGAGGGGAGACACTGCCATTGAAATGTGTTCCTGGGTGTTAATGGGGATAATGAGATCCAGGACAGGCTCTGTAGTGACACTAAGGTGACCACAGCAAGCTGGACAAGGAAGGGAGCAGGGCCAGAGCGACAGTGAGAGTAGCGTGACCCACACTGTTTTTCAGCGGTGGCTCAGCCAATACCAGGCCTCAGCCAACGTCACGCATACCAGGGCCTAGACCACATGGAGCGCTGCGTTAACATCCTGCTGGATCTGCAGAATTAAAAAGCAAGCCAGAGCTCTAGAGATCTGAGACAAAGTCTCAGGCCATCAGAGGGTCACAGGTCTTCACTAAATCCCCGCGCTTAAGTCAGGTGAAGAGAGAACCTGTGTACTCTGTGCCATATGACATTACAAATCGATATCGCACATCTTCCCCCCAGCGTTGCCCCACAGGAACTGTGGTTATTCAGTAGAGTGAGTGTAACACTGGGAAAAGAGGAAAAGACTCTTCAGGGGTTATTGCTGGCACTGAGTTAATACTAATCGCAGGTCATTTGTTGAGTGGAAATTAATGAAGGCCAGGAAATAAACGATTTGGGGGTCCAAATCTTTACACAGTGGCTCCATCCTGCGGTTGTTTCTCCAGGTCCTGAATGTATAGTTGGAATATGTATACTCAGTGACAGGCAGAATCTCATATGGGTTCTGCCTGACCTATGGATTAAGGGCCATCATGATAGGAATGACCAAGTGATAATGCCCAATGAGCCCCTCCTTAACAAAACAGTAAAGAAAAACCCACGCCACATTTCTAGGTTAGTATCGCTAAGAAGACCTGAAGACGCAGGGCTGACAGCCCAGAGGCGTGTAGGAATCAGCTCATACAGCCCCATGAGCACTGTTATTATTTATTCATAGGAATTGTTATGAGATTGTCAACCTTACCTTGAAACTTCATCTTTGGTAGCTTTAAATTGGCCATGATGAGACTATTTAAACCATGAAACTGGCAAACACTAAAATCAGGGCTTTTTTAATCCTTTCAGAGAAAGTCTGCCAACAAACTAGAGGTGATCCCCACTGTATCCTTATTTAACCTATCTGTTTGGCCTTGACTGGATAGATCTTGGAGTTGGAGAATGGTGGCAGTTTCTGTAAGATCAGACTGTGATTTCAACTGCTGTTGCTGTTCTACACCTGGTCAGCTCACTGTACCGTATCAACACGGCAGCTCCTGATGCCTACTGTGGTTGGACGGATGATGGATGCATGGAGGGATGATGGAACGCGAATGCCTGTTACTCACAATAGCTAAGATACAACCTAACCCTGATGATGACTGAATGACTAAAGAGAATGTGGTACACACAATGAAATCTCATCCTTCAGCCAGAAAAAAGGAGGAAGTCCTGGCATTTGGTGATATGGATAAACTTGGAGGGCATTACATGAAATAAGCCAGACACAGAAGGACAAATACTGGATAATCTCACTTATACGTGAAATCTGAAGTAGCCAAACTCATGTATCAGAGAGTAGAAGGGCAGTTGCTCACGTAGGTTTGGGGTGGAAAGAGCGAGGTGTTACTCAAGGTGTACAAAGCTTCAGTTGTGCAAGATGAATAAGTTCTAGAGATCTAATGTACAACGTGCAACATGGTAACTACCGTTAACAATACATTATTTACTTGAGATATGGAAAGGAGGGAAAGGAAGGGAGGAAAAGGCAACTCTGTAAAGTGATGGCTGATAATGAGCTTGACAGTGGTGACCATTTCACAATGCATCAGCTCAGTTCACTCGCTCAGTCACGTCCGACTCTTTGCGACCCCATGAACCGCAGCACGCCAGGCCTCCCTGTCCATCACCAACCCAAACCATGTCCATTGAGTCAGTGATGCCATCCAACCATCTCATCCTCTGTCATCCCCTTCTCCTACCCCCTTCAATCTTTCCCAGCATCAGGGTCTTTTCCAGTGAGTCAGTTCTTCGCATCAGGTGGCCAAAGTATTGGAGTTTCAGCTTCAACATCAGTCCTTCCAATGAACACCCAGGACTGATTTCCTTTAGAATGGACTGGTTGGATCTCCTTGCAGTCCAAGGGACTCTCAAGAGTCTTCTCCAACACCACAGTTCAAAAGCATCAATTCTTCTGTGCTCAGCTTATATCAAAACATCAAATTACAGGGACTTCCCTGGCAGTCCAGTGGTGAAGATGCCATGCTTCCACTCAGGGGGCAGAGTTCCATCCCTGGTTAGGGAATTAAGACCCTGCATGCCACAGGGCTCAGTCAAAAAACATTGAATTATGTGTCATAAATATATACCATTCCTATTTGTCAATGATAGCTCAATAAAGCTGAAAAAAGAGAAAATTATGAATAAGACTAAGGAAATTGCTTCCAGTATGATAGACAGATTAGCACACTGTCCAATGAGATTGAATTGACCTATAACCTGTATGGTTCATCATGTATTATTACTGAATGTACTGCACAATCTGTTCTCTTTGATGGACTGTAAAATATGTTTGGTAAAGAATCCACCTGCCAAGGAGAAGACGCAGGTTCAATCCCTAGGTTGGGAAGATCCTCTGAAGAAGGAAATGGCAACCCACTCCAGTTTTCTTGCCTGGGAAATCCCATGGACAGAGGAGCCTCGTGGGCTACCGTCCATGGGGTCGAAAAAAAAGTTGAACAGGACCTGGCAACTGAGCAACAGCAGCAAAATACATTTGGATGATAAAGTCCTTTGCAATACTGTACCAATGAAGATGTTTATGTCAGCTGCAAAATGAAAACAGTAACCCCTACGAATGTCCAGTTCACAAAATATAATAATCAAATGAAATCATGGATGTGAAGAACACTGTGAACTTCAGTGCCTTACCTTAAAAGACGGAAGAGGCACCACACCAGGTGGTTTTTATACCCAAGACTGAAGAGGAGAGTCTTTCAGTTCAGTCCAGTCCCTCGGTCGTGTCCAACTCTCTGCAACCCCATGGACTGCAGTAAGCCAGGCTTCCCTGTCCATCACCAACTTCCCCCTGGCAATTATTTATATTGTTCAAGGATGAAATTCTACTGTTATTAATCAGCTTTATCAAATCTTTTAATTGTATATTAGGCTTACATCTGATTTTAGCTGAAATTAAAGATGGATGGATGGACGGCAGTTTGTGTGAAGGGACAGTTAAGTCAGGTCGGAGCATGCTACTGTTGTTGACTAGAATTTTAGTGTGGGGATAAAGGTGCATATCCCTGTACGGCAGAGAATGAAAAACCAAGAACTTCCCAAACTCCTTTATAGCTAGAGTTTAGATTGCGACTTAGGTTCTGCCAATAAGAAACACCTGATGAGACTCGAATTTGGACCCTTGGCCCTGTACCCACAGTTACTGTCCCAACTTCATGATCCCCGCACGACAGCTGTGTTCCAAGGCTCAACAGTGTGGGCTTTCAGACTCCCTAATTTCTTTCTCTTTCTTTGGCTATGCTGTGCAGCATGCAGGGTCTTAGTTCCCTGACCAGGGATCAAACCCATGCTCCCTGCAGTGAAAGCAGGAGCCTTAACCACTGCCCCACCAGGGAAGTCCCTCCCCAGCTTCCTGACTGCGACAGAAGGGGTAGGTCCCCTGGGAGATGAGTGATCGCCCTGGGTTCATTCCTGGAATCTCTGTTTAGAGTTTCCAGTGATTTTTGTAAGCAGCCAATTGACTGCATTAAGTCCTTCTCCTCTTAAAATAGCTACAAAGGATTGTTAACTGCAACTGAACTCTGACTAATACAGCCTTTTCAAGTTTTTCTTCCCCTCATCATTTCTACTATCTAGCCACCTTCCATCACACTCCCCAGAGATGAATCATCTCTCACATCTTAGGGGGAAAAAATAGACAACATCTTTGAGGAATTTCTCTAATTCCTGCTGATCCATCTAAGGTTTCTGGACCCACTGCTACCTCCACTGCATCATTCCTGCATGGAAAGCCCAGCCATCTTTGCTCTGGATCCCGCCCTATTCATCTCTGGAAGCCTTCTCTTCCCTCGCTGCACATTTGACCTCTTCCTCCTGCTGTTCTGCCCATTCACTACCAAAACACCGTCAAATCTTTCTCATGGAGGAAAAAAAAAAAAACAACCCAACTCCAAATCGTCTGTCCCCCTCTAGTTAGTCTCTTTTTCTTCTTCCCTCCACTGCCAAGCTTTCTAAGAGAATCACCCACACTTCCTCCCCTTTCAGTTCATTCCTCTGTCTATGCAACTTAACCTTTGCTGCATTCACTCCACTAAAATTGACCCACTGAAGCAGCCAGTGACCATCAAATAGCCAATCCAAAGATTCCCTTTACTTCTTTTTCATTCTCAGTCTCCAAGGGGCATCTGATGGTGTTAATCCCCTCCTGATGTTCACCAGAGGTTCTCCAGGATCACCTAGTTGACCTTTCTCCATCTCATTTGGAGGCTTCTCATCTCACTTCTTCTCTCATTGCCGGGAGAAATATCAATAACCTCAGATATGCAGATGACACCACCCTTATGGCAGAAAGTGAAGAAGAACTAAAGAGCCTCTTGATGAAAGTGAAAGAGGAGAGTGAAAAAGTCGGCTTAAAGCTCAACATTCAGAAAACTAAGATCATGGCATCCGGTCCCATCACTTCATGGGAAATAGATGGGAAACAGTGGCTGACTTTATTTTTCTGGGATTCAAAATCACTGCAGATGGTGATTGCAGCCATCAAATTAAAAGACACTTACTCCTTGGAAGGAAAGTTATGACCAACCTAGACAGCATATTAAAAAGCAAAGACATTACTTTGTCAACAAAGGTCCATCTAGTCAAGACTATGGTTGTTTTTCCAGTGGTCATGTATGGATATGAGAGTTGGACTGTGAAGAAAGCTGAGCACAGAAGAATTGATGCTTTTGAACGGTGCTGTTGGAGAAGACTCCTGAGTCCCTTGGACTGCAAGGAGATCCAACCAGTCCATTCTGAAGGAGATCAGTCCTGGGTGTTCATTGGAAGGACTGATGTTGAAGCTGAAACTCCAATACTTTGGCCACCTCATGCAAAGAGCTGACTCATTGGAAAAGACTGATGCTGGGAGGGATTGGGGGCAGGAGGAGAAGGGGACGACCCAGGATGAGATGGTTGGATGGCATCACCGACTCAACTGACATGGGTTTGGGTAGACTCTGGGAGTTGGTGATGGACAGGGAGGCCTGGCATGCTGCAGTTCATGGGGTCGCAAACAGTCGGACACGACTGAGAGACTTAACTGAACATCTCACATGTGGAATGACCTTCTCCTCCAGGTTTTGTCCCTGAGCCCTACATTTTTGTTTCACTCTAAAGTTTCACTCCAGGGACTTTCCTGCTGGTCCAGTGTTTGTGACTCCATGCTTTCACTGCAGCAGGGGGAGGGGCAAGGGGAGGGCGCAAGTTCCATCCCTGGTTGGGGAACTAAGATCCTACATGCCAAGAGATGTGAGCCAAAAAAAATAGGTTCAGGCTTCTCTAGTGGCTCAGATGGTAAAGAATCTGCCTGCAATGCAGAAGACCTGGGTTTGATCCCTGGGTCAGGAAGATCTCCTGGAGAAGGGAATGGCAACCCATTCCAGTATTCTTGCATGGAGAATCCCATGGACAGAGGAGCCACAAAGAGTTGGACACGAGTGAGTGACTCACACTTTAGGTAAATTCATCTAAGTCTATGACTTCAACTACTGAGAGCTCCCATATATATATATCTCTCAAACCTGGACCTCTTCCCTCACTTCCAGACTGTATTTACAGTAACTTTCTACTCTATATTTCCACCTGACTGCCCCCCACAAGCATCTCAACACATCCAAAGGAGATCTAAGATTCCCCCAACATCACTCTGCCTCCTGAAGTCCCTGTCTTGTAAATGCCCTTGTCTGCTCAGACACTCACACCAGGTATCTAGGGATCAGTCTAAAGCCCCACTCCCTTATCTCTCATGACTAAGTTGTCACTAACAGACATCAACTCTCCCCCCAGGACTCTGCATAATGGTTTCTCCCCTCTGCATCCCTCCTACTTTGGTCCAGCCCTCTGTTCTCTTTCTCTCTCATTCCTGCCTCTGCCCCCTCACTAGTCTCCCTGGCTCCCCTCACAACCCCTTCAATCCATCCTTCCCACAAAAGCCAAATCTAATCATATCACTCTGTCCCTCAGTCTCCCAGATGACGTCCCACACACACCCTGAAAACTGTGTCAAGTATACGTGTAAGTTCACACTCCTTGGACCCAAGGCCCTTCATGATCTGGCATCTCTAATCTCATCTTCCTCCACTGACGCTAAAGCCACATTCTTACTCACACAAACCTGCTGCCCTCACTCACTCTATGGGTTTCCCCCTGCATGGAACTCCCTTCCACTTCTTCTCCCCCTGGGCCACTCCTTTGTTATCCTTGGAGACTCAGGTCATGTCACCTCCTCCCAGAAGCCTTCCCTGACCTCCGTGAGTAGCACTGACCATCCTGCTCTTTTTTCTTTTTCATTAATTTTTTGGCTGCACTAGCTCTTTGATGCTGCATGCAGGCTTTCTCTACTTGCAGTGAGCAGAACTATTCCTGGTGGTGGTGGGCTTCTCACTGTGGCACCTTCTCTTGCTGCAGAGCACAGGCGCTAAGCATGCGGGCTCCAGCAGCTGTGGTGCACAGGCCCAGCTGCCTTACAGCATGTAGGATCCTCCCAGACCCGGGGTTGGACCCGGGGTTGAACCCGCGTCCCCCGCACTAGCAGGCAGATTCTCATCCACTGGACCACCAGGAAGCCCCCCCCCCCCGCCCCGTTATCTGTGTGCTACCACCATGCTCTGTATCATTCTCTGCTTCTCTGTAATGTTACATTAAACTGTATCATACAACAAGCATGTTCCAGAGGTAAATATCAATATATTTGTCATAGCACTTATTAATCTGTGAAAGTGAAAGTCGCTCAGTCATGCCAATTCTTTGCGACCCCATGGACTGTAGCCCACCAGGCTCCTCTGTCCATGGGATTTCCCAGGCAAGAATACTGTAATGGGTTGCCATTTCCCTTCTCCAGGGGATCTTCCTGACCTAGCGATCGACTCCAGGTCTCCTGCATTGCAGGCAGATGTTTCACCATCTGAGCCACCAGGGAAGCCCCATAGTACATATTTTTACATATTTGTATTGTAACACAGACCAAGTGTACCTTTGGGGCCAAGACCCCTCTTAGCAGTGTCCCGGGTACAGAGTAAGCATCTGGTATGTGTTCAATAGATGAACTAGTAAGTTCTGCTTGAATCTCATTTGGTAGTTGTGATGGGTCCATTGTGTTTCCATAAACAGCTATGTTGGAGTCCTAACCCCTAGTACCTGAGAATGTGGCTTTATCTGGATGTCAAGTCTTTACAGACGTAATCAAGGGAAAGCGAGGCCCCAGGGGCAGACCCTAATCCAGTAGGACTGATGTCCTTATAAGAAGGGGAATGTGGACATGCAGACAGACAAGAATCGAGAAAGGACAACATGAAGACAGACAGGCAGATGACGGCTGTCCACGTGCCGAGGAGAGAGGCCGAGGAAAGCTCCAGCCTCACAATCTCAGAGGGAACCAACTTGGCTGACACTCTTTGAGTTCAGACTTCTAGCCTCGAGAACTGTGAGATGATACACTTCTGTTGTGTACGCTACCCAGTCTGTGGCACTTTGCTATGCCAGCCCAAAGCAAGTAAATACAGTAGGATTTCCTGTGCCTGTTAATCCACTTTCTTTCTCTGCCTCTCTAGCCATACGCTAGTAACGCCTGTCTTCTATCTGGAGTCTGACAGATTTGTTTTTCCACCATCTCTCCTATCTTTGCCCTGTCTCTCTCACACACACACACACAAGCACACCTCAGATGATCACGTGTCCTTTTCTCTGCAGAACTTCCCATTTTCCTCCAGACACTTCCATTTTACCAGCAAGTTCTTCCTTGCTGGTTGAGATTAGATCCCAGGACACAGCTCCCCTCATTGCTCTCTCGTCTTTCTGAGAGTATCAGGTCAAGAATCTAATTCACCGCAATGTTCACGACAGAACAGGATGTGCCCCTGAGCCCAGTTCACTGCCTCCAAGTCAGGCCTTCCTGGGCAAGAAAAGCATCACCACACCGTTAGCCAGGCCAGCAGTCAGGAGCTCCCATAGCAACATCACCTGTTTCTCCTTGCATCCCCACCCGTGTTCCCCATGGTACCATCACCAGCATTTATGACATCAGATCATGCCATTATCCTACTCAAAACTCTAATGTCTCCCCACTGCATGTAAAGCTAAATCTCAACTTGCTCCAGAGGCCTCTCCCATGTTCGCTGAACACCTGTCAGACCCATCCAGCCTCAGAATCTTTGAGCATGCCCTTCCCTCTGCTTACCATGCTCCTCACCCCCTCCCTTGCCCTTTGCTTGGCTAAGCTTAGTGTCATTTCCTCCAAGAAATTTTCTTTGACACTCCACCCAGTATCAGCCTCCTATTAGCTACTCTCAGAGAAAGGTGTAGTTATCTTGCTCTAAGGATTTATCACAGTTTCTACCTATATATATTTATATTTGTGGCTATCTGATTAATCTCCTTCTTTCCCACTAGATTGAAAACACCATGAGAGCTGGATGTTTATTTTCCCCTCACTGACTCCCCAGCCCCCACCGTAGGGCAAGCCATACAGTAGATGCTCAATAAATGTTCATTTAGATAATTAAGCGAACCGAGTCTTCTCCTTAGCCCATTGCCATGGAGACTAAGTTATGTGGGTGAACAGAATCCCTACTGACATAGAATTCACATAAGCCTCATCCAACCAAGTGTTGGTGATGACGCTGAGCTTATACTACTAACCTCACGTTACAGGTTCCACTTGGTGTTATTGATCAGATTATTGTATTAGGTGGGTCCCAGCAGGAAGTGGCCGGCAACATCAGATGGGGTAAATGGGAGTTGAATAAAGGGGTTGGTTAAATCCTGTGGGTGAGGTAAGGGGAAAGCAGCAATGACTGGAGCTGCCACAGTGAGGATCTGTTGCCGTTCCAAGCTCTGGAGCCCCAAGGTGAAAGGCGGGCGCTTGAATCTGGAGCGAGCTGCTGTCGCAGGTTGCCACCTGACAGGAGCTGAGGTCTTCAGAGGAGGGATACAGCCAGCACGCGGAGACCCTGCTGGGAGGGAGCCGGAAAATAAACAGCCCAACTTCCCTTTCCTCCCATCTCCCAGTCTCCAGCTAAGTGAGTGAGTGAGCGAAGTTGCTCAGTCGTGTCCAACTCTGCGTGATCCCATGGACTGTCACCTACCAGGCTCCTCCATCCATGGAATTTCCCAGGTAAGAGTACTGGAGTGGGTTACCATTTGCTCCTCCAGGGGATCTTCCCAACCCAGGGATCAAACCCAGGTCTCCTGCATTGCAGGCAGACGCTTACCGTCTGAGCCACCAGGGTGGTTAGGTCTCCCGCTGGTTGATTCTTATCATCTGAACCCAACAGAAGCCAGAGGGCCTCAGAACCCACTGACACATCCATTAAGATAGGCTTCTGGGTCTCAGGGCAGGATGTTGAAGAGAGGAGAGGAGAAAGTCAAGATCTCCAGCCCAAATTGGAGACCACACAAACGTTGTTACTTAACTGAGAACATCCTTGCTTCTATTTTTCCACTGATTCTGTGCTCATTTTCCACAATATCCAGCTTTTACTGTAGATGGATACTTTCCCCTCCCTCTTTCTTGCGAAAATTCAGTTTAAGGGACTCGGATTGGGTAGGAGATTTTTCCCCGCCAACCACCATTGTCAGGACCCTGTGTAGAGGGAGTCTTGTCCTTGGTAGAAAGTCCACTTTTACAATGTTAAGTCTCACTTCTGAAAACCCCGTTCTGATCCTTAACACGGGGTGACCATTCCCACAGCTTGTTTTCTCTGTCACGTGAACATAAGACAGGGTGAGAGACAAATGTTACTCAGTCTTGCCCTTTGAGGTTCCACCTCACCTGCAATTCCTGCAGCTTCCCAAGTGACCAAGTTCCATTGAGAAACAGCTATGCCCATTCCCCGGTTATCTCCCTAGGGCCCAGGGTATGCAAGCCCACTAGATGCTTCCATCTCAGGGATGTGGGCCAACACCATTCTTGCTCTGGGGAGCAGGGCCCCCTTTTCATTCCTGGGATCCTGGGACTCAGTGGTGTGTCCCCACATCTCTGTCCCAATATCTGGCTTCATGGTGCCACCCCCAGGCCACCTTACCCTCCTTTCACCAGAGCTCTGTGCCCAGTACCTTGTGCCTCAGACCAACAACTCTGTCGTGAAGCCTGCAGGCGATGAAAAATTCTGACTCCTGCGGGTATCCGCTGAATATGACCTCCTTGAGTTTTAATATTTCCTTTCAGAAGTATCATAGACATCTAAGGGCTTCCCTGGTGGCTCAGATGGAAAAGAATCTGCCTGCGGTGCAGGAGACCCAGGTTTGATCCCTGGGTCGGGAAGATCCCCTGGAGAAGGAAATGGCAACCCATTCCAGTATTCTTGCGTGGAGAATTCCATGGACAGAGGGGCCTGGCGGGCTACAGTCCACGGGGTCACAAGGATTCTGACATGACTGAGCGACGAACACGGACACCTAAGAAGCTCTTAGCTGTCTTAAGTAATGCTCGCCACTCCCTTCCTTGTTTCTCGAACCTGATCGCCTCTCTCTTCTCCCCTCACTTTCAGAGAGGTTGTGTCCTTCTCCATGCCCTTCCCCACGGGGTCAGCAGAGGGAAAGTCTACTGCAGAGTCTGTGGCATCTCCTCACCGCCCAGCCCACACAGGCTCAGGCTGAAGACGTGTCCAAGAGGGCCTCCCGCGGGGTGGTGGTCCCCGTCAGTAACAGTTGGTCTCACAGCTGACTTGTGGAGGATTAGGGCTCCAAAGCAGGAAGTCCTTTTGTCCAGGCTGAAGTCTGGGGGGCTTCAAAGGAACGTAGCGATAGGAGGGGGCCACATAATTGTGGTTGCCTTGCTTTTGATCTAAAACCGGGGACTCCCAATGACCCCAGCCTCCAGCCTGCTGTCTTCCTATCCGTTTCACTGGGATGAATTTTTTTTTCTCCCCTTCCAAATATTTTCAGCATTAAAAAATATATATATCAAGCCAAATCCTGAAATCCTAACACAATATAAAGCCAAGACAGGAGGAAAAATAACAAGGGATAAAAGCTCTCAGTCCCAGCCGCAGACAAGAACCCACTCTGACGTCCTTGGGCGCCCGGAGCGGTTAACCCTCTGCTGCCCGTGGGGAAGCCACCGGCTCCCTGCCTCCCTGCCTCCCCTCGGCCCCGCCCACTTTCAGCGGAGACGGGGGCGGGGGGTTGTTTGCCCTCGGACCGGCTATATATAGACAGAGTGAGTTCTCCGTCTTTTGCCAAATCCTACACGAGCTCCTCTCCACCCTCCCCGCTACTCCCACCCCCACCACCAAAGCTTTTGTCTCAGCACCTCCTTCCTACACCAGACAGTCAAAGAAATTTCCCCGGTGAAACTGAACCATCCGCCTGCCTGCTTTGAGGACACTCACTGCTTGTGAGCGCTTCTCACCATCACTTGCCTTCTTCCTCACACACCCTGTCCCCACGTGGGAGAGGCAGGTACGCGCCTTCTGCAGCACATCTTTGTGTCATTAGGGACAGCTTCTGTCGTCCTGTGGGCAGAAAGCAAGTGGACAAAGGACCCCAGAGGATTTAAGCCACACCCCTTGACGGCCTCTGACAGCCCCCCAACCCTACCCCACCCCACCCCACCCCAAGCCAGCCTCCTCCGAGGAGAACAGAACAGAGAATCCTTTCAGAGCCACTTTTTTCTTAAGCAAATGCCAAGTCGACAGTACAGCTTACCTTTGGGAGAAGCCTTTTCACCACCCCATTAAAATTGCATTTGTCTCAATTTTTAAACAAAAGGGAATTTGGGTTGAGGTTCCCCAAACGCCAGGACAGAGGGCCTGCCACCATGCAGGAGGCTGGAGAGATTCTCTGGCAAAGTATGACTAGAAGGCATTCAGATCCGCCCTCCCCCTGCCCCATGCCAGAGGGTCCCCCAGTGGGTCTCACATGCCAGGCTGGAACCAGTTGCTCAGGCATTGCAGTGAACTGGGGTGAAGCTCCAATGAAGCTCACACCCGGACTGGACAGAACACTTGGGAAAGCAAACTCTCAGGCCCGAGGCTGCAGTTGTTATGACTTAGGGCATGGATCAGCACCAGCTGGTTTGTTCAAGTCCCTTGTTGGGAGTGGGGTGAGGGTGTCAGAGATGTAGAGAGAGACTTAGGAGAGGAAGTATTACAGACGTTGGGAGCTTTTATGAGAGCTTCTGTCAAAGTGCCAGCACAGAGGCTTCCCTGGAGGCTCGGTGGTAAAGAATCCACCTGCCAACGCAGGAGACACAGGTTTCATCCCGGGACCAGGAAGATCCCACATGCCTCAGAGCAACTGAACCTGTGCACCGCCACTATTAAGCCTGTGCTCGTGAACCAAGGCAAATTGGAAGTGGTCAAACAGGAGATGGCAAGGGTGAACGTCGACATCCTAGGAATCAGCGAACTAAAATGGACTGGAATGGGTGAATTTAACTCAGATGACCATTATATCTACTACTGCGGGCAGGAATCCCTCAGAAGAAATGGAGTAGCCATCATGGTCAACAAGAGAGTCTGACTGAAACGCAGTACTTGGATGCAATCTCAAAAATGACAGAATGATCTCGGTTCGCCTCCAGGGCAAACCACTCAATATCACAGTTATCCAAGTCTATGGCCTAACCAGTAACGCTGAAGAAACTGAAGTTGAACGGTTTTATGAAGACCCACAAGACCTTTTAGAACTAACACCCAAAAAAGATGTCTTTTTCATTATAGGGGACTGGAATGCAAAAGTAGGAAGTCAAGAAACACCAAGGCAAATTCAGCCTTGGAATGCGGAATGAAGCAGGGCAAAGACTAATAGAGTTTTGCCAAGAAAATGCACTGGTCATAGCAAACACCCTCTTCCAACAACACAAAAGAAGACTCTACACATGGACATCACCAGATGGTCAACACCGAAATCAGACTGATTATATTCTTTGCAGCCAAAGGTGAAGAAGCTCTATACAGTCAGCAAAAACAAGACTGGGAGCTGACTGTGGCTCAGATCATGAACTCCTTATTACCAAATTCAGACTCAAATTGAAGAAAGTAGGGAAAACCGCTAGACCATTCAGGTATGACCGAAATCAAATCCCTTATGATTATACAGTGGAAGTGAGAAATAGATTTAAGGGCCTAGATCTGATAGAGTGCCTGATGAACTATGGAATGAGGTTCGTGACATTGTACAGGAGACAGGGATCAAGACCATCCCCATGGAAAGGAAATGCAAAAAGGCAAAACGGCTGTCTGGGGAGGTCTTACAAATAGCTGTGAAAAGAAGAGAGGCGAAAAGCAAAGGAGAAAAGGAAAGATATAAGCATCTGAATGCAGAGTTCCAAAGAATAGCAAGAAGAGATAAGAAAGACTTCAGCATTCAATACAAAGAAATAGAGGAAAACAACAGAATGGGAAAGACTAGAGATCTCTTCAAGAAAATCAGAGATACCAAGGGAACATTTCATGCAAAGATGGGCTCGATAAAGGACAGAAATGGTCTGGACCTAACAGAAGCAGAAGATAGTAAGAAGAGGTGGCAAGAATACACAGAAGAACTGTACAAAAAAGATCTTCATGACCCAGATAATCATGATGATGTGATCACTAATCTAGGGCCAGACATCTTGGAATGTGAAGTCAAGTGGACCTTAGAAAGCATCACTACAAACAAAGCTAGTGGAGGTGATGGAATTCCAGTTGAGCTGTTACAAATCCTGAAAGATGATGCTGTGAAGGTGCTGCACTCAATATGCCAGCAAATTTGGAAAACTCAGCAGTGGCCACAGGACTGGAAAAGGGCAGTTTTCATTCCAATTCCAAAGAAAGACAATGCCAAAGAATGCTCAAACTACCGCACAATTGCACTCATCTCACATGCTAGTAAAGTAATGCTCAAAATTCTCCAAGCCACGCTTCAGCAGTCTGTGAACCGTGAACTTCCAGATGTTCAAGCTGGATTTAGAAAAGGCAGAGGAACCAGAGATCAAATTGCCAACATCCGCTGGATCATGGAAAAAGCAAGAGAGTTCCAGAAAAACATCTATTTCTGCTTTATTGACTACGCCAAAGCCTTTGACTGTGTGGATCACAATAAACTGTGGAAAATTCTGAAAGAGATGGGAATACCAGACCACCTAACCCGCCTCTTGAGAAATCTGTATGCAGATCAGGAAGCAACAGTTAGAACTGGACATGGAACAACAGACTGGTTGCAAATAGGAAAAGGAGTACCTGAAGGCTGTATATTGTCACCCTGCTTATTTAACTTCTATGCAGAGTCCATCATGAGAAACGCTGGACTGGAAGAAACACAAGCTGGAATCAAGATTTCTGGGAGAAATATCAATAACCTCAGATATGCAGATGACACCACCCTTATGGCAGAAAGTGAAGAGGAGCTAAAAAGCCTCTTGATGAAAGTGAAAGTGGAGAGCGAAAAAGTTGGCTTAAAGCTCAACATTCAGAAAACGAAGATCATGGCATCTGGTCCCATCACTTCATGGGAAATAGATGGGGAAACAGTAGAAACAGTGTCAGACTTTATTTTTTTGGGCTCCAAAATCACTGCAGATGGTGACTGCAGCCATGAAATTAAAAGACGCTTACTCCTTGGAAGAAAAGTTATGACCAACCTAGATAGTATATTCAAAAGCAGAGACATTACTTTGCCGACTAAGGCCCGTCTAGTCAAGGCTATGGTTTTTCCTGTGGTCATGTATGGATGTGAGAGTTGGATTGTGAAGAAGGCTGAGTGCCAAAGAATTGATGCTTTTGAACTGTGGTGTTGGAGAAGATTCTTGAGAGTCCCTTGGAGGGCAAGGAGATCCAACCAGTCCATTCTGAAGGAGATCAACCCTGGGATTTCTTTGGAAGGAATGATGCTAAAGCTGAAGCTCCAGTCCTCTGGCCACCTCATGTGAAGAGTTGACTCATTGGAAAAGACTCTGATGCTGGGAGGGATTGGGGGCAGGAGGAGAAGGGGACGACAGAGGATGAGATGGCTGGATGGCATCACGGACTCGATGGACGTGAGTCTGAGTGAACTCTGGGAGTTGGTGATGGACAGGGAGGCCTGGCGTGCTGCGATTCATGGGGTCACAAAGAGTCGGACACGACTCAGCAACTGAACTGAACAAGTACCCGAGAGCGGCAGTTACCGAGCCCACGTGTCCCAACTGTCGAAACCCCTGCACCCCAGAGTCTGTGCTCGGCAACAAGAGCAGCCACTACAGTGGGACACCTGCACACCCATCTTGAGAGCAGCCCCTACTCGCGGCAACAAGAGAAAAGCCCGTGAGGAACGAAGACTTAGCACAGCCAAAAATAAATAAATTATGGGGGGAAAAGTGTCAGCACAAAAAACATGCATTCATTCTTTTCAAACCATGTGGACTGCATCCTGGCCACTTGTCCTGAGGATTCGAATCTGTGATAACTCAGACACAACCCTTGTGCTCAGGAACGCTGCCTAGTGTCGATGACTCCACACCAAGGATCTAGTTTCCAGTTTCCAACCTTAATTTCCTGCTCAGTGTCTACATCTGTAAAATGGATGTACCAGGTTCTTTATTACATTATGGAGCAGTGAGAAGAAGAGCTGAAAGTTTACTGTTCAATTTGAATTAAAATATAATGGGACCAGAAAGACCCCAAAGAACTGAAAGCAGAAACTCCAACAGATATTGGACCCCAATGCTCACGGCAGCATTATTTACAATAACCAAGAGGTGGAAGTAACCTAAGTGTCCATGAACAGATGAGTGGATCAACAAACTGTATATGCGTACAGTGGAATCTTCTCTAGGCCATAGAAAGGAAGGAAATTCTGATACACGTTTTAACATGGATGAACCTTGAAAACATCATGCTAAATTAAACAAATCAGACACACAAGAAACAAAGTTTGTATGATTCCTCATAAGACATCTCTAGAATAGCAAACTCTTAGAAGCAGAATGGAGTGACTAGGGAATAAGGGGGAGGAGGAAATGGGGAATTATTTTTTAATGGGTACAGAGTTTGTTTGTGGTGAAAAAGTTCTGGAAATGGACAGTGGTAATGGTTGTACAATGGATGGTGACTGCAGCCACAAAATTAAAAGACTCCTACTCCTTGGAAGAAAAGTTATGACCAACCTAGATAGCATATTCAAAAGCAGAGACATTACTTTGCCAACAAAGGTCCATCTAGTCAAGGCTATGGATTTTCCAGTGGTCATGTATGGATGTGAGAGTTGGACTGTGAAGAAAGCCGAGTGCCGAAGAATTGATGCTTTTGAACTGTGGTGTTGGAGAAGACTCCTGAGAGTCCCTTGGACTGCAAGGAGATCCAACCAGTCCATTCTGAAGGAGATCAGCTCTGGGATTTCTTTGAAGGACTGATGCTAAAGCTGAAACTCCAATACTTTGGCCACCTCATGAGAAGAGTTGACTCATTGGAAAAGGCCCTGATGCTGGGAGGGATTGGGGGCAGGAGGAAAAGGGGACGACCGAGGATGAGATGGCTGGATGGCATCACCGACTTGATGGACGTGAGTTTGAGGGAACTCCGGGAGATAGTGATGGACAGGGAGGCCTGGCGTGCTGCGATTCATGGGGTCGCAAAGAGTCAGACACAACTGAGCGACTGAACTGAACACCAATAAATTGTTAAAATATTAAATATAGTTAAAATAATAAATTTATGTATCTTTTACTATAAAATTTCAAATATGTACATGTGATTATTGTGATTTATAGTAAGAAATAAATATTTGGTCTTCTGACACATAGCTCCTAAAACATTTGGAATTCTGTAAAAGAATTAGGAGAAGACAATGGCAACCCACTCCAGTACTCTTGCCTGGAAAATCCCATGGATGGAGGAGCCTGGTAGCCTGCAGTCCATGGGGTCGCTTCCGACTCCACTTTCACTTTTCGCTTTCATGCATTGGAGAAGAAAATGGCAACCACTCCAGCATTCTTGCCTGGAGAATCCCAGGGACAGGGGAGCCTGGTGGGCTGCTGTCTATGGGGTCGCACAGAGTCGGACATGAATGAAGCAATTTAGCAGCAGCAGCAAAAGAGAATTAAAGGGAAAAGGACCATCTTTTGTTATTCATCACTAACCCCTATAAACCACACCTGAGTTTGTTAATGAGGTGACTATTGGAAAACCCCTTAGGATGGCAGCTGGTTGCCAGGGGAACCAATGTTTTAGAGGGCTGGAACTTTCAGCCCCTGACCTGACCTCCAAGGAAGGGAGAAGGGCTGGAGGCTGAGTTAATCATGAACGGCCAATGATTTGATCAACCATGCCTAAGTAATGAATACGTAAGCGATAGTTTGGGGTCCTGGGTGCCTCCAGGTGGCAGAATATGTAGAAGAGTTGGGAGGGTGGTGGGCCGGGGGACCAGGCCAGCTGTACCCCACAGGCCTTCAGGGCCTGCACTTGCCCAACCTCAAGTCCAAACAAAAAGCCTGGAGTCAGTGAGAGAGACATCAATGGTTTAATGGATGAGGAATCTTACGCAGCGGAAGCAAGGTCCTGGAGCAACGCCCCACTGTGCCGAGAGGCAGTTTTCACTCCTGGCCGGGAAAGGGGGTACGTAGGTTACCAGTTATAGGGGCAATGACATCAGGTTGGCCCATTCACTTGCCTCACCTTCAGAAAAACACGAATCAGCATTCAAACAACTAGGACCCTTTGATAAAGGTCAAAACCAGAAAAAGAGAACAGGACTTGCATTCGTGGACAAGGCACTTGCACACACCCAAGACAGAAGCCAACCTGATAACAAGACTCACTGTGATGCCATACCAGAGACTTTACTCTCTTGGTGGCCCCCATCCCTCAAGGACAGCCACTGCAGGGCCCCCCATACAAGGGGACGGCTACCCTGGGACCTTTCGGTCCCTGCAGCTTCCCATTCCCCGTCCTTGTGTCCCAACATCTCGGCGCTCTCGGGGGGTTCCTCCGTCTCCTGGCTGCTCCGCCAGTTGTTGGGCTGCACCGCACAGGTCTACAAGGCCTGGACTTGCCCAGCTTCAGGACCAAAGAGCCCAGAGTCAGCAACAGAGATGTCAACAGCTTAATGAACGGGGGATCCTACCTTTCTGAAGCCATGTCCTGGAACAACACCCCACCGTGCGTGGAAAACAGCGATAGGCAGGCCAGGTGAGCAGTCTTCACTCCCTGGAGGGAGGAGGAGGTAACCAGTTATAGGGCGAAGTGATGTCAGGTGGGCTCAATCTATGATGTCAGGTTGGAACAATCACTAGCTGGGGTGGGGGTGGGACAAATATGTAGGAAGGTCAGCCATGTAAATAGGGTACAGGTGAGGCAGACACTGGTTGGCAAGGGATGTATACAGGGCAAGAGAACAGCCATCTTGGATGGCATGATCATACAGAAAGGCTTGGAAGCTCCACATCGCACCCTCCCCCCAAACACACACATACTTTGCCCTTTGCATCTCTTTGATCTGGCTGTTCCGAGCTATATCCTTTTATAATAAACCAATTATCTAGTTAAGTAAGGGCTTCCCTGGTAGCTCACACAGTAAAGAATCTGCCTGCAATGCAGGAGACCTGGGTTTGATTCCTGGCTTGGGAAGATCCCCTGGAGAAGAAAATGGCAACCCACTCCACTATTCTTGCCTGGAGAATCCCATGGACAGGGGAGCCCGGCAGGCTTCAGCTCACGGGGTCGCAAAGAGTTGGACACAATTGAGAGACTAACACACACACTAGTAAGTAAGCTGTTTTCCTGAACTCTGAGATGTTCTAACAAATGATCAAACACAAGGAAGGGTCATGGGAGCCTCTGATTTATAGCCAGAAGGTGAGAAGCACAGGTGATAACCTGGACTTGGTGACTGGCACCGAAGCGGGGAGCGGTCTTGCAGGACTGAGCCTTAACCTGTGGGGCCTATGTTAACTACAGGCGGTTATTGTCAGAATTGAGTTGAATTGTAGGGCACCCAGCTGATGTCTGAAGAGTTGAAGAACTGCTTGGTGGGGAAAAACCCACACACTTCTGGTGTAAGAAATATTCAGTGAACACTGAATAAAGAAAACAAGTGTTCTCCTTTCCATATTTAAAATAGGACCCATTGAAGGCCAGTTTAGCATGCTAGTATGAATCATAGGGCTGAGCAAGGAGTAGGTGTGCAGGGCACGCTTAATGGATGGTGCTGTGCCAGGGGGTCAGATTTGCATCCAGAACAAAGGCTCTCAGAATTCAGAGGGAGTTCACCTGGGATCAGGTCAGCCTAAAGGTGATCTCCTCTGATCTAGCCCACCCACACACTAGGCAGACCTCCTCCAACACGTGTTGTAAATTCAAAAACACACAGAAGTCAGGTGCGTCCCATAAATGAGAGAGGAGGCCCTAGAAGAGGGCATACGACATACCTACATATCTTAAGGGAGTAGCCACAGCTCAGCTCTGTTACTGATATCCAAGACTGTCGACTAAATGTTGCCGGATCTTCCAACTCTGCAAAAATCAAGCAAGCAAACAAGCTGAAAATCTAGATTTTAAAACAAAAAATCTCCCAATCCATTGTGGACTCAGTGAAATTTAAAAAAAAAAACCGACAACATCGTAGCCCAAGCAATACACCTTGGGAGTTAAGATCCATCCAGCCCAACGTACTACCCATTTGAAAAGTCTATTCTTTCAATTCTAGGAGAATTTCACATACCATCTACCTGGATGGCTAGTCAGGATTTTCCTGAATGCCTCTGATGACAGGGGAGCTCATTACTTAATTTATTGGCTAATTCTAATTGTTAGGAAAATCTGGTGGGTTTTTTTTTTTTGGCCCTGAAGCATGTGGGATCTTATCTCCCCGAACAGGGATCAAACCTGCAACCCCCTGCATTGGAAGGTGGAGTCTTAACCACTGGACTGCCAGGGAAGTCTCAGGAAGATCTCAAATAGAAATTCACCTCCTTGCAACTTCCTCTCACTGTGTTCCTACAACCACCCATGTTCCCTCCCCGGCTTAACTAAGAGAACAGCTACCCACCAGGGTCATCAATGCCAGGTCCCTCCAGAAACTAAATCATCTCAAAATGAGGATAATAATAGCCAACATTTATTGAGCACATATACGCCAGACACTGTTCTAAGCGCTCTATGTGTATTAATTCTCTTATCTCTCATGAGAACCCTGTGAGAGATACTATTACAAACACATTTTACAGACAGGGAAACTGTGGGCAAATGATGCTAAATAACGTCCAAGTCCCACAGCTAGTAAGTGGCAGAGCCACGACGGGAACACAGGCAGCCTGACTCCAAAGGGGATTCTCTTAACACTGCAGCGCGTGTACAGGGACCATCACACTCATTCAATAATTGTCTGTTGATGTGAAGTAAAACAATACCAACTCTTTCTTCTGGAACATGAATATCATGAACAGGTCTCTGTAACACCAGCATTAGAGATGAGTTCCACCGTATTCAAAGACAGGAAAGATGAGAAGGGAGAAATAATGGGCTTTGATCATGGAGAATCAAGTTAGACACAGTGCAGAATTTCCCGATGTGAGGGCTTTGCACCACTGGAATATAGAATGAAAAGTTGTGCTTACTTGCTTGCTTGGAGATCCATTTAAAAAGGAAAGGAAGGAGGAAAGGAAGGTAGAAAGGAGGGGACTAATGTTTCTGGATGGCTCTTCTGTCTGAAGCTATCCAGAAGCAAAGACAAGTCTTATCAAGAAATACGGCTTCTGAGAAACTTGCCTTCTTCCAGTTTCTCTTCCTCATGGGTTTCCCTATGGGAGGCAGAACGATGATTGTCTGGGTATTTGAGCTTACTGTGGTCTCAGGCCCTGAAGGATCCCGGACTGAGGACACTGGAAGCAAAGAGATCAAAGATTCACAGATCAAACCTCATATCCTAAAATATAACTACATGAGTCAAAAATTGACACAGTGTATGGTTATGCCAATCAAGACGGCTGTTCTCTTGCTCTCTGAACATCCCCTGCTCAACCAGCTCCTGCTTCTCTCACATGAGGATGCAATCCTCTTAATTATAGGACTTAATTATTCCATGGTAATTCACAAGCCCACCTGAAGTCAATCCCCCTGTAAATGGTAGCCTCCTTCTCCCCAGGTAGGGAAGGCTGCTTCTGTGCCCTGCCCATTGTCCTCCACACATGCTGCAACGTCGCTCGAGGAGCTTTTGTGAACGATCCCCCTGTCTAATAAACCACTGATGTCTCAGTCACTGTCTCTGGGCTCTTTCTTCCGTCTTGAGGTTGAGCAACCACAAGGCTTGCAAGCCTGTAGGGTGCAGCCCACACACAGAATACCCAGAATCAGAGTATCTTAGTGTGGGAAATGGCTGAAGAAGCAACCTCTTCTCATCCAATCTCCCACTCACAGCAAGAATTCTTTCCACTATGTTCCAGACAGATGGGCCCTCACCTGTTGTGGACACTAACCCATCATAGCTCCTGGATCAGCCCTCACACCCTGGAAAACAGGTGAAGTGAATTACAGATAGTTGGTGCAGGAAAATCTGGAGTCGGACTGAAGGCGAAGGCCTTGGGAAAGGAAAGTTAGGGAGACAAAAGAATCTGCTCTGGGAATGTCTCAGCAGGGACCTTTCATGCATGTCCATGTGAACAAGGGACAATTTTAAATAAAGCTAGATGGATGCAGTTTGGGAAATCTGGAGCAGTCCATTCTAATCCTATTGCTGAGCTCATTTTTTCCAACACTGTCATAAACTGGATTATATTTCTCTGCTCCACTGATGTTGGACTTGGCCTTCCCATTTGTTTTGGTGAAACGAACACGGGTAGAGTCAATAGCACACCAGTTCAGAGTCACGGTTCTTAAAAGGCATGGGGTGGGGGTACTTCTGCCCCTCCCATGAGCTCCTGGTATTCACCATGAGAAGAACACACCCTGAGTAACTCCTGTTTCCAGGTGGTGGGGGTGGTTTAGTCATTAAGTCGTGTCCAACTCTTGCGACCCGATGGACTATAGCCTGCCAGGTTCCTCCGTCCACGGAATTCTCCAGGCAAGAATACTGGAGTAGGTTGCCATTCCCTTCTCCAGGGGATCTTCCCAACCCAGGGATCTAAGCCAGGTCTCCTGCACTGCAGGAGAATACTTTACCACCCAAGCCACCAGGGAAGCCCTTGTTCCCAAGATGAGAGAAAACAGACCAGACCTGAACCCAGTACACATCCTGGGGCCAAACTTGGGCAACCTGCAGCCTGAAGCAGAACTGACCCGTGTGTGTGTGTGTGTGTTAGTCGCTCAGTCACGTCCGACTCTTGCAACCCTGTGGGCTGTAGCCTGCCAGGGCTCTGTCCATGGGATTTCCCAGGCAAGAATACTGGAGTGGGTTGTCATTTCCTTCTCCAGGGGATCTTCCCGACCCAGGGATTGAACACAGGTCTCCTGCATCCCAAACACCTCACAAATCCATGAGTGAGAAAAACTTAATGCTAAATGGCGTAAGCCCCTGAGTTTAGGGATGGTTTGTCATATAGCATTATTGTAACAAGAGCTGACGGACACAGATGACTATTAGTGAACTGAGCATCTGCTGTTTTTGTCGCCCACCCGTTATTCTTGTCACCATCTTTTCATGCCTCCTCTAAGCCATCTCCTCTCCATCTCTCAGTCCTGTGCTTTGAGTGGGGAAATTCACCCACAGTACACACGTCTTTGGCCTTTTATCAATGGAGCATCACAGTCCCCAAACCACCATTTGTTCAGGAAATACCTGTGCCAGGATTGCTGGGAGAGGTACAGATGTTCTTTCCCAGTGGACTTGTATCCAGGCAGGTGCAAGATTGGCAAGTCTGGAGCCATCTTTCCACTAGACTGAAGGAGCCTATATGAGAAAGGAGCCAGCCAAGGAGAAAGCAGAACCTAGACCTGGAGAAGGGCTTCCCAGGTGGCACTGCTGCTGCTGCTGCTAAGTCGCTTCAGTCGTGTCCGACTCTGTGCGACCCCACAGACGGCAGCCCACCAGGCTCCCCCGTCCCTGGGATTCTCCAGGCAAGAACACTGGAGCGGGTTGCCATTTCCTTCTCCAATGCATGAGAGTGAAAAGTGAAAGTGAAGTCGCTCAGTCGTGTCCAACCCTTAGCGACCCCATGGACTGCAGCCTATCAGGCTCCTCCGTCCATGGGATTTTCCAGGCAGGAGTACTGGAGTGGGGTGCCAGGTGGCACTAGTAGGTAGCAAAGAACCCGCCTGCTAATGAGGGAGACATAAGAGACAAGAGTTCTATTCCTGGGTGGGGAAGATCCCCTGGAGGGCATGGCATCCCACTCCACGATTCTTGCTTGGAGAATCCCACCGACAGAGGAGCCTGCTGGGCTACAGTTCATATGGCTGCAGAGAGTCAGACACGACTGAAGTGATTTAGCACACACAAGGGGAGAGACTGAAACCAGATGTCTGCTTTAAGCCCATACATGAAGCCACAGCTGAGGGTGACTCTGCCCTATGGACTTTCCAGTTAAATGAACTGAAAAAATAAAAAACCCTTTTTAGATTAAGCCAGCTAGACTGAATTTTCAGTTACTTGCAACTGAAATAGTCCTGACTGTTTAGAAGAGTTGCCTTCCAACTAACCACCCCAGATACAAATCTCCCTTGGGTGACTCGGTCCTCAGGAAAGTGCTGCTCTAGGGGATACAGGGGGGTGGGAAGCATCAGGCCATGAGCACTGCCCTTCAGGTATTTACGGCACCAGGAAGGAAGAGCCGAACCACTGCAAAAGGTTTAACTGTTCTACATATCAATAACATGCATTTGCCACCTAGACATCTTGGTTTACCATTGTCCCTCTTTTAACACCTAAATCAGGATAGAAAATTAAAGAAGTGGGTGGGAATGAGGCTTTTATTGACCATGCTTACCAAGAGACACAGCAAGGGTGTTGTGACTTAGGTGACAGTCCCAAGGGTGGCAGAGACTTAGGTGACTATCAGAACCATCTAGAGACATCCCCTGAAACTCCTCCATGAACGAAGGCTGAACTCTTACAAGGCTTGACATCTGCAGGGGTCACTCTGGTAGCCCCCAGCCCCTAGGCACAGCCGCACAGATCCATCACTATTCAACCTTCAAGGCGTCAAGGATCTCATGGCAATTTGCTGATTTGTTGTTGCTGTTGTTTCCTTTTACAGTACTTATAAAAGGCTTTTCAAAGGACTTTCCCAGTACTTAAAACAGCGTCTTTTAGGGTAACCTGGGTCCATTTCCTCCGGGAAGACACATAACAACCAATCAGCACCCTTCCCCTAGTGACAGCCCTTTGAAACAGGGCTGGAGGCGAGCCCCTAAAAAGAGACCCATCCATGCGAAGGGACAGCGGAAGGATTCCACACCACACTACGCAGACTTAGGGGGCAAACTTGTTGGGCCAGGCAGTTTCATGTCTCCATGACTGTGGCCAATGAGGTTCTCTCTACAGGAATACCCTCCCCTGCTTTGTCTGCTTACCTGCCCAAGTTCTAATCTACTTTGGCAATCAGTCCAAGCATCACCACCTCCAGAAAGCCATGGTAGATTGTATTTTTGGTCCATATATTCCCCACCCCTCCCAACTGGCCTGACCCTGTAGAAAGATTATACTTTCTGCTCTGTTTATGGCCAACTTACCCACATGACTTGCTTTGGTCAGTGCGGCATGAGTGAGAGTGTTATATTCTACTCTAGAGCAGAAGCCATCGCATGGCTCTGCCATCTCTTTTTTCTCTTTGCCAAAATCACTGCAGATGGGGACTATAGCCATGAAATTAAAAGATGCTTGCTCCTTGGAAGCAAAGAAGGCAATGGCACCCCACTCCAGTACGCTTGCCTGGAAAATCCCATGGACGGAGGAGCCTGGTGGGAGGCAGTCCACAGGGTCACTAAGAGTCGGACACAACTGAACCACTTCACTTTCACACATTGGAGAAGGAAATGGCAACCCACTCCAGTGTTCTTGCTTGGACAATCCCAAGGACAAGGGAGCCTGGTGGGCTGCCTTCTATGGGGTTGCACAGAGTCGGACACGACTGAAGTGACTTAGCAGCAGCAGCAGCTCCTTGGAAGAAAAGCTATGACAAACCTAGACAGCATATTAAAAAGCAGAGACATTACTGACAACAGTCCATCTAGTTACAGCTATGGTTTTTCTAGTAGTCATGTATGGATGTGAGAGTTGGACTATAAAGAAAGCTGAGCACTGAAGAATTGATGCTTTTGAACTGTGGTGTTGGAGAAGACTCTTGAGAGTCCCTTGGACTGCAAGGAGGTCCAACCAGTCCATCCTAAAGGAGATCAGTCCTGAATATTCATTGGAAGGACTGATGATGAAGTTGAAGCTCCAATACTTTGGCCACCTGATGCAAAGAACTGACTCACTGGAAAAGACCCTGATGCTGGGAAAGATTGAAGGGGGTAGGAGAAGGGGATGGTAGAGGATGAGATGGTTGGATGGCGTCACGGACTCGATGGAATGAGTTTGAGCAAGCTCTTGGAATTGGTGATGGACAGGGAGGCCTGGAGTGCTGCAGTCCACAGGACCGCAGAGAGTCGGACACAACTGAGCGGCTGAACTGAGAGCAGAAGCCACTGCATGGCTCTGCCGTCTCTCTCTTCTCTCTGCCATTAAGACCAGCCAAACCCACGCAGTGACAGCCCTTTTACCTTTGGTTCTAGAATGAAGGGAACATGAAGCAGAACCACAGGAGACCTCTGATGGACAGGCATGCAAATAAATAATACCTTCTTTGTTTTTAGCTACTTGAGTCACTGGAGTCATTTGTTACTGCAGCTCAATGTAGCCCAAGCTGACAGATACACTTCCCAGGGCAGATTTCAGCAACCGCATCCCCTATGTTATCACTGCATCTCATAAGCAATCCAGTTACATCAATAATTTCACTGTAATAAAATCATTCATTGTCTTCTCAATGGACACAAAACTCCTCCCCGACAGAGGCGGTGTCCTTTTAACTAGGTTTCCCCAGTGCCTTGCACAAGGCGTGGAACACAGTAAGCCACCAAGAAGCATGAGTAAATAAATGATCAAAGGATCCTAAAGCTCCATACTGCCCTTTCCTCCTCCAGGAATGAAGCCCTCTCCTGAGGCCTTTTGAATGTTTGCACATAAATCCCCGTTTTCAAGGTGATACCAGGTGACAAAATTAAATCAAAGAACAAGCTGCAGCTGAACTGTATGAAACTACCATCCTGAGTAACACGAATTCGGAGGAGCATGACCGGGAGGATAGAGGGCCTTCTGAAGGGCGTTCTCAAGTTTCTATGTCCAAGGCAACCAGATTCAACAACCCTAGCAGGCTGGAGCAGAGGAGGGCGCAGTGGACGCTGAGCCTTCCACTCACACTTCTCTTTGGGGGCTGATAGAGCTTGTCAGCAAGGCTGTTTTCAAAAACCTATCCAGGTCAAGTTCTTAGCAGCTATGGCTGGAACCTGGAATCTCAACCCCAGGCCTGCTGCCTCTCTCCTAGAGAAACTTCAGCCTCAGGCAACTGCAACCTGGAAGAGAGGGCCCCACGAATGTCTTTTAGGGCAGCATCCGGAATCAACCTCTGGCTAGGGGAGAGGCAAAAACACCTCCCACACAGTCCTGCCCTCTGAGTAAGCAAACACCTTCCAGTGCAGGGCATTCCCAACTGGGAGAGCACAGGGTCTGATTTCTGAGTATCTCTTGCTTTTCATAACATTCATTTCTCACCCTACTTGTGTGTCCAACACACAACATCTTATCTCAGCTCCTGCGTCAGACGCACAGTAACCCAGAGGAGACAGACCTGGGCCAGGCCTTGCTGCCCAGTTACCAGGGGCAGCGAATGCGTCTTTTGGGGGGCTGAATGGAAGCAAACCACAATATTTACCCAGGGGGCGGACACGTGCTTGGGTGATCAACAAGGGGCGGGTGAAACGAGCTGGTGTTTAGGCTCCATCTCCTCCTGCGAAGCTCCTGTTTGTTTTTCCACTGCCCTGTTCGAAGCGGGGTGTACACCGAAGGCGCCCTGTGTACACTGTGTGTGTCACTCTGCTCGCGTCCGGTGCCCGCACCCATACGGACTCTAGAGGTGGGGGTCTGGGGAAGGGGCGCCCACAGGAAGAGATGGGAGATTTCGATGCTATTGAGGGCAAGCAGGTGCAGGATGGCTGGGGGCACGGGTGGGGGTTGGGGGGAGCTGGGCCTGGGAATGACCTAGTGTGGGAGGGGGCAGGAAAGTGGGGTGCCTGGCAGTGGGGGAGGCCCGAGGGTGGCCAGCTCAAGGGGTTAAGGCTGGGAGCCAACCTTCCCGCCCCCGCCCCCAAGTGCACGCTGCGGAATTTTGCCAGCACGAAGCAGAGTCACGAGCTGAGCCAGAGCAGCGGAGCGGGCAGGACATCATCAGCGCCGGGAGAGCACCCGCGCGTGGGTGGATGGGGGGAAACGGCTGGGAAATGGAGGTGGGGGGGGTCCTCGCATCCGACTGCCTCCCTCGCCACCAGCCCGCCCGCCGCTCTAATTCCGCATCCCAGCTTCTCCTCGCCCCAACCCTAGAGAAAAAAAAAAAAACCTAGAGTGTCCGGGAGAGACTCTGGGGGTACTGGGGGACGGGGCTTGCCCAGAAGGAGGCCGTCGTTCAGCCCTCCCCCAGCCGCACCTCCTTCCTGGCCCATCCCCCTGCCCGCCCCCACCACCCCCTCCCCCCAGGCTCCTCGTCGCCTGGCGCCCGCTCCCCCGGCTCCGCCGCCCGCCCCCGCGCGGGAGCTCTCGGGGCGGAGGCGGCGCGCGCAGCGGCGCGGGGGCGGCGGCGCCGGGAGGGGCGGGCGCCGCGCTCCTACGCAAGCAACCGCGAGAGGGGATCCTGGGCGCAGGCCCCGCCCCCTCACGTGCCCGCGGCGCAGCGCCGCGTGCGGCCCGCGTGACCGGCTGGCTCCGCCCGGCCGCGGCCTCAGCCGCAGCTCGGCGCCCACGCGTGGGAGGGAGGCCGCGGCGGCAGCGGGGGCGGTCGGGCGGCAAGAAAGTCGCCTCCTGCAGCAGCGCCCCTACCCCCGGCCCCCGCACCCGCGCGCCACTCTCCGTCCTGAAGTTGGAGGCCAGGGCTGCTGACCTGCCAGCTAGCCTGGATTTGGGGGAGGAGGGTGGAACTCTGTGAAAGATCTCCCATCTCTACTCTCCAAACCCCTGAGTTTCAGGAATGTAAGAGGGCAGAGGAGGGGGGTTCTTAGTGAAGAGATGGTTCCCCGATTTAAACCTAAGCTTGCCTTGGGAGGGGCAGGGAGATGAGGTTTTGAAATGAGCGGGCGCGCACTGCCCTGTTAGACCTCCATCACTGCGCCGACGCTGAGGCATCACCGCATGGGTTGGTCTCGACCACCAGACTCCCAGCTCGGTTGCATCAGGTGCCCTGGCATGCTGGATACGGTGCCGAGCATCGAACTCAGTCCACAGGACAAGAGTCTGGTATCTTCTTCCCGGGTCGGTGACCTTGCTGACTTCTCCGGGCCCCATGCCCCTACCAGAAGTGGCAGGGGAAGCATCTAGAGAGAACCAGGGAGCAGTGGAGGCCAAGGACAGGCTAAGCACCGAATCGAGTGTCCTCAGCAACGGAGAAGGAAGCCATCATCTGTGCCTTTGCCTTGTGTCCTTAAGTGACCCATGTTCCTGCCGGGCGTCAGGTGTTGAGAGAGTCCACGCAGCCTTGTTGCCGTCTTGAAACTTGTGTCTTGCTGGTTCCAAGGGCCGGTGAAACGGGGTGGGAGAGTGGCTCCGAGTGGAAGCCCCTCAAATAAGTACACAATCGCAGGAAAAAGCGATGCATGATGTGGTCCAGAGCTTGGGAGCAAGATACAGGAAGCCCGCAAGCGCCGGAGTGGGAAAGAGCCCTGCATCTGACTCAGGTCCACTTCCGTTTCCCCGTGGAAATCCGTGGTTTGGTGTGTTCTCTTGAATGTGGATAATATTGTCTAGAGCAAGGGTAATCCCCCAGGATGGTTCTTTTATAGAAGGCACAACCTAGGTGTGTCCAGTTCATAGTGGTTTCCTTTCTGAATGGCCATGGAATGGAAGACATTTGGAGACAAGAGGGGTCCCCTTGGGCTGTGTGTTTAGGTGTCAGTTTATCTGGACTATTGCCTTTCTACTCATGGCTCTTGAGAAGGCCTGTTGGCTCTCAGCACTCACTGTATTAGGTATGAGGGTGGTCAATAGAATTGAATGGCTACGGAGTGCCAAGCAGTGTGGAGGAAACAAAGGGGATGCCAACTAATGTCCTTGACCAAAAGGAGTTTACATCTCACAGGGAAAGTCCTTCTTGAAACCCATACGTAAGGAATGTGCGTATATGAAGTTAAGAACCAACATGAGTGCTGTAGACAAGTGCTTTGATAGAAGGGAGGGAACAATAGAGGCCAAGGAACCAGAGAAGCATGGGAGAGGTTTTGAATAAATGGACAGGAGCTAGGCAAGGTGTCCTTGGTGCTGAGAACTACCTAAATAAAGGCAGGGAGGAAGGCATGATTGTGGGCAGCCCACTGGTCAGGTAGAAGGCTGGTCTGGCTGGAACAAAAGATTTAGGATTAAAGAAAGTTGAAGATGGCCTCAATGAATGAATCTACAGAGGCCCAAAGCAGAAACTTCCAGGTTCCCCTGCAGCTGCCAATTACCCAATAGGCTCTAAAGCTCAGCTCTGATCCCATAAAACCTTCCTTAGGAACATGCTTGTGACTCTCCATGGCCCAAACTCTCTCGTGGCACTGCAGGCTCTCTGTGATTTATCCCAACCATACCTGTTCAATCTTAACATCCTATTCCCCTCTTTGCTGTGCATTATAATCCACAGCTTGGAGAAGGAAATGGCAACCTACCCCAGTATTCTTGCCTGGGGAATTCCATGGATGGAGGAGCCTGGCAGGCTGCAATTCACAGGCTCACAGAGTCAGACACGACTGAGCAACGATCACTCACACTCACTCACATAATCCACAGAACTGCTGCTGGGCCCCAAGCATGCCTTCTGCTTTCTCTCTTTTGTGTCTTTACTCATCTGCTTTTCCCTTTCTTTGGAATGTCCTCTCCTCCCTCGCCATTTCTACCCACTCATCCTTGAAGACACAGCTCAAGTGCCAGCTCATCCCACAGCCAGATGTAATTTTCGTCTGAGTTCCCACAACTCAGTGTACTCTATCTTGGCACCTCACGTTCTACGCCGTATTATGCATATGGAGAGGCAGCAACTTTCAAATGAGGTACTGCTGGTCCAATCACTTCTTGCCACTCCGTGAATGTCAAGTCTCATCCAAACCACGGTCATCTCTTGTTTCAGTACCATGATAGCCTCCTGACCAGTCCCATGACTTTCCCCTTGCCTTCTTCAGTCAGCGTTCTACACAGCAGAAAGTGTGATTTTTTAAAATGTAAACTGGTTCGTGTTACTCTTCTGCCTCAAACCCTACAATGGCCTCCCATCACATTCAGATGTAATTCAAAATTAACATGGCCTTCAGGACCCTATGTCATCTGGCCCTATCTGTCTTTCACAGGCTCATGATCTCTAGCTACTTTGGTCTTCTTATTTCTGGAATATTCCATTTCTGCTTCAGAACCTTTCTGAAGGTTCTGGTTGACCCCTCTTTTTTTTTTTCTTATTTATTTTTACTGAAGTATAGTTGATTTACACTGCTGTTAATTCCTGTTTTCCAGCAAAGTGCTTCAGTAATACACTTCTTTAATATTCTGTTCCATTATGGTTTATCACGGAATGTGTTTTTTTAATTGGAAGACAATTGCTTTACAGTGTTGTGTTAGTTTCTGGTATACAACAGTGTGAATCAGCTATAAATATACATATATCCACTCCCGCTTGAGCGTCCCTCCTGAACTGCACCTCTCCTTGTTCCCTCTTCATGAAGTGCATTTCTTTTGGAATGTACAGAGTTTGTGCTCAAATTTCATGTCTGTGGTCAAATACCTTCTTCTTAGAGGTTTTCCCTGACTACCCTATCTGAAACAGGCCTTCCTATCCGTCACCCTCCATTTCCTTACTTTTTCTTTCTTTCTTTCTCTGTTTATTTATTTACTTTCAGCTGTGCTGGGTCTTCATTGCTGGGCACAGGCTTTCTCTAGTGGCCGCAAGTCGGGGCTACTCTCCAGGTGCAGTACACAGACTTCTCGTTGTGGTGGCTTCTCCTGTCGTGGAGCACCAGCTCTAAGACACGTGGGCCTCAGTAGTTGTGGGTCCTAGGCTTAGTATGTGGAATCTTCCCAGACTAAGGATCGAACCCATGTCCGCTGCATTGGCAGGTGGATTCTTAACCACTGGGCCTCCAAGGAAGTCCCCTCACCTTTTCTTAAGAGCCATTACCCCTGTCAGCACTATATTCTGCCGCTTTGGTTATTTATTCATTTGTTGTATGTCACTCTCATGAGAAGATAAGCTTGGTGAGGTCAGGAACTTGTTCACTGATGCAGAACAGTGCTACCTGGCACATAGTAGGTGCTCAATTTGTTACGTGAATAAATGAGTGCATGAATCTTGTTACTCCGCTATCAGCTCCTTGAAGGCAAGTGCCATGTTTTATACACTTGGCTCCCTTTCCCCAACACCTGGTTTCTGTACATGTAGGTCCACTCAGATACCCACTGTGGGAATTTCAGATTCTATAGAGTATCTTTAACTGACTTTTTCTGCATTAATGTGACTTTACCTATTTAGGACACATGAAGATATGATCTCTACCTAGTCTGTCACCATCAAAGAACATTCATCCCTGGAAGATAAACCCAATCAATATTTCTCCATTGATGAGTTGGGACCTACATTGTGTGTGTGTGTGTGATGAAATAGAACAAAAGAAGGGATATCAGAGTTCATCAAGAGTTGTAAGGCTAGGTGTTATCTTTTACCTTGGTGTGTGTTATCTTCAGATCATGATGTAAAATGGAAATCTTACTGTTGGCCAGGGACCCAAGACTTTGAAAGTACTAGATACTCCATAGATGGTCATCTGTAGAATGCATGCTTATAGTCTGAATAGTTAAATACCTAGGTGATGACTGTTGGCATAAGTCCTCTTGGTGGTCACCATTAGCCCTACCATTGAGCCTTTAGACTCCAGGACTGGGTCACCTCAGGCCAAACAACTGACAGGGAAGGAGTAAAGCCCTCCCGTCAGCAGTTGATTGGATTTTAGATTTACTGAGCATGGTCCTGCCAGGGGAGCAAGACCCAGTTTTCCGCACAGCCAGCCCCTCCCATCAGGAAGCTTGTACAAGCTTCTTATCCTCATCCATCAGAGGGCAGACAGAAGAAGCAATGACTACAATCCCACAGCCTCCAGAATGAAAACCACAATCCCTGAAAGCTCACAAAAGTGATCACATGGATCCCAGCCTTGTGTAACTCAGGGAAGCTATGAGACAGCATGCAGGGCCACCCAAGAGAGATGGGTCATGGTGGAAAGTTCTGACAAAACGTGGTCCACTGGACAAGGGAATGGCAAACTACTCCAGTATGCTTGCCTTGAGAACCCCAGGACAGTATGAAAAGGAAAAAAGATATGACAGTGGAAGATGAGTCCCCGGGATCAGTTCAGTCACGGTCGTGTCCAACTCTTTGCGACCCCCTGGACTGCAGCACACCAGGCTTCCCTGTGCATCACCAACTCCGGGAGCTTGCTCAAACTCATGTCCATTGAGTTAGTGACGCCATCCCACATCTCATCCTCTGTTGTCCCCTTCTCCTCCTGCCTTCAATCTTTCCCAGCGTCAGGGTCTTTTCCAGTGAGTCAGCTCTTCTCATCAGGTGGCCAAAGTACTGGAGTTTCAGCTTCAGCACCAGTCCTTCCAATGAATATTCAGGATTGACTGGTTTGATGTAGATGTCAAATATGCTACTGGGGAAGAGTGGAGAAATAGCTCCAGAAAGAATGAAGGGACTGGGCCAAAGCAGAAAGGACACTCAGTTGTGGATGTGTCTGGTGGTGAAAGTAAAGTCTGATGCTGTAAAGAGAAGTATTGCAAAAGAACCTGAAATGTTAGGTCCATGAATCAAGGTAAATTGCATGTGGTCAAACAGGGGATGGCAAGAATGAACATCAACATTTTAGGAATCGGTGAACTAAAATGACAGGAATGGGTGAATTTAATTCAGATGACCATTATATCTACTACTGTAGGCAAGAATCCCTTAGAAGAAATGGAGTAGCCCTCACAGTCAACAAAAGAGTCCAAAATGCAGCACTTGGGTGCAATCTCAAAAACAACAGAATAATCTATATTCATTTCCAAGGCAAACCATTCAACAACACAGTAATCCAAGTCTGTGCCCCAACCACAGCTGCTGAAGAAGATGAAATTGAATGATTCTATGAAGACCTACAAGACTTTCTAGAACTAACACACACACACACACAAAAAAAAAAAAAAACACTCCTTTTCATCATAGGGATTGGAACACAAAAGTAGGAAGTCAGAAGATACCTGGAGTAATTGGCAAACTTGGCCTTGGAGTACAAAATGAAGCAGGGCAAAGGCTAACAGTTTCCAAGAGAACGCACTGGTCATAGCAAACACCTTCTTGCAACAACACAAGAGACGACTCTACACATGGACACCACCAGATGGTCAATACCAAAATCAGATTGATTATATTCTTTGCGGCCGAAGATGGAAAAGCTCTACACAGTCAGCAAAAACAAGACCTGGAGCTGACTGTGGCTCAGATCATCAGCTCTTTATTGCAAAATTCAGGCTTAACTGGAAGAAAGTAGGGAAAACCACTAGACCAGGTATGATCTAAATCAAATCCCTTATGATTATATAGTGGGAGTGACAAATAGATCCAAGTGATTAAATCTGATAGAGTGTTTGAAGAACTATGGATGGAGGTTCGTAACACTGTACAGGAGATGGTGACCAAACCATCCCCAAGAAAAAGAAATGTAAGAAGCCAAACTGGGTTGTCTGAGGAGGCCTTGCAAATGGCTGAGAAAATAAGAGGATTCTTTACCGCTGAGCCACTGGGGAAGCCCTGAAGAGACATCTAGTCTTTGCCATTCTATTGTTTTCTTTTATTTCTCTGTATTGTTCATTTAAGAAGCCACACTTCCCTGGTGGCTCAGATGGTAAAAGCGTCTGCCTGCAACGCCGGAGACCCGGGTTCAATCCTTGGGTTGGGAAGATCTGGAGAAGGAAATGGCAACCCACTCCAGTATTCTTGCCTGGAGAATCCCATGGGTGGAGGAGCCTGGTAGTCCATGGGGTCACAAAGAGTCGGACACAACTGAGCGACTTCACTTTCACTTTCTTACCTTACCTTGCTGTTCTCTCGAACTCTGCATTCAGTTGGGTATATCTAAGTTATGACGAACCCAGACAGCTTTTTACTGCTGCTTCTAAGTCGTGTCCAACGTGTGACCCCATAGATGGCAGCCCACCAGGCTCCCGTCCCTGGGATTCTCCAGGCAAGAACACTGGAGTGAGTTGCCATTTCCTTCTCCAGTGCATGAAAGTGAAAAGTGAAAGTGAAGTTGCTTGCTCAGTTGTGTCCAACTCTTAGTGACCCCATGGACTATAGCCTACCAGGCTCCTCCGTCCATGGGATTTCCCAGGCAAGAGTACTGGAGTGGGCTGCCTTTGGCTTCCCATAGTCCATATAGTCAAAGCTATGGCTTTTTCAGTAGTCATGTACCGATGTGAGAGTTGGGCCATAAAGAAGGCTGAGCACCAAAGAATTGATGCTTTTGAATTGTGGTGCTGGAGAAGACTCTTGAGAGTCCCTTGGACTGCAAGAAGATCAGACCAGCCAATCCTAAAGGAAATCAGCCCTGAGTATTCGTTGGAAGGACTGATGCTGAAGCTGAAGCTCCACTACTTTGGCCACCTAATGCAAAGGGCTGACTCACTGGAAAAGATCGTGATGCTGCGAAAAATTGAGGGCAGGAGAAGGGAGTGACAGGAAGGTTGGATGATATCACTAACTCAATGGACATGAGTTTGAGCAAATGCTGGGAGATAGTGAAGGGTATGCTGCAGTCCATGGGGCTGCAAAGAGACACCAGTTAGTGACTGAACAACAGCAACAAACCAAGATTTATTATGGGTTAACTCTGTGCCAGGCAGTGGGTTACACATTTTCACATGTATTACCTTTAACAGTCCTTATAACAATTCTTAGAGCGGGGTACTGTTATCATTACTGTTCCCATTTTACAGGGGAGGAAACTGAGGCTTAGAAGAATTAAATAACTTTCCCATGATCACGAGGCAGCTAAACAGCTAAGCTAATGGTCCACTTCCAGAACCCTCCTTAACTGCTCTGCCGCAATATCTCCTGCAACATCTGTCCTTTAATGTACTTAACTGAAAAAGCTCACCTTGTTCTGTGTGCGTAAAACAAATGCTATTTACCCAGCATTCTGATCGGAGATGTTTTACAGTAGCCAATAGGAACCAGTGAAGAACATGGATCCAGGGACTTTTGTGCTGCGGAAGAGGAACACAGCCACAGACAACCCATAGCTTGGCCCAGAGGAAGATGGCGCTACCCTCCTGTCTTCAGACTTCCCTGGCAGGGTCCCCCCATTGGTTGAACCAGACATCCAGAGTTCATGGAGGTCAACCTCCAGAAGCACAGAAGAGAATGAAGGAATTCCCAAGCGGCTCTGGAGGGGCAAATGGAGAATCCCCAGCTCCTCAGCCTCGGTGTCCAGCCCCACACGGATTCCCAGGGCCTGGGAATGCCAAGTCTTGGCTCCTGCAGGACTTGACGGCTCTCCACAACTCTCACCTCTTCCCGAAGGACAAGATCCGAACGGGCCAAGTGGGGCACTGTGCAAGCTTGGGCCACACTGCAAGCCCCTCCCTTGGCCCTCTCTTTGTCCACCAAGCTGCCAAGGGATGAAAACCAGGCCAGGAAAAGAATTGGCCCCCCCTCATCCACCTAGACATCTGCACCTCTGCCAGCACACTGGCAGGTCTTCATACAGGCTGGGGAGTCAGCTGTCTGTATGGCAGATGGCTCAGAGGGTGAAGCATCTGCCTGCAATGCAGGAGACCCGGGTTCGATCCCTGGGTCGGGAAGATCCCCTGGAGAAGGAAATGACAACCCACTCCAGTATTCAGGATTCTGAAGAATCCTATGGACGGAGGAGCCTAGTGGGCTACAGTCCATGGGGTCGCAAAGAGTCAGACACGACTGAGCGACTTCACTTTCACTTTCTATGGCAGAAATCTGTTCTTTTCAAGGGGGAAGGAAGCAGGGCCAACAGTGAGGATGTGTGTCTGTGCGCAAGAAGGGAGGGATGGAATGCAGCCTTCTAAAAACATGTTTCTGCTGTACATACTTGCTTAGCCTTTGCAGGCAAATGTGTGGCTGCAGCTGTGGCTAAAATATGAATGAATGTCGCTGTGTGCAGGTGCATGAATGGCTGTAGATTTCTGCGAATGAATGCATTTGTGATGAAGGGTGTCTGGGAGCCCTTGCAAGCTGGGGTAGTGGTTTGCAGGTGCCTGGTTGGCTGGAAGCATCCACCGATCTGTGTCTTTACCACAGTCTACAGACTGTGCTGGGTTAGGGGCAGAGAGGAACACTGGGTTTTCTCATAGCATCTCCCTGTTGCTGCTGCTGCTGTGACAGCACACGCCATAGGTACTTGCTTTGCCCTCCATGAACCATCAGAGAGGAAAGGGGGAAAGAGGAGGAAAACCATGTGGTCAGTCTGTCATCAGTTGAAGGTTCCTCCAAACCCCAGAAACTGTCCTTAGATAAACTCTGGCCCTACTAGCCCTCAGGGCTTCTCCTTGGGTCTGACAAGGGCCAGATGGGGTTTGGTTTTCTCTGCCCTCCACTCCCCTGACCTACTAGCCTGGCATAATAGAATTATGCATTTTCTGTCTGAAATGTTGAGGATGACAATATCTTACCCCTCTCTCTCTCTCAACTAGATTTCAGGGAGTGAAGGCAAGGGCCTCATTCTTTTAGGAAATAGTGATACGCACAAATGATCAGGTGATGAGGCATGGGAAGCCTGACTTTGTGGGTGTATCCAAAAAATTCAAGGTCCTCTTAATTTTAAGTCTTAATTTCAATACATTATGGACACTTGTCCTCCACCCAAGACCCCCCATACACCTTGTCATCCAAATGCTTCCCAAGAGGGCCCCTGTACACAATGGGCCTAATTAGTCCCCTCATTAACAGTCTCAGCAGAGGCTAAAGACTGAATGGGTCAGAGGCACAAGTGCCAGGAGAGAGGGTCAGGGGGAGAGTGTTGGGAAGCAAGAAATGTGGGCAATGGCCTCTATAAATTGCTTTCTCTGAAAATAGAGAAATCCAATATCCCCCCTACCCAAAGTTTTGAGAGTGACACCTGTCACCCAACTTGCTTCTATGGGGGAGGCACTCTCTATATTCCTGTATATAATTCATAGGTATGTAGGAAAATGTATGGTTGTAAAATAGTCCATTTAGAACTGTACTGTGAACTATGTGAAGAGGGTGGTGGCTGCCCACACACACACAAAAAAGAGCAGATTTTTAATACATGCAGATTTTAATAACATAATCTAATTATCAGGTTGAATATTTAAGTCCCCCCAATTAAACTGAAACCTGTTTTGGTGGGCTGCTATGCCTTTTCTGCCAAGCAACCAGGAGAGGAAGGAAGATCCCAGAGCCTTTGCTTATGAATGTACTGTGTCTGCTAAGTGTGAATGCCCTGGTGCTTTGTGTTTGTATGAATGGGGGTTGCATGTGCTGGTCACAGGCCACGTGGGGTGGGAATTGTATCTTTAAAAGATGAATTGGGAAAAAAAATGAAACGATAAAGTGTGAATGGCATACATCTTCCCAGGGTGCCCCCTCTTCTCTATTACCCACCACCACGATGAGTCGCAACCGTTTTTATTAAAATTAATTCCTGGCTTTGCAAATATCAATAGATCGATATCTGCACTGTGTTCCACCCTTCACCAGGACCACACTGCTAAAAGCAGAGAGCTGCAACACAAAAGATACCGCAGTCAGCTCAAGCAAGGGGTTATTTTTAGATCAGAAAAAAAAGAGAGGAAGGAAAAAAAAAGCAGTTCTGGGTTTTTGCAATCTAATTTGGTCCCTTTTCTTAAGGGGCAAAAAAAATCCCATCAATGGCATTTTCCATACAATCTGATTTCTATTTGGCTCCTAGAAAAAGAAGAAGAGATCTGGGGCTGAAAATTCTGGAGTTTTATGGCTGATTCTAGCTAGTAGCCTTTCTTCACCAGGCTCCAACTGAATTAATTTGATACTATTTTTGAAAGTCAGTGTTTCTAAGGGAGACCTAATGACGCACTGACGTCAATGCAGGTCAATAGCACACACTGCTGGAACTGGGCGTGCTACACCGAGCCAGAGCTGGAGCCTTTTCAAACAGCCCCAACTCTGCAAATATCCCAGCTTTGCAGGGGGAAACAAGCCAGGGCTTGGTAGGCGTTGAGACCCCCCACCATTCTTCCCGAACACCCTCAAAATTGATGCATGTTTTCCTGATGCAAAAAAAAAAAAAAAACAGGGAAAAAGAAAATCCAAACATATAATCAGACGCACTGCAGTGCAAAAAAAAAAAAAAAAAAAAGAGAGAGAAAAAGAAAAAAAATTAAAAATCATACCTGTCAAAGGAACCGTATGTAATCCGCACACACACACGCTCAGAATGCAATGCATATCATTAGGGTCTGTCTATATATAACTCCCGAGTGTGTGTGCATCGGGACTTAGTCCCCAAACGGGGTTTTCAAACGTGGGTGATGAGTTCTTGCTCTGATCAGTTACTCAGGAGGTGCCTGAATGTGTGGGGGTGGGAGCGTGGGAGGGGGGCTGCCTCCTCTCTCTCCTCCGGCTCCCCCTCCTTTCTTCTCTCTCTCTCTCCCCCTCCCTCCTCGCTTACCTCGCCTCTCCTCTCCCTCTATCTCTCCCTCATTTCCTTTCTTTCTCTTCTCCCTCTCTCCTCCAGTCTCCCCCACCCTCTTTCTTACTCTCCCCTCCCTCTCTCCTCTCCTTCTCTCCCCTCCCTCTCTCTTCTCCCTCTCCCTCCAAGTCTGGCACTGAACGCGAACTGTTTTGCTTTGCTTCGGGAAGAGTGCAGACACAGAACGTGAAATCCCGAGCTGCTTCTTTTTTTTTTTTTTTTTTTTTTTTTGCGTGGTGCATTTAAAACGCTTCCTTATTTATATTACCCTCATTCCCTCACCTCTCCCACCCCCTCACCAGCCTTTCCAAATTTCCCTAGAAATCTCTATAAAGCATGCAGAGGGGAAAACATTTGCACAAAAAGTGAAGGAGCTCGCCAAGGTAGGTTATACCATGCACTGTCTTGTGTTTGGCTTTTGCAAAGTTTATGATGTCAGTTGGTGGATGTTTGGAGGAGTGGAGCTGTATGACTGACCATGATTACTGTCTGTTTCATTGAACAATTATGTTCCTACAAATCGACTAGACTTCTTGAGCAGGCTTTCCTGGGGTTGGGTGTGTGTGTGTGTGTGGTTTTCGCAGAGGCATGCCAGTTGGAAGACAGTTCTGTGGTGTCAAGCTGGGGAGGGGATGCTGTCTCCTCTCCCCCCACCCCGATGTTTTGTGGTGGGGAGCGGCATGGAGAGGGACTCTGTAGTGGGAGTTTGTCCACTTTGTCATATTTGGGGTTGGTTCTCATTCACTAAGTGTCTTCATTCTTGTCATTATTTTGCACATGCAATCTTAGTTCAGAAAAGGCTTCATGAAGTCAGAGCAAAGTGGGGGAGAGTGGGGAGATGGAGCGAGTCAGGGCACGGTGGTGGTGATGGTAGTAGTAACATTTCTTGCATAAAGAATTTAATCTCTCATCCCATTATTTGGAGAAATGCTGCGTCTTTAGTGGGGGCCGGCAAAATATTTTTTTTTTTAAATCCTGAAGAGCAGGTAAAATGAAATTAAAGAAAGAAAAACACCCCAAACCACCACGTTTCTATTGCAAGAGCAAAAACTGCTACAGCTCACAACCACCTGTAGAGGGAAATCTCTGTGCAGGATTTCTTAGGGCCGGTTGTGTAGAGGAAAACCGCCGGAAAAAAGCGCCTGGCAAACTTTGCAGCCTGAAGCCGGGAGAGGCTGAACTCCGCAGGGCGGAGGGTTAAACCGCGGGGGCGGCGGCGGCGGCGGCGGCGGAGGCTGGCGCGCGGCCAGGGCCTCTCACCGCCTGGGAAGCCGCGGCGCTGGCCTCCGGGCTCTGGGGGGCTGGTGCTGGGATGGGCCCAGCTTGGAGTGGAGAAGGTAAATAAACGGGGCGCGGGCTTGCAGGCTGTGGGCGGTGGTGCTGCGGGGTGTGTGTTTTGGGGGGCGTCCCGTGAGGTGAGGGGGCGCGCCCTGCCCGGTGCCCTGCGGAGATGGGGGGGTCAGAGGCCGGGGTCCCCCGCGGAGCCCTGGTTTCCCCGCGGCCGCACAAAGCAAGGTGGTGACCAACAAGTGTTTCTCTTGAGAAGATTGATTCTGACAGAGACTTCAAGGGGTTCTCTAATCTGGGTAAATCCACCGGGGCTTTATTGTGTTGTGGCAAAGAGCGTCCTTCTTTGTGAGGAGGGAGAGCTTGGGCAGGGGAAGTGGAGGGACAGACAGAGGGGACTTTTTGCACATCAGTCGCTTGACCTTGGGGGGGGTGGTGAGCAGAGTTCAGATCCTCCAGAGGGCTGAAAAGGCCACATCGGACCCCTTCGCCCACCCCCCACGTCTTTCATCCTGAGCTTTAAGTTTAATGGGAAAAATTCAGCGCCTGGTGTTGGTCAGACCTCGTCAATGGGAATTCCATGTGTCTGAGAGCAGGGTTTTTTTGGTGTTTTTTTTTTTTTTTTTTTTTTAATCTCTGGAAGCAGGCAGCACTCTGAGCAGTAGTACTGTATTTTCCCCTGCAATGATCTTCTAGGAAAGCTGAATCACCTCCACGCTGATGAGCAGCCACTTCTGGGAGGTGGAACACAGGTCTCTTCTGAGGGGGGTGGGGGTGGGGAGTCCCTCCACCACAGCCTTTAAATATAGACGTGGGGTGCCATTTGAATGTCTGGTTAAAATGCACTGGGAAATATGGAAGCAATAAAAGGCAATGATTCTTTGGTGGGCTGGTGGTGGTCAAGGCCACCCAGTGAGGGGTGGGGACTGTGCTTCTAAAGAAGTGAGTGAGCGACTTTTTCCTCCTGGGGGTGCTGGCAGGCTTACCAGATTTTCATGAGAAGCGAATCTCTTTCAGCAGAGGGGGTGGGAGACTGGGGAAGGTGCGCTTAGAAGTTAGAATCAGCAGTGCCCTTTGCCACCTGTTGGCTAGCAGAACCCAAAGGCGTAGAGATGGGGTGGGACGTGAGATGGGGACACAGACTGGCACTAAGCCTGCTGTGGGGAAGAAGCACCAGGCAGCTAATGGGAGCGAGGAGATGGCGACCCCATCCTTCGGGACTCTCTGGCGCCGAGTAACGAGAGGTCAGCGGGCCTGACATCCGCTCTCCACGTCCCTCAGGGGCCTCGACCATGGGACCGTCTCCTCGATTTTTTGTCCAGGGGCGGAAGGGAAGAGTCTTTCACAGCCCCGGAGGCGGTAGGGTTGCTCCTGTCACTCCGTTCAGAAGGAAGTCGAAAATCCTCTGTTCTTTAAGTCAACAGGTGTTTGTCTTCTTGTGATATAAAGGGAGAGGAGAGTGGTTACAGGAAAAACTGGTCCTGGAAATGGAGCCATGTGTCCCCCCCACCAGCCCCCCAAACCCACCAGGACAGCCCTCCACGCTCAGCGGTGGCCTCCTGAGGACCAGGGTCCAGAAGGACCGTGTTCACCCAAGCCTTAAGGTGCTTTGTCAGTCAGCCAGTCCTCCCGCCACCCCCGCTGCCGAGACCCACGTGAAAACCCCCTCCCTCAGGTGCTAAGAGGCGCCCGAGCCCACATCACACGCAAACACTTAGGTGTGGTGTACGTGTACAGTGTGTGTCAATGCAAGCACAGCGCACCCAATTGTGCACGCGTGTGTGTGTGTGCACGTGCAGAGTTCTCTCCACCCGTGAGCTCACGGACAGCACGGACTCTCTTCACCTCTGTCACCGCGTGAAGACGCCAACGGAGAAATACCACTTCTGGTTTAGGGGTGGATCTGACGTCCCTGAGTGTATGTGGTGAACCTGAATTTGCCTGGGGTTTCCTCATATTCATTCAGGAGTGTCAGTGCTCCCTGCGCTCGACGTTGGAGACCACTGTTACTGCAAACGGATGCCCACCTGCTTAGGAGAAGAATCAAGCCCAAGTTTTCCGTTCATTGCCTTGAATTAGCCCTGGTGCTTTGCCTGTTTCTCATAAGAAAAATAAGGGTAGGAGCAGGGCCAGCAACATAAGTCATGGGGCCCAGTAAAAAAATGTAGGGCCCCTTGTTCAAATACGCAGGAAAAAAGTGTTATTAAAGGTACTAAAATATAAAGCTTTTTTCCTCAAGTCTCTCTCTTGTCATGTTTTCTATTTGCTAGTTTCATGTCATGCTAAATAAAAATTTTCATTAGCATGAATTTTACCATCCATCTTTATATTGTGCAATGCTAGTTTTAAATGAAAATATGACATTTAATTCATTTGCAGAATCACTGAAATCACACAACTTGTATCTCATAGGTCATACCTGCATATGTGTTTAGTTCTTACCAGCACACTGGACACATTGAACAAAATGAACTCAACGGCTTTCATCTGACTTCTAATATGTGAATGTTCTACCAGCATCTCTGACTTCAGCTTAATGATGAGGAAGGAAGGACTGGAAGGAGAAGCAACTGTGGACTGCTCTAGTCTCCGCTTTCCTTCCATGCCATCCTTTTCAGCATAGGTGGTTGGCAAATAGAGGGAAGGAACACGAGTAAGAAATGATAAAGTCAGGGTCCTTGGTCATTAGTGTTTCACAGAACCCCACTGCCTTATTTCTACATTCAAGCACGTTCTGGTTCCGACAGCAGGCTTGACGTTGTCCGTGCCCCTCCTTCCTCATACACTCACCTTTGACTTACTTTGCATCTCACTGGGCTCCCACTGGAATTCTGTGCTCTTGGGGGAACTACCAACCTCATGGGGGCAGCGAGGAATGGTGAATACATATATGGTGCGTGTCTTCTCTACTCATGCATTCCCCATTGTCCCACAACAGACTGCTTACAAAGCACAAGTTCAAAGATAGAATTATTAAGAATTTCAGGACAATGACAGCAGAGGATTAAACCAAGCACATGGCCCTGCTGAGCACAGGGCCATGTGTGTCTACACAAACTGCACACCCATGAAGCCAGCCTAGACAAGAAGTCACCCAGATCCTAGACTGAGAGCACTGTTGCTCGTTTTCCCTCCTCAAGCAAATAATCCATCTGCAGCAAAAACAGCAACAACAACAACAAAACTTCACTAGACTCCATCTTTCCTCCACTGGGGTTTCCTCCTTCTCTAACCAAGTCTCACTCTGCAGTGTCACAGCTTTGAAGACAGAATTCATCTGTTGATATCTCCCTAATCTGCTGAAGCCTTGGGTTACAGCCCAGGCTTTGGAAATGAAGCATCTATCCAAGTCCCACCCACCACTTTCGAGCTTGGCTCCATCAAGCAGATCTTCTGCCTGACATGTACTTGCTGCTGCTGCTGCTGCTGCTAAGTCGCTTCAGTCATTCACCATCTACAATCAAATGAAAAAATACTTAGTTTTGCTTCATGAGAAATTGTGCTATTATTTACTACTTGATCAATTATTATTTACCTCACCACTGCTCCAAAGTCTCCTCAGGGATCTCTTGGGCTAGTGTGACAGGTTCTCAGCAATGACTTTGGAATATATTCAATTGATGTTGACATGGGAGAATTAGAGTTCGAGGCTCAAAGGGTCAAGAGGAAGACAGACCTAAATTCCTGATGGGCTCTAGAAACAAGGGAATTTTTCCTTCCTTCCATCATCAACTGCCTCCCTGCTTCTTTACCTTGAAGGAGCAAAGCTAGAAGGCACCTCAGAAATGTGAGGTGGACTAGAATGGAAATAGGATGGCGTTAGAAATGCACCCACAAAGAGAATGAAGACACTACTGACCCTCCATCACTGGATCTGGGACTTTGAGACTTGAGTTTTTCAACCTTAATCTAGTTTTCCTTTTTCCCCCTGGTCCTTCAGGTGACAACAGCACCCTTTTGTGAAATATTTAGCTTGGACTTAGCTACTGAGAATACCTAGAAAGAAGAAGAAAAGGAATTACTCTGATTTATTCTTTGATATAACCTTGACTAGGAGGCTGCTGCAGCTGCAGCCCAACTTAGTGAACTGGAAGACCAATCAATGAATAACCATCTACTGTTTGTGAAAGAGCCTAGCACAGTGCTTAACCTGTGGTGGGTGTGTACTAAATGCGAGCTGACTCTGAGTACATCTGATTATTGTGACAGTATGTTATAGTGAAAGAGCCATGGATTTGGCATCAAACCACATAGATTCAAGAAATCGAGTAGATGTATGATCTTAGACAAATTATTTAGCTTCTTTGTGACCTGCTTACTTCACCTAAAAAGTGGGAGTGTGTGCGTGCTCGCATCCAGCTGTCTGCAACCCCATGGACTCCAGCCCACCAGGCTCCTCTGTCCATGGAATTTTCCAGGCAAGAATACTGGAGTGGGTTGCCATTTCCTTTTCCAGGGGATCTTCCCGACCCAGGGATAGAACCTGCCTCTCCTCCATTGGCAGGTGGATTCTTTACCATTGCACCACCTGGGAAGCCCCTGAAAGTGGGAGTGTTCACATTATAATGTCTAATGTATGGAGAATGAAAGGAGAAGTAGCTTATCTAAACACACTCTCGTCTACATACATGATACATGAGTCTGCACATATGAGTGTGCACAGAAGATGTTAACGCTTTTTTGTAAACCATGCCTTCCTCTCTGTCTCACCTCACTGAACTGTAGAGGTAGACATAGGGCTCTGGTAGGCTAGACTCTCACATGTCGTGAGTATAACAGCGAATAGTTCAGGGTTTGCAGCCAAACAGACCTGGGTTCAAACATATCTTGGCACCTGTATTTCATTGATTATATGACTTTTCATAAGTTATTCAAACTTTGTAAGTTTTGGTTTCTTGACACTTCAGTCGCTTATTCGTATCTCTTTGTGACCCCATGGACTGCACAACACACCAGGCTTCCCTGTCCATCACCAACTCCTGGAGCTTACTCAAACTCATGTCCATCAATTCAGTGATGACATCCAACCATCTCATCCTCTGTCATCCCCTTCTCCTCTTGCCTTCAATCTTTCTTAGTTAGCATCAGGGTCTTTTCCTATGAGTCAGTTCTTCACATCAGGTGGCCAAAGTATTGGAGTTTCAGCTTCAGCATCAGTCCTTCCAATGAATATTCAGGACCGATTTCCTTTAGGATGGACTGACTGGATCTCCTTGCAGTCCAAGGGACCCTCAAGAGTCTTCTCCAACTCCACAATTCAAAAGCATCAATTCTTCCGTGCTCAGCTTTCTTTATAGTCCAACTCTCACATCCAGGCACGACTACTGGAAAAACCATAGCTTTGACAAGACGGACCTTTGTTGGCAAAGTAATGTCTCTGCTTTTGAATATGCTATCTAGGTTGGTCATAACTTTCCTTCCAAGGAGTAAGCGTCTTTTAATTTCATGGCTGCAGTCACCATCTGCCGTGATTTTGGAGCCCAAGAAAATAAAGTTTCTGTTTCCGTTGTTTCCCCATCTATTTACCGTGAAGTGATGGGACCGAATGAGAGTAATAATTGTATTCACCACAAAGAGTTATTCTACTTTACTGAGTTATTTGCAAAGGTTTTGGTACATGGCAAATGATCTATTACTGTTATTTTTATTTTTATCTTTAATATTATACCTGTGGCCACTGACAGGCCCACGGAAGCATCAGAAAAGTGACTTGGGAAGCATCTTCTCGTGGCCCAGTGTGGGATGGCATCTCCACCATATGACTTTCTTTCCTGGGTAGATTCTTCCTGTTCTGAAGCTAGTGGAGTTGTTCTTAGACCTTTTCACATACATACACAGGTACTCCTCTTGAGAGATGCTGGGTAAAATCTACCTTCCCTCTTCTTGCCCTACTGAAAGTCAAAGGAACTATTCTCATTGACCCTGCCAAGCAAGGGACAGGCCTGGGATCTTCCCTGGACCTTTCCCTTCAGTTCAAAGCCCATAAACCCTTTTCTCTCAGCTCCCAGTCCTAAAAGTGGAAGTGCCCATGTAAGGAGAAAGGGTCCCCATCAATACTTAGCACAAGTCTGGACCTCAAGAGTCTGGGTATAAGATCATCTGCATTTGACTCACTGGAGCCAAGGGACAAGACTCAAGTCTCCTCCTTTCCACTGGGCCAGATGTTCAGAGTACTCCTTGGACATTGTGAGAGTCCCTCAGTGATTCCTTGGGGGCAAGGATGACCATCTACTCCTCATCCAGGTCTTGATTTTCAATGACCTCATTCTCGAATAGAGAACAAAAGAAAGTTATAACTTACCCAGTCCCCACGGCCTCATCAACATCGTGGAGGGTCTGGTAGGCCATATACTTTGTTGTTTAGTTGCACAGTTATGTCTGACTCTTTAGGATCCCATGAACTTCAGCATGCTAGGCTTCCCCATCCTTCACTATCACCTGGAGTTTGTTTGCTCAAACCCATGTCCATTGAGTAGGTGACGCCATCCCACCGTCTCATCCTCTGTTGTCCCCTTCTCCTCCTGCCTTCAGTCTTTCCCAGCATCAGGGTCTTTTCCAATGAGTCAGCTCTTCACATCAGATGGCCAAAGTATTGAAGCTTTAGCATCAGTCCTTCAATACTCAGGGTTGATTTTCTTTAAGACTGACTGGTTGTATCTCCTTGCTGTCCAAGGGACTCTCAAGAGTCTTCTCCAACACCACAGCTCAAAAGCATCAATTCTTCGGCACTCAGCCTTTATGGTCCAACTCTCACATCCATACATGACTACTGGAAAAACCATATTCTAGGCTCAGCAGATTCAGAGATCTGGATCCTGCTTGCCACCACGGCACTCACAGTTCAAAAGGTGAAAGAGGCCTTTAGCAGCCCACGTTCTCCTCTAAGTAAGACTTACGCCCACCCTGAGTTCTTATGAACTTATATAGCCCTTGCCTGACCAACAAGCCACCATAGGCTTCCTTTCCCTGTTGCAGACTTCTGTCTTGTGTCCCACTATATCAGGAACACTTTCATCCATGAGTTTATATGAGCCCTTCAGTGGGTGCGGATGTATCAGCTGAAAAGAAAAAAGCGCATCTGTTAAGATCCAGGTTTTAGTTCCAAGGACTCGGTAATGCTTGGGGACAAGGCCAGGTTTTTATGGGCAGTTCATACTCTTAGAAGGCCACAGGCTGATCATGTTTGAGTTGTCAGGTCCCAGAATTATCCAGACCACCATATCTTGGGTATTAGGAACGACCAAGTCTGAGAAGGGAGTGGCTTCACCTACCCTCACTCTGGGGCAGCAGTTTGAGTCCCAAATCACTAGGAGGGTGATTTGCTTCGACTTATTTTCTGTCTTGAAGTCACTTAGATTTAGGAAACAAAAATGGTTCAGGGAGGTGATGTCAGAGAAAAGGAAAGAGCAAATTAGCCACTTTCCCTTCCTGAAAACATTTCTTTGACCACTTCCACCAAGGCAAGAGAAGTTCTCCTGCTCTACGTTAGCCTACGGATGTCTGAGCTCTCAGACTTTTATAAGCTCGCCACCCCCACCACCTGTGTATCTGGTGATCTGGATATTTGGGGACAGAAATCAATGAGCTCATTCCCTAACTTGGCCTGTGAAGTGAAGTTGCTCAGTCATGTCTGACTTTGCAACCCCGTGAACTGTAGCCTACCAGGCTCCTCCATCCATGGGATTTTCCAGGCAAGAATACTGGAATGGGTTGCCATTTCCTTCTCCAGGGGATCTTCTGGACCCAGGGATCGAACCCAGGTCTCCCACATTGTAGACAGAAGCTAATACCGTCTGAACTACCAGGGAAGTCAACCTGGCCTGTGAGCTGGCGTAAACGGACTCTCCCTCCAGGCTCTAGTTCCTGACACAAATTAGAAAAACGTCTCCGTTTCTTTTCTAGAAGGTGGGGTCTTGAACACTAGTAGCCTCCCTCAGCAGTAAGCACTGTATTCTCTTATCTGAGCCCCCAGCCTTCAGACACCCCATGATGAGACAGCCTGACTAAACCAATAGGCAGTTGGGTTCCCATCCAGGCTCTGCTGCCCTAACCTCGTGGACTTCATGATTCACTTGGCCTCTTTCGACCTCATCTCTAAAAGGAAGGGTCAGAGTCCACACACCTTGTAATTTATGCGATATCATGACTGTTGCTCAGACAAAGTTGAATAATTCTTGCCCTTTAGGAGTCACTCCAGTATTCTTGCCCTGGAGAATCCCATGGACAGAGGAGCCTGGCAGGCTACGGTTCATGGGGCTGCAAAGAATTGGCCACAGCTGAAGCAACTTAGCATAGCGCAGGAGTTCCTAGGGTGTGTTAAAGCTACTGTTATCACAGTCTTCTTCTATGGCGCTGGATTGAGTGGTCAGTGGATCCCCAGGCTTCAGACAACAGGTTTCTATGGGCCCATTAGTCCCTCTGTTATCTGGTCTTCTGCACACTGTCCACAGCAAATTCAGCACCAGACTGAATATGGATCCCTTTTCATTTGAGACCTATACATGCCCAGACCCTCCCCCCACTGGAGATCCTTCCATGAGGAGGAGAAAATCTAGCACAGGGCTCAGAGCATAAACCAGACAGCCTGGATGAGAACCCCACCTACTTAAATAGCTCTGAGACCTCGGACAAGTTCAGTCACCTCCCTCTTTCCTCATCTGTAAGATAGGAATAATACTGGTACTTGCCTCCTAGGGTTACTAAGAGTAAATGGAGCTATGTGAAGTGCTTTAGGACACTGCGGGGTGTATATAGTGGTTTCCCTGGTAGCTCAGATGGTAAAGCGTCTGCCTGCAATGCAGGAGACCCGGGTTTGATCCCTAAGTCGGGAAGATCCCCTGGAGAAGGCAATGGCAACCCACTCCAGTATTCTTGCCTGGATAATCCCATGGATGGAGGAGCCTGGTAGGCTACAGTCCCAGGGGTCGTAAAGGGTCGGGCATGACTGAGCGGCTTCACTGGTGTATAACAGGTTAATTCTTACTAGTATTATTAGTGTTTCCCCCCTTCTTAAGGCGTCTGTGTCCCTAATACCTTATCCCTTTAGGTCCCTTGGAAGACTGCCAGGCATTTGAAGGTGATTTCAGGGAAAACATAAATATTCTGTAACTAATTTGGCCCCGGAAGGCTTCAAGCAGGATGCAGATGAAGCAAGTTGCAAGTTGTAGCCCAATGAAGGCTGGCTCCTGCTGAGGACTTGGTGCCTCTTGTTTAGGCCCCAAATCCCTAATCAGAATGAACTCATCCTATGCATGAGCTCCAGATATAATCAAAACATTAGTAATTCTCCTGTTATTTACAATCCAGACCGAAGTTTTCTTTTGATTTGTAACTGAACATATTTCAAACCAGTTGCAACAAATTTGCTTATACTGGTGGCCCAGAACAGCAAGTTATTCCATGAGTCAAAACGTTACGAGGTAGGAGGGACCTGGGACAGACCTGAGCCTCCTTCCTGCAGCCAGTGGTTCTCAGGCTCTTCAAGGCAGTATCATTTTTTTTCCCCTCTTATCATCAGAAATCCACCTTCTCACTGGACAGCTTCCCTCTGTTGACTTCAGGAGAAGAGGGTAGTAGTAACAGTCAAGCTCTTGGGGCAATTGAAAGCAGAGCCTCTGTCATCTCGGATTAAACAGAAGTGCCTCCTGTGATGTTAGCTATACAGCCTCTGTTTCTCTACCTGTTCCAAACCTCTGTGTCAAAAGAGTCAGCACTGACCCTTAACCAGAGTTGGTCAAACAGAGGCCAGCAAAGTTACAACTCGGGGTAGATGGAGTCATGGCTTGAGAGCTGCTGATGAAGTCCAGTACCTACTCCTACCCCCGCTATAGATTATTCTTAATGGCAGGTCCCAAACAGTCTTTTCTCTTCTGGCATAAGGCTAAAATAATTCTCCTCTGGAACTGGGTCTCCAGCTTTCAGTCTTCCAGCTCATCCCCAATTCTAAAAATCGAATGAAATTTCCGAAGATGTAATGAGTCCCGTTTGTTCTCTGCAGCTTGGTCAGGTGTCAGATGGATTATCTTAGAGAGAGAAGAGGAAGGCAAGAGCTTCATCCTGGTATAATTGTTTCCTCCCAAGACAGGGTGCACTTACCCCATGGAAATGAGGCAATGCAATGAAAAGGAGCATCAGATGCTTCCATGGGGCCTGGGGGAACTTGACAAGGTGTCCCACAGCCCAGGCTGCCCTTACCCTTGAGAAAATCCCCTGATGCTGAAGGGAACTGTTGTCTGTTCTGGAGAACCCAGCTAGGGCTCAAAGAGGGGGTCACTCTGTATTTCAGAATATAGCTAATACTCTGAAACAGCTCTTTGGCTCAGGGCAGGTGATTTCTCCTCTCCAAGCCCCAGCTCTACAACTTCAAAATGGACACTGTAAAGGTAACTGTTTCACTAAGATGCTGTTAAGGATTGAATGGGATAATGTATACATACTTCTTAGCACAGCACCTGAGGCTTGTCAATATTCAGTAAATATCAGCTGTTCTTATTCTTGATAGTGAACCGGCAGGAGGAGGGAGAGGAGCACTCAAATATTCTTAAGCTTCCTGAATGGCAAGTCTTCATCTTATTCTGGGTTCCTCCTGAGCCCTGCATCATTCTGTAAGTAGGTGAGGCACAGAGCTCCTTGGGTACCCTTTAACAAAGGAGGCCACTGCTGATCAAAACCACACTGAGCAAATGTTAATTGCAAGAAAGACTGGCAAGACCTCCCACCATCTCTTGGGGCTCCTACTATTATATTGATTAACTATGAGCCAGAAAGTAAGTGTGGGGAATAAAGAAGGCTTGTCCCTTGATAGTGGGCCTCCTGGTTGACCTGAGGGGCCTGAGCAGAGAAGGAACTGTGGAAAATCTTGTCTCAGAGACTCAGCAGAGTCCATCTTCCCACCTCTTGGCAGCATTTTAGGTCTTGTATCTGAGAAGGTGTTCATGCCCATCACTGAGTTCTCAGGTGCCTGCATCTAAGGGCTCTTCAGAGTGGACAAGGACTCTTTCCTTTAGCCTGCTGCTTGAGAGCATCCAGGTTTCATGACTGCCTTATAACAGGCTTGTAATAAGGACTTTTGGGGCTTCCCAGGTGGCCCAGTGGTAGAGAATTGGCCTGCAGATGCTGGAGACACAGATTCTGTCCCTGAGTTGGGAAGATCCTGTGGAGGAGGTAAGGGCACCCTGTCCAGTAGCCTTGCCTAAGGAATCCCGTAGACAGAGAAGCATGGTGGGCTACACAGCCCATGGGGTTGCAGAGTCAGACATGACTTAGGGCATGAGCAATAAGGTATTTTAGGGACTGTGATCTTTTAGATTTGATAGACAAAATGCCTGAAGAACTATGGATGGAGGGTCATAACACTGTACAGGAGGCAGTGATCAAAACCATCCCCAAGAAAAAGAAATGAAAAAAGTCAAAATGGTTGCATGATGAGGCCTTACAAATGGCTGAGAAAAGAAGAGAAGCAAAAGGGAAAGGAGAAAGGGAAAGATATATCCATCTGAATACATAGTTCCAAAGAATAGCAAGGAGAGTTTAAGAAAGGCTTCCTAAGCGAACAATGAAAAGAAATACAGGAAAACAATAGAATGAGAAAGACTAGCGATCTCTTCAAGAAAATTACAGATACCAAGGAAACATTTCATGCAAAGGTGGGCACATTAAAGAACAGACACAGTATGGACCTGAAAGAAGTAGAAGATATTTAGAAGACGTGGCAAGAATACACAGAAGAACTGTACAAAAAAGATCTTCATGAGCCAGATAACCACAATGTTGTGATCACTCACCTAGAGCCAGGCGTCCTAGAGTGCAAAGTCAAGTGGGCCTTAGGAAGCATCACTATGAACGAAGCTAGTGGAGGTGAAGGAATTCCAGTTGAGCTATTTCAAATCCTAAAAGATGATGCTGTGAAAGTGCTGCACTCAATATGCCAGCAAATTTGGAAAACTCAGCAGCATCCACAGGACTGGAAAATATCAGTTTTCATTCCAATCCCAAAGAAGGGCAATGGCATAAGAATGTTCAAACTACCACACAATTGCACTCATTTCACATAGCTAGCAAAGTAATGCTCAAAATTCTACAAGCTAGGCTTCAACAGTACGTAAACGGAGAACTTCCAGATGTTCAAGCTTGATTTAGAAAAGGCAGAGGAACCAGAGATCAAATTGCCAACATCCATTGGATTATAGAAAAACCAAAAGAATTCCAGAAAAACATCTACTTCTGCTTCATTGACTATGCTAAAAACTTTGACGGTGTGGATCACAACAAACTGGAAAATTCTTCAAGAGATGGGAATACCAGACCACCTGACCTGCCTCCTGAGAAATCTATATGCAGGTCAAGAAGCAACAGAACTGGACATGGAACAATGGACTGGTTCCAAATTGGGAAAGGAGTACACCAAGGCCGTATATTGTCACCCTGCTTATTTAACTTATATGCAGAGTACATCATGCGAAATGCCAGGCTGGATGAAGCACAAGCTGGAATCAAGATTGCCAGGAGAAATATCAATAACCTCAGATATGCAGATGATACCACCCTTATGGCAGAAAGCAAAGAGGAACTGAAGAGCCTCTTGATGAAAGTGAAAGAGGAGAGTGAAAAAGCTGGCTTAAAATTCAACATTCAAAAAAGGCATCTGGTACCATCACTTCATGGGAAATAGATGGGGAAACAATGGAATCAGTGAGAGACTTTATTTTCTTGGGCTCCAAAATCACTGCAGATGGTGACTGCAGCCATGAAATTAAGACACTTGCTCCTTGGAAGAAAAGCTATGACAAAGCTAGACAGCATATTAAAAAGCAGAGACATTACTTTGCTGAAAAAGGTCTGCATAGTCAAAGCTGTAGTTTTTCCAGTAGTTATGAATGGATATGAGAGTTGAACCATAAAGAAGGCTGAGCACCGAAGAACTGATGCTTTTGAACTGTGGCTTTGGAGAAAACTCTTGAGAGTCCCTTGGATTGCAAGGAGATCAAACCAGTCAATCCTAAAGGAAATCAGTCCTGAATATTCATCAGAAGGACTGATAATGGAGCAGAAGCTCCAGTACTTTGGCCACCTGATGGGAAGGGCCGACTCTTTGGAAAAGACCCTGATGCTGGGAAAGATTGAAGCCAGAAGGAGAAGATGAAATGGTTGGATGGCATCACCAACTCAATGGACATGAATTGCAGCAAGCTCTGGGAGATGGTGAAGGACAGGGAAGCCTGGTGTGCTGCAGTCCATGGGGTCGCAAAAAGTTGGACACGACTGAGTGACTGAACAACAACAAGGGACTGTGAATCTCGATCTTTGTAGGGAGAGGATGATTAGAAAACTAGAGAATATTCAAAATTCCACGGGCTGGAAAAGTGTTAGCTTCAAAAGTCTCAGCCCCACATCTCCTGGGATCAGCCCTAATAGGAACTTTCTATTCTGGGTAGCCCAGAACCCAAACTTGGCATGGTACTCAAGCTGTCTCTGAAGTACAATAACCCCTCCCTGGCTACTCTGAAAACAGGACTGGGTCCAGGTCTTTTGATGAGGGCTCCAATTTTCTCTAAGTAAAAGATTTCTGGTAGAGAAAAAGTCCCCGGCCTCTGAGCAGAGATTTTATAGAGAAATGAGGTAGACCAGGGAAGTTTTACTCGGGAGCTCCCTCTACTGGCTCTTTGGTAGAAATTCCATAGCAGTCATTTTGCCCTGCCCTGTGGAGAAGGCAATGGCACCCCACTCCAGTACTCTTGCCTGGAAAATCCCATGGAGGGAGGAGCCTGGTGGGCTGCAGTCCATGGGGTCGCTAAGAGTCGGGCACGACTGAGATACCTCACTTTCACTTTTCACTTCCATGGATTGGAGAAGGAAATGGCAACCCACTCCAGTGTTCTTGCCTGGAGAATCTCAGGAACGGGGAGCCTGGTGGGCTGCCGTCTATGGGGTCGCACAGAGTCGGACACGACTGAAGCGACTTAGCAGTAGCAGTGGGTAGCAATTTGAGACATCAGAGCTTCTTGGTGCCTTGAACCAAGGAGAAAATAAGATATCCTGAGCCGCCAAGGAGGATGAAATTCCAGAGGCTGGTTTCTTCTGCCTCCTTCATAATTTCATTTAACATTTACTGGGTGCCAACTCAGTGCTAAGCATCTTACTTGCATGATCTCATTAAATACCACAATTGAGTGAGACAGCCAAGACCTGGGGAGATGTAAATAACTTGCTGGCATCACCAGAGACTAGCAGACCCCCCCTCTCCCCCAGTGACATTCATGGTTCTTAGAATTTCCCTGAGAGGGAGCTAGAGAACTCAAGAGAAGAGGACCAAGGGACAGCGTGGAACTGGAAGTGAAACTTGTTCTTATTACCTGATATGAATAGGTCATACCTGGTTCCAAGATTATTCCATAAACTTCCTGGAGCTAGAGCATTTTGAGCCTGTTTTTCTGGAAAAAAAGATTCAGTCCATAAGGCAATTACTTACATAGGAATGCTTGTCCAATCTGTGCTCTCTGAAGCTCAGACAGAAAAAAAAAAAAAAGAACTGCCACAATGACTAAGAAGAATTTCCATGACAGAGGTGAGGACTTTTAAAATTGTGGTGCATGTTCACACCTGTGTTTTTAAAAATAAAATCCTGTGAGGTAGGGCAGGTAGCAGAATGCACATTTTCTAAGTTGGGAATTTCAGGTACCGAGTGCCGTGTTCTAGATTCACTTGGGAGCAAATGGTAGAGTCAAGACCAGAATCTTCACTCTCAGCTCAAGTTCTGACTTTCTGGTTGGTGTTAGTTGAAATCAAGTTCTCGATCAGGCTTTTTAACTGTAAGTAATAAAGATCGTGAAACCACCTCCTTGATTTACACATAGATCCTGTCCTGAATCACTCCTTTCCCTGTTTCAGGTTGGTTCATGATTGAGCTCCCTCGATACAGAGTCATTTGGGAATTGGGAATTACACAAGCCACTTACCTTTTTAAAGTTGGTCACTCACCAGCCCATATTTTCAAGATATCTAGGTCCTTGGGAGAATCCCACATATTATTTCAACTTTCCTGTACCATGCAAAGATGTAATCCTTTTCACTTCACGCAGAAACTTAAAGCATTTCCCCACATTGATCCTTCCTAGACATTTGAGATACGGGCAGGTCATAGGACGGAGTTTCCCCAGTGGCTCAACAGGTAAAGAGTCCTCCTGCAGTGCAGGAGATGCTGGAGATGTGGGTTCAGATCCCCTGGAGGAGGAAACAACCTACTTCAGTATTCTTGCCTGAAAAATCCCATGGATGGACTATAAGCAGGCTGTAGTCCAAAGGATTGCAAAGAGTTGGACGTTACGGGGCACGCACACAAGTCATAGGATCCCCATTCCTCTTTGGATTGAGTGATGCTTTCCAGCTTCACTTCTGTGTCTCTAAATCTGCACAGTGAGACAGCAGTCACACCAGATATTACCTACTTGCCCTACCCCGTCTCAAGACCTCCTACTAGCTTCCCCTTTCCCGGTAGGCAGAATGATGTCATAATGGGGTCAGAATGGGACCTGCTGATAATAACACAGTAGATGCAAGAGCAGGCTTACCGCAGCACCTCCTGAACAACTGGGCTGTCGTTGTCTTAAACGGAGTGGTTGGCTTAAACATATTTGTCTATGATGTAACCTCCTGGCCCTCAGCTACCAGTGGAAGCAACTCTTTCTGGTTTGACCTGGTTGATATCACAAGCTCTGCTTTGCCAGAAATGTGACTTCTTGATGAATAGTTGGTCCAGATCTACCAATTTGGGGTGAACTCATATTTGGCCACCTGCTGGTAAGGCTGAGCATCCCTTTACCTAACTGTAGCCGTGAGCATCTGGCCCTCGCGTCTCTGCTATGTCCAGAGAAACCAAAATGATACCACTGAAGGAGAGGATGGGAGAAATTGGAACTGAGTGCTCACAGGGAGCTCTGAGTGATGGAATGTAGATTGCTGACACCCTTTCCCTTTCATTCTTGCTATAGGAGCGCCAGCGAACAAGAGGAGACCAGATGAGTTTTCAAAGCAGTCCTCAGACACCCAGGACACACCTCATCCTTTGCCTCGCGCTTTCCGCAATGTTGCTGCTCACGTTCATCTTCCTATTAACCCTCGCCATTATCACCCCCTCTTGATCAAAATCCTCCCTCCATTCACTGTCTACCCAGCTCTTTCTCTGAGGTGCCCCTCCCGGGGCAGTGGCTTTGCTCTTTCTTCGGCAAGTTCCCCTCTGAGTTATATCCAGATGGTTGATAATAGTTTTCCTGTCTCCTCCCCGTGTCTCGTGCCAGAATCAGCCCAGTACTCAGCCCCCGAGGTCAGGGAAACCATGGCAAATCCTAACCTCTTCCAAAATGAAGTTTCAAGACTCTCTGGCAGAGGAGTCTCACTCAGTGAAGGTACCCCAGGTATCTGAGAGTGATGTAGTTGAAACCAGATGGAGGCACCATCAATCTGTTAATCCTAGTCATATAGAATGAAAGAGCTTACTCAGGACTGATTGAGTATATGGGGGGTAAGAAAGAAAGAGGCCCAGAATTGGACTGCCCCTGAATACAGGATGAAATCATCTCGATTTTTTTTCTTCAATTAAATTTGCATTTCATTCTATCATATTGTGATGGCTTCACCCTAGACATTTTCATTTAAGATCCAAGGCTTTTCTTCATGGGTTTTGAGCCACAGGTTCCTGGATGGTGAGGTAAGTGACATTTGCCAGCACTGTCTAGGATGACTGGTGATGATCTCAGAAACCCAGGGCTCTTGAGACAGGCCCGCCTAGTTAGGCTGTAAGATTTGTCATTTATTGGTTTCTTTTGACCTGAATACCCCTTGGGGATTCCCCAGCCCTGACACAGACATTGGTCCAGCCTCACAATGTTAATCTAGACTACACGTAAAACAGACCCTCTCCACCCGGCCACCACCACCACCAGGATTAACCAAATCAGAATTTGTTGAGGTCAGAGGGCTCTCTCACAATCACTACAAAAAGTGTGGTTCTCGGAAAACCCACTATACTTAGAAAATATATTTTCTCCCCGCCAGTTTTATTTCCGCTTCTAGGGGTAAGTTAAACCCATTGGCAGATGCCAGATTTTCACGTGAGAGCTGAACTATCTCTTCTCATGAAAAGATTCAGACTCAGCTCATTAACTCATAACCTTGCCAATAAGCAAAAAAAAAAAAAAAAAAAACCCACAAAACTGGCCGATCCAGCGGATACGTTAGGCCTTTCTTCCACTGCTCCATGGCCTGTATTTATTAGACTAGGACTTAAATAGATGCAATGCCCATTTTTTACTATTGGACTATCAGATATAGCAATCCAAGTCTCACAGAGCAGCAGCTAATTTCAAGACTGCTTTAATAGTGAAAGGATAAAAAGTTCAGCTAATCTGGATCCACTAGATCACCCCCTCCCAATGAATTTGTGATTGAGGTCTCTCTGCCCTCAGATGTAGACAACCGTCCATCAACGACAAGATCAAGGCCAAACTCACACAGCTATCCTGAAGCACTCCTCTTTTATTATTATTATTTATTGTTTTCTCCCCATGATCCACAGTTCCGATTCTTTTCTATGTAGCTTCTGCTAAACTAAAGCACGCTGGTGTCCTGTGTCCCACCCAACCCTACTGCTTCAGCCTCAGCCCCTAACATGTGCTTGCTCTGACTTCCTTGTCTTTGCTTAGATCCTTACCATGAAGACACTCAAGACACTCCCGGGTGACCCTCTAGGTCCCGATCCTCCCAAATGTGCCTTTCGTCTGGCAAGGCATAGGAAAGCCTATCATCTGGTTCTCCAGGCAGTTCGAGTGGCATAGGATGGGGAAGAAGACATTTGAAAGAGCTTGCTCCTCGATGATGGAGGTGTGCAAAGAGCAGATATTGTCTTAACTGTTCTGATATTGAATACTGTCATCGCTTTCAGGTGGATAGAGAGTTGAGACTTTTTTGAGTACTGATGCCAACAAAAGGAAAGGGAGGGGGTGGAATGCTAGTTACTTTCCTTCAGCATGCAAGTGGTCCTTCAAAACATCTCCCTTAAACCTCCAAATATGCTGGCTTCTAAGAAGTGTTTTCCAAGACTGAATGTACCTCTTGATCAGGGTAAGTGATGAAACATGTACTTAACAGAGGAAGGGGATGGTGGAATAGCTTGTATTATGCACGCTGTGGCTCATCTCCCCCACCGTGCTAATGGCTTGGCCTCTGAAGTTTTGAGAATCAGGAAAAGGATCAGGGATGCCAGTTTCTAAAACTGTAAAGGATGACTAGCCAACCCAAATGCAGATTTGCTACTGTTCTCACCTTCAAAGAGCCTTCTAGGGAGACTGGACTGGGGAGTTCCTAACTGGTACCACCCATAGGATTTCCTTAATGCAGGGGGCAACATGGTAGGCTGTAGCAGCCTGAATGGACAGAAAGTTCCCTGCATCTTCACTTCACACTGGCTGGCTTCAGACAGATCCCTTGAGTTTTGGATGAAGCTGAACCAGCTGGAACTTTTCGGTAGAGAGATTTGGAAAGGGAGGTCTCTTCTCACAGGCAGATAGCCTTGTGGCGAGGTAGGGAGAGGGGGTAGTGGTGCTGTGCTATATTGGCTCAAGCGACACTTAAGGAGAAATAAATCAATTTCATTGTTCAGGTTATTGCTGAAAAAGTCCCCGATATCTCTAATTCCTAATGATGGAGCTAGAACTAGAATACAGAAAACTGGATACTGGAATCGAAGCAATGTGATAGAGAGATGTGAACATGAGTATGGGAACCACACAAATATAAATACGATCAAATCCTTAGTTTTACAACTTCAAGCTCCAAGACTTTTGCACAAGTCACTTAAACTACCTGCTCTCCATTTTCTTAGCTTTAAACTCTAGTCTAGGGAATTTAGTCCAACTCTTTAGTCCATGGACTTCTCCAGGCCAGAATACTAGAGTGGGTAGCCATTCCCTTCTCTAGGGGATCTTCCCTGGAGACCTGGGGTCTCCTACATTGCAGACGGTTGCTTTACCAGCTGAGCTCAGGGAAACCCTTGAAAACAGAAAAAAATAAGTAATATTTTGGGATTGATTTATGTACAACCTAATGGGGTGGGCAACATCATTACAGTGATACCCATAAAACAGCCATAAGCATAAGATCATTTACGTAAAAGCACCCAGCACAGTGTCTGGCACATAATAGGTTCTCAAAAACTGTTGGTTTATTCTCCCCCTACCCTGGCCCTTATTTAGGCCAAAATAGTTCTGCTCCCTGATGGAGACATCTTTAGGCCAAGAGGAATCTCTTTTCTGGATTTCTTCCCTGATAGACTCCCCTTGGTTGATTTCCTAAGAGCTGGATTTTTTTTTTCCCTCTTCCAACCACAGTACTTTACCTACTGGCATTTTTCTTGGTGCTTGGAAAGCAGACAAGAGACACGGGAGGGACATTTCTGGGCTTCATTGACCCTGAAAGAGAGAAGACTCAGTTCTTTCAAGGGCTTCGTGACAGCAGCCTACCCCACAGGCCCTCTGGAGCAGCATTAGGGGAAATGAGTCCTCTTCATGCTTGGGATGCCCAGGGATGGGTTGGCAGTGCAGAAGGCGGTTTTCATCTTGGACAGATTCCATGTCGGTCTATTAATTCTCTGGGTCCTTAGCTTGACTGCTCAGACAGGAATTGGGCACTATAGCCCTTAGCAAAGAATGGCAGGACAGCTTGGAAAGCCAAGGTCACCAGCTCCATTCCAGGCGTGTACCAAACGATCTGACTGTTGACGCGTAGGGCAACCAGAGATGCTATCTGTGAAGGACTAACCTTCTGCAAATGTTTCTGCCGAGTTTCCTAGGTACCCTCAGCCCCCAGTGTAACCATTCAGCTTGATTAGAGTAACAAGACAGAGAAGAGAGGCATTCTCTTGTTGGGGATGGGGGTTGTGAGGAGAAGCCAAAGATACTGAGTCCATCAGACTGCCACAGGTAGTGTAATTTTGGTTGCTACTCTCAAAAGTTCTGAGCACATTTCTTCTATTTCCAACTCTGCCTTATTTGTTAGGGTTACATACGGGGTTTGCTGAAAGCTGTTAGGGGCACCCAAAGTGATCTTGAATGAAGCTGCTTTGGCGTCAACATCAGATAGCACCCAACTACCATGGAAAGCCTAGAAACAGAAGGCAGCCCGCATGACTCCAAAGAGTCTCTTCTCTATGTAGTTCATGTAGCCTACTTAGAAATGGTGTGGTCACATGAGTTTATGCTTACACATAGCTCATCTCATATCTCTAAAAACATATACCTACTCTGTGCCTTTAACAAACATAGTCAGCCTAACACTCGCATTAATCCAGTAAGACTTCCTTGAAACACACGATGGGGACACTTTCTCTGTCCAATGGGCCACATCTAATGATCCCATGTGAGAAGCCAGTTTCAGTGCAAGAACCCAGGCGGACTCTGTCTCATTGATACTTCTTCTGGCTGCCGGCCTCCCCCCCTGCAGCAGCATTCTCACACGCATACACACATGCATTCATGGAGCTAAAAATAAACAGCTGCTGATGGGCTGCCAGAGGGTGTCCTCCATGCTGAGCAGGCGTCCTCTGCCTTCCTATAGTAGGCAAGGCTTAAGCCACAGACAGGAGCTGAGGGTCCAGGACAGGCTTAAGCTTAAACCAAAATCTCTGAGGCAAGTTACAAAGGCTCAGAGGGCCTGAAGAGGGAGCTGAGAGGGTATTAAAGATCATACTGATTAAAGGTCAGTCCCATGACCGCTCGCTGTCTCTTGGGCCTTGTGCCCCCAATCCTAGTGGTAACCTCTGGAAAACTGTTTATTGGCATAGGAGAAATCACTGACAGGGAATGTTGATAATTAAAGTTGATTGGGGAGACGGACCAGGCATCAGGCATGATGTAAATAGCTTTCTGGTCTCCCGCCTCCTCTCCTCCCCTCCTTGGGGGCAGAAGTTATATGAGCTGGATCTGGGATCCTGTGTAGATTTGGGGAGGGTGATCTGTGTATGTAATTGTGTTCCGATCTTCCAATCTGCAAGAATTCTTGCCCCCTCCATCACATCCCCGATCAATAAACCCTCGGTCACACTGAGGTGTGGCATGTCTTCTGCCGAAAACCTCAGATTCAGACACAACACACACTGAGACACACGCTCGTGTGCGTGCACACGCATGCCTTTTCACCCTCATGAAACAAGCTCCTTTCAAACTGGTTTAAAAATAGCACTAATCCATTCAGCTCATTTTTCAGGAGCATTATTTTAAGATGAAAAATAGAAGATCCCCTGGTCTTTGAGAGGGAGAAAGGCTAAAGCCTCGCCTAGTCTTAAAAAGTCCTGATAATGTTGCTAGAGACTAAGCCTTTGCAGTCTTTGTTCCATTTTCTCCTCCTCCCATTCAACAAAAGTTGTTTATCGGCTAATACCCTGCCATCTGGGTATTTATAGAGGTGGGTTTCCTTTTCAGGTGGTGGTGCCAGGGCAAAGCTACAGCACCAAGCCCTTCCCTGTCCCTGGCCTCTCGTCGGCTCTCCGCTCCCCCCCGCCCCCCTGCAGTGACTGGAGGCCGGCGGATTTGTGAATCAGCTTTCCCCTCCCCTACACAGGGGAGCCCCTAAACGCTGCTGGCCATTTGCCTTTTGCAAAAGGCTGTGTGTATGTGTGTTTAATTGCAGGTTTATTTGTTCCTGCTCTGGGAGTCTGTCTGTCTGTAACTTGGATGACTGCTCTTTGGGAAGCTGTAGCTGGCTGATTCCGTGGGCGACCGAGCAGGATGCGTGGGCGCAGGAAACAGAAGAGGGAAAAGAAAGCGGGAGGGAGAGAAAGGGAACGCGAGAGAGAGCGGGAGCCTTAGAATCTGTTATTTGCGTCACTCGAGGAGCCGGGGCTATCTGCCCGACAAACACACAGAATTAATCCGAGTTATAGCCAGAGCTGTCTCCGCTACAGCGGTCAGCTGCGAAAGGGAGGGGAAAGGACGCTCTCTCCGGGTCTGTGCAGAGCCGAGCTTGCCCCCGGCGGCGCAGGGCGTTTGGGGAGGGGGGCTGTCCTGCTGGGCAAGCCCTCGGGGCCCCCGCACGCCCGGTGCACACCAGGTTGCAGCCTTCTCTGCAGCTGCCCAGTCCAAGCCTGGGGTGGCGCCCGCCTCGGCCGCCTTGCTTGTTCAGTGGCTGCACCGAACACAAAGCGTTGTCTCTGAGCAGAAGCCTCTTCTCGGCTGAACCAGACCCACCAAAGAGGAGAATCTGCACGTGACGTCAGTAGCTGATGACTGACGCAGGCTGGCAAAGGAGACTCAAGGCGGCTGCTCCGCGCTGCTTCATGAGTCTATTTTCTCCAACCCCTTCGTAGTGAATTACTAGAACGCAAAACACACACACACACGCACACACACACAGCGCCTTCAAAATATACATTTCCAAAGGCGGTGTGTTGCAAACACAACCGAGATTTTGCAAAGCATGGGTGGGAAACGTGGGAAGGGTATGGAGGGTTTTTTCTTTCTTTTTTTTTTTAACCTTTCCTCATTTGGGAATCTCCAGCGTGGACCGCATTAGACTGTAGAGCTTTTTTTGGAAGCTCCTTTGGGGATGGGGTCTAAGCACCCCACCCCACCCTCGTTTCCCAAGCAGGTCTGGTCAATGGAGACCTGCAGCTCTAAAAGAATACAACCACTCCAAAGCCTTCTGGTCGGGGAGACAGTGAGGAGCTTGCAACAGGCGGAGGCAGACGGGAGTTAATGGGAGGGAGGGAGAATATAAGCAATATTTGGGTGTTTTTCTGCTTTGAAAAATCATCTGCAGTAATGTGAGTGAGCGTGGTGGTGCAGGGGAAGTGGGGAGGGGCGCTTAATGCACATCGAATGTTTTGGATGTAACGTTCCAGCGAAATGCCTTTGTGTGTGGAGGTTTTTTCAGTACTTGCTAAAAATAGCATCAGGGTTTGATCGTGTTCCAGAAATAGACCGAGGGCTGCACTGGGATAAAAAGCCAGCGCGGGTGGAAGAAAACCTGGACATCACCGCATTCCTCCCCCCGCCCCCAACTATGTCTGGAAATTAATTGTTGGATTTTTCCTCTCCTCTCTTCTGTCTCCCTCTCTCTCCACTTTCTCTTCCCACCCTCTGTGTTTCTCTCTCTCTCTCTTAAGGAGTTCCCGTTTGGGTAAGTAACATTATGTCGTGTGCATGCCGCAGACTGTGAGTATGAACTGAGGCTTACTTTGTGCATGCCCTGGGGTTCTTTTCTGGCTGCCTTTTCACCCCTTTTCTAAAGAGAAGGGTGGGACTGAGTAGGGGGTGAGGGGTATAGCTGTGTGTGTGCATAATGAATTTGGGGCTGCATGAAAAGGAACCGAAAGGGGGAATTCTTGCAGAGCCGGGAATCACCCTGACCAATCTCTGAATCAATAGCTGCAACTCTTTCTCTCTCTATGGGTCGGCGCTGTTGAGCCCGCTTCTCTCGACTGCCCCCCTCCCTTCCCCATTTTCTCTGTCTTAAAGGGTGTCCAGATACGACTTAAAGGGTCATCTCTCCGCGAGATTAATGGAGACGATGCGATATAGAGTAAAATTGCATGGTGGGACTGGGAGGTTAAAGAAGGAAAAATCCGCGTTCCTTTGACAAACTTCCCTGCTCGCTCCGGAAGGGAGCCGTAGGACCGCGACCCTGGCGGATCCCGGCTGGCCCAGGGCGCGGTAGCTGTCCATGGAAGGCAGGTGCTGAAAATTCCTTGGTCCTTGGCGAGTTCAGCTCCGAGCGCCAGGGGGCGGGGTTGGCGCCAGTTGCGGATAGCCCCGCCCTGAATGCAGAAGAGGGATACGGAGAGGAGAGGGTTAAGGATGTTCAAAGAGGATAGTCGTGACTTTGGTGAGAGCTTTGGGGAAAAGGAGGGGCGAGTGGGAAGGAAAGGGAAAAAAATGTAAAGGAGGGGGTGCAAAGTGTTAGATTCGAGGATGAGCCAAGGCCCAGCGCTCCAGGAACCGCAAGCCTGTGGTTTACCGGCTTTCTCCGCAGAGGCCAGGCACTATCTGGGTCTCCGTTCCCAGGCGCCCGCACCTTCCCGCCAGTGGGTTTGAAAGATTTCTCTCCAGTGATGGTCCCTTTCAAATAAGAGGCTATAGGGTTACTCTATTCGGACTCTCGTTGCTCCCACTTCATACCCTCCACGTTCCCACATTCTGCAGTTCCCGGGAGGTGTGTAAAGATGTGTCTGTGCGTTATGGCAATTTTCTTACTATTCCCTTTCCTTCGCGTCCTAGTCATGGGAGCCCCAAATGAGTTGGTGGAATGAATGAATTAGAAGCCAAACCAAAGCACAAGAGTTGCTAGTGCGATGCGCAGAAAATCCAGGCTTGGGAACATCACCCAGCGCCTTCAAGCCAAAAATGCCAAAGGGTTTCTGAAAACCGGCTCTGAAGGAAACTAGGGAGGGAGGGGGTTCTTCTCCAAGTTCCCAAATGTTACTGGGGAGACCATCAGCTCCCTGGGGTTATGGGGTTGACCCAACGTGATATGCACTGCAGTCAACTCCAGTGACTTTAGTTAAACCTGGAGCCAGACAGGTGAAGAGGGAGGAAGGTTATCAGAGGCCGGGGGGGGGGGGGGCGGCGGTAGGAATAAACATCACTGGGGCATACAAAGACATCCTTGCTGATTAACTCCTCGGGGAGAAATAATAAAAATGCATCCTCAAATTGGCCCACAAGGGTGGGCTGTAGACAGTGGGGTGGGGGGAGGTGAAGCTATCTTGTAGATCTGCAGTAAGTTTGTGTGCATGCAGGGATATTTTTTATACCTGTAATAATAATAAAGAAAAAAAAAAGGACAGTGAGGTAAGTATCTGTGAGGTCTGGCCTTCAACTGAAAGAGGAGAGCCCAGGTACTCCATCCTAACCCACTAACAGCCTATGGCTACAGTGACCTGCGCCCCCCCCCCCCAACTCAGGGCACCGGAGGCGCAGACCTGGGGTGCGGGCTGGGGGTCGAGTTATTTTTACTTTAGAAGTAGTCTCTCTGGGAAGATTCCCTGGCTGAGACAGTATTCGTCAACTCATAATAGTAACAAGGGCTGTTACTGATGTTGTGGAGAATAACACAAATAACTTCAACCCACACTTCGTCTTGACAATTCAGCTCAAACCAAAGACGCTCGCAGCCTCCCGGCCCACCCCTCGGCCTCCTCGTCACTCACCCGGACCCACTCGCTCCCTTTCCCAAACCTCGCTCCTCTCAGCCCCACAAGTTGCGTGGTTATGTTTACAAATTCTGCCACATTCGCAAAGGCAAGAGCTTGGGAGAGGGGGGCGGCGCTAGGAGGGATGGCAGCGCAATAAAACATGCAACACGTGGAGCGGTGGGAAGGGGGTCATTAAGGGGAAAGAGAGGACGCCCCATGTCCTCATTTCCCCCCCCGGACCCCTCTCCTCATCGCTTGGCACAATGCACAAGTTTACCCCCGAACTAGATCCTATTAAATAATTCAATGGTAGCGGTGTAATTTTGGTTGGAACCAGCACGGATTCCCAAGTCGTGACTGCAAAAAGTGAGTAATGCGCGCTGGCTGCGTCATGGCTCTAGTCACAGTTCATTCCGAACTGAGAAGGAATCGTGACTTCGCCTGGAGACGTCCCCTACAAGGGAGACGAGGTGGGGGGGGGACAAGCCGGGGGGGGGGGGGGGGGAAGGGGGGGGGGGGGGGGAAGACCTATCCAATGAAAACCGCTGCCAGGGGGACTTTTGAACTCCGCCGCTCGCTGTCTGGCTCTCCCCTCTCGGCCCGGTGCACCTCTCTCCACCCTCCCCCCTGCACCCTCCTGGCCGGCGCGCTCGCCAGCGCGCTCGCTCGCTCGCTCTGCCGCGACCCGACGAGTCCTCAACAAGTTGGAGGAAGGCAGGAACGGAGGGGTTAAGCTCGGAGAGCCGCAATTACCAAGATCGTGACCCTCCCACACAGTACAGTAACTTATATACTTACCTGGAAGAGCCCGCTCTGCCGCCGGGCCAACACCCGTGGGGGGCGGGGAAGGGCGGGAGGGGAGCGGGCCGGTTGGAGAGGGGCTCCTCCACGCTGGCTGCAGTGCGGACCGGACCGGCGCGCTCCAGGGACCTGGGGACCCAGGTAAGGAGAACGGGTGACGGTGCACAGGTCGGCCGGCGGTCGGTCGGCTCAATGGTCGGCTGAGTAGAACTTTTTTCTTTTATTTCCCACCCCCCAGGGGGCCGCGCCGCTGCTGCGGCGGCCGCGGACTGTGGAGCCCCCTCTGGCGCGGCGGACGCGCCGACGCTCGGAGGGTGTGTGCGTGCGTCTGCCGGTCGCCGAGCCGAGGGGACGCCGTGGGAGGGTGGGAGGGTCGCGGAGCTGCCGGAGGGTGATGGATGGGCGGAGGGGGTGGGCCAACACAGACTTGGAGACGGTCTAGCTGGATTTTCTCTGGGCAAGCTTAAGCCAGAGCTTGCGTGTGCGCCCGCGCCCGCCAGCACGTCGATTCCAGGGTGGCAAAGAACAAATATGGCAACTTTTCCCCCCAAGTTCTGGCGCTGTTTTGCAACACCCCACTTAGGCTAAATCTTTCCTCCCCCGGGGGGACTGCCCTCGGGAAGGGAGGTGGTCCAAAGATTCCTTTGCCCAAATCCCTCTTGCACCGTGATGGGGCGGGGTGGGGGAGGGGAGGAAGACCAGACTGGGGAAGGATGGCGCTGCCCTGGGGAGAAGGAGGGCAACCCCTCAAAGTTTGACTACGTTGGATGGTGGAGGGGGCCTAAAGGGAGAGAGGGAAGAGGGAAGGAGGGATAACGTAGGAAAGAGATCTCCCTCCTCCTTCCACCCTGGTCTCCCTTCCCCTCCCCTCTCCTTCCTCCAGCAGAGGGTGGAATCTCCCGACGTTGTGGGAGCCGGCGGTCAGAGAGGGGTTCGCCTCTTGTTGTTCCCCTCAACATTCTGCAGAATGGGTAGGGAGTGCGGGGCGGGGGCCGGGGGGTGGGCTGCAGCAATGAAAAGGGCACCCGAGGCAAGTGGGACATTAGACACAGAGCATCTAGATGGGTTTGCGGGGGGCGGGGGGGGTAGGGTACGGAAGGAGGGACTTCACCCTGCCTATCGAGCCTCCAGAACTTTACGGGGAGTGGGGTTCAAGCCATCCTCCTTTTTTTTTTTTTTTAAGAAATAGGCTGACTACTGTGCAGTTTGGGTATATTTTCTGTTTATCTTGGCCTGTCATTTTACGTCTGAATCTCCTGGCTTAGGTCCTGTTGGGAGAGGTCGCTCTCTTGAACCCTGGCCCAATATCTCACGCCCTCGCCTGGGCTGGAATGGGGCAGGGGGGCTTGGCCGGATTTTTTGCAACAACAATATTTTAACGTGTTCCAGTCTGGGTTTTGTTAAATAATTAGAAATGGAAATATTTTTTTCCTCCCTCCCCCTTCTGAAAAAAAAAAAAGGAAATGCGAGCTCTCTCCTGATTGGTGGGTGACGATTTTAGTCCGCACCAATGAGCTGGCGGCCTCGTCTGTATTTATTTAGTGCTCTGGGGGAGTTTTTCTCTTTACGCAGCGCCTGTAGTCACGGCTGGAACCTCTGCTGGGGGACTAGGAGGGACAAGAGGGGGTTCAGGGGGAATCCGAACTGTACCTGTTTAGAGATCCGCGACCTTGCAGCCGGGGCTGGCGGAACCCTGAGAGGGGAAAGAGGGTGACAGGACAGATAGGCGGGGAGGCTCAGGGTGCTGGGGTACCGGAGAGGGGTGGAGGCTGGGCTTCGGGATCCCTGGTCCCCTCTCTGCGCTCCTCCTCTCGCCCTCCACACACCTCGCTCGAGGCTGTTGCGGGCTGAGTTGGGGGATCGCGGACGGTGTGGAGAAATGGAGGGACTGGGCGAGGGGTTCGAGGAGGGTCGAGAGTCGGGCGGGCGGCGCGCGGGGTGGGAAGGCTGAGCCGCGTTGGAGCGCGCTGGGGAGACCCAGCCTGCTCGGCTCCGGGGTTCGGAGACATCCTGGGCTGAAGGCGGCGGCGGCGGCGGCGGACTGAAGAAGCCGGCACACTCTGCCCTTCGCGAATCTTTTTGCGGTCTGGGCTTGCTGTACATAACTCAATAGCCGGAAGCCCTTACCCCAAAAAGCATTCGCGGAGGGCGCACTCGTCGAGAAGACGGCAGCCACCAGAGATCGCCGAAGTCCGCACCTTCCCGAAACAGCTTAGTCCGAGCCTTTCCCAGCCCTCTCCCCGTTTTCCACGGAACAATCAGTCCTTTCCCTCGCGTCCTTCCCGCGCTCCCTGAGGCTTTGGTCACCCGCCTGTCCTCCGCGCAGGTCCCCCACCCCCAACTTTTTAATCGACTTTGTATCACAGGGGGAATCGGAGCAGGCGGTGTGCGTAATGTTTTCGGAGAAGTGGGAAGAAGCTGAAATACAATAAAAGTTTACACAAGTTGTGTCTCCCCCACCACCACCACCAACCTCCGCCCACACCCCGAATAAGCCCATTCACCCACTGCAAAAAAAAAAAAAAAAAGGGAATCTGGTCTTAGGGCCAAATCGGTACCTGGAATATGAATCAGTTTAGGACATTTTCTGGTTATTTTTGACCCATATGATCCAACTCTGCAATATAGGGGTGGGGAAGCCCTTGAGGGAGAGGCGGGAAGCCCTCAGCATCCCCTTTCCTAGTGGGGGACCCCGAGGTGAGGCGAGCCACAGTGAACTGGGCAGCTCCGAAAAAGAGGGAGAATACCCAGGCACCGCCCGCTCCCCGGAGTTCCTTCTTCCCCCTACACCTGCTTCCAACCTAATTTGAAGCGTTTTGCAGCCTCAGGTCCCCCTCTATCTCGCCTTGCTCAAAACTAAGTAACACAGAAAGGGATAAAACATGTGAAAACTGGGAAAAACCCCGCAGAGAGGGAGCATTTGAGAGATGTGGTTGCACCCGAGTCAGAAGCTCAGCAGTGGCAACAGCAGCGCAGTCCTGGCCTCTAAAGAGGTGCCCCGTCCTGGGGAGCGAAGCAGAGCTGCAGGGTTGGGGATCAGCTCTGGGTACCCCCCTCCTCACCTCCCCTTCCACTGCTTGCAGTCGTGACCGCTTCGGTTACAAGTGGCAAAGATCAGGCCTTCACCATGCTCTGCGCCCCCCACGTCCTTCGTCAGCTAGAAACACTGCTAGACGCCCTTAGGGACTGAACCAGAAGGACACACAGACACACGGAGGCCCAGAGGGATGGACACGGCTAGAGGATGAGTCTAGGGATATGGGAGTCCGAGACCCGAGGGCTGCGAAGCTTCGCATTTTCGGGGAGGGCCTGAATTTCCCCCCTGCACCCCAACCACCATTCTCCCAGCAAACTAAACGCCCACCATCATTCCTTCTCCCTGAGCCGAGCACCCAAAGTTCACCTTCTCCCGCAGGAGGAAAAAGGGCTCCAAAGTCCGAGAGTGCTGGACAGAGTCAGTCTTTTCTAGCTCAGCCTGCGAGGAGGCACGGAAGGCGAGGACTCCAAACTCCAGGGATAAATCAGAGCCCCTCTCCACAGATAAAGGAGATTTTCTCTCTCCGGTTGCGTTTTCTGAAAGAGTAAAAGGGTCCCTAAGATCTCCAAAGGAAATGGAGCCAAAGCAAAAGCTCTGGGGGGTTTCCTCCCTGTCTCTCACCTGGGGCCGTCTGTGGAGCGATAGCTTCGCGGAGGGAAGAAGCGCAAAAGCCAGGCTAGATTAAAAATAGCCTCACCCCATGTCCCTTCAGCATCTCTTTTGTTTTTCTTTTTTTGTGTGCTTCTTACTTTCCCCTTCTCTCCCCAGCCAGAAAGCCTTCCTCTCTCCAAAAACCGGAACCTCCACCAGGTTTTGGAGAGAGGTGACCTGAGCGAAGTGAACTCGCACTAAAACAGTAAGAGCCGCCTGAGTGAGGGCGGCTCGAGGTTCCCGCGCCCCTGGCCCCCCTCACTCCTCCCACGAGGCGAGGTGTGGGGCCGGGGCTCGGGAGCCCACGAGCACCCGGCCGAAGCCGGCGTCGTGCGCGCCCGAGCGAGTCCTCGCCTCGCCTCGCCTCAGCCAGACAACTGTTGCTGCTTTGAAGAAGCTAGTGCGGCTGCAGCCCAGCTGCTGGGGCGGCCGACAGCACACCGGGGCTGGGGGTGCTCACTCCTGATCCGGGGCGGGGGGCTTGCGGAGAGTGGGGGTCTCATTCCGGGTGGGATCAGAGGAGAGCACCCCCTCCCCTTTCCCTTCACCAGGAGTGAAAATTGGTGGCTTCTTGTCCATCTTTCCTTCCCTCCTAAGGGCGGCTGCTTCAACCTGAGGCCAGTGAGAGCTGTCTCTCTGCTTTCTCCCCACTTTGCCTTTGCTGAGAAAGGAGGGCAAAGTCGGGGGGAGGACCTCTTTGAACCCTCAAACTGCTAACGCACACACCATTTGGGGGGGAAAAAAAGCCACGTTACCCAGTAAGCCAGGGGCCTGATGGAAACTTCCAGGCACTTGCATCTGACGCAAACTCTCTAGCCCCTATACTGGGGAGAAGGCGTAGCGGTTGGAGACCCTTCCTCACCCCAGTGTGCTTCTCCATGGGGATGGGAAGTGTCCAGGGAGTCTCTGGGGACACTTGGTCCCCGGAGCCCATCAGCTAGCTTAGCTTTTGCCTATGTCAGAAAATCCAGACCAGACTGGTCTCTCGAGCAGAGGAAGGGGTGAAGACATCACGGAGCCCCCTCTCTATTGCCTGCCCCCTGCTGGTTGGGTCAGGCTAGGGGTTCCACGAGCTCTCACCCTCAGGCCCAGTTTTGGTTGCTCTGTTCCTGCAACTGCCCTTATCTCTCCTGCTCTATCCGTGGCTGGAGCCAAGTTTCCTCCCCTTGCCGGGCTCTTTTGCCCCTTCTGGCCTCTTTCCCAAGACCTGTGGTTGCTTTGAATCCCTTCCTTACCTGCCTTAGGCTGGAGGCAGAGGAAGGGACTGAGTCAAAGGCGCTGAGCACACTTTCTGCAGTCTCAGACCAGGACCCTCTCCTCTGTCTCAGGACTTCTCAACCTAGGGGGCTGTGTGGGCATCTCTGGAAAGCTCTCCCCTTGCTTCAGCTCCCCTGCCTTGTAACTCTTGGCCCAGGTGCACCCTTCTGCCCTTTTCCTTCCTTGTAGTCTCCCTACCCCCATGATTTCCTATAAAATGTCCCAGCCCCCAAACTTTCCCATTCTCCTCCAGAGCCAGCAAAGTAACCTTGCCCATCTTTGGCCTTTTCAGGTAGTCAAACCTGCCCTGACACCTGGACGTCTGCATGAGGGGTGTTCACAGAAGGAGGAGGTCTCAGAGGCCATAGGAGCTAGAGTCTGTGCAGATGAGCTCTGGAGTCCCAGGTAAGTGCAAAGATACCCCAGCCTGCGGCCCCTTGGCCTGGGCAGTGTGTGTACACTCCCCACTTGGTGATGAGACACAGGACAGCCAGAGATCCAGTGCTTGGGCATGGTCCTCGATGGCTTAGCATTTGGCAAAGAGAAGCATCCATCATACAGGTGAGGGGAGGGCACAGTACCCCATGAAGCAGGCCCCTTTCCTGTCTTATCCCCTAGCAGGACCTGGACCTGGGTGTTTGGAAGTTCCCAAGCCTTAAGGACTCAGAGGTGCAGGGCTTCTTCAGTGGGGCCCAGAGTTGCCCCTCTGCCCCCATGTCCTGGGCTATGTCAGGCCTCTTAGGGGCCCAGGAGAGGTGTGGAGTTGAAGGGTAATTTGCTGCTGAGCTTAGTTTTTCTGAGGAAGCCAGTACATTGAGTTATGTCTACTTAACTGGGGTTCATCATAGGAAAGATAAGATTTTTAGGTTATTGATTTTTTTTTTTTGAGGGGTAAGGCATTAAACTCTAAACACATTTACTTTTACTATTAACCAGCAAAATCCTTTGCTACAGAGCTTTTGTTTAGCTGCTTTGCTGAGCTTCAGAGTCATACTGTGATTTGCATTGGGGAATTCAGTTCAAAGCTAGGCAGAAAATTTGGAAACTCCAGGGCTGTTAGATTTGTGAGGTAGGGAGAAACCAAGCTCCCTAACTTATCCTTGGCTGTTTTGTGAGCAAAATGTAGGAAGCTGCCAGAAATTCTATAGGAAACTTGAGGCTCATGGTAGAACAGAAGCACAGTCCGTGGAAGACCTTCAGATCATTATACAACAGACCTATTTACTGAATTAATTAAATGACTGCTACATATATTTTATGAAATGTTTACTTTTGAGAATGGAACTTTAACAATAAGCTGATTGACTAGAAACCCCTGTAATCCCACCCTGTAAAGTGAGAGCAAGATCTTCAAATCACTGGCTGAACTTAACTTCTCTTAAATTCCCCTTTTGAATATAAGTTTTCAGCATCTGTCTTAGAGCAATAGGGCTGTAGTTCATTCCAAGAGCTTAACATATACCCCTTCTCCCTCTTTAATTGATATTTCAGTTGCCTTGTAGAAACATCTAAGAAAACAATATAAGGGGTAAGATTTTCTTGCCTGAAGGGTAACCTCTTCTAAAAACATCTGCTGATGGGTTAAATCTCAAACGTAAATATATACGTAGCATGTAAATGCTAGAAAGAGCTACAGATATACAGACCAATACCTTTATTTTATAAATCACGAAACAGGGGTTCAGAAAGATTAAGTGATTTTACCAAGGTCACACAGCTGGGGCCCTAACCCAGCTTGTTTATTGTCTACTCTGGATTCTTCCATCTTCACTCAGTGATTCTTAGCACTACTAAATAATACAGACAGTCCATAAACACAAATTGTAACAGATTTCCTTCCAAAATGGCTTGCATTTAGGCTGCCAGGGTTCAAAGAAGAGTTTACCTAAAGGTTCTTCTGCTAGCAGTTAGCATTCTGGGGGCATCACTAGGTTAGGCAAGGCTCTCCTCTCTTGCTTCTGACATAGCCTAGACCTCAGTGCCTCCATGTGGGCCTTAATCCGCTAAGGAAGTCATCAGCACAAGAAATTTGCTGTGTCACAGAATCTGAGTACTCGTCTCTTCCAGAGTCTCTCTTAGCCTGAAGCAGTTCCATGAGGCTTAGGCCTCTCTCCCTTATTTCTTTCCTCTGGGTGGCAGCTTGAATCTTATCCTTCTTGCCTACTGGGCTTGACTGGGAGCTGTTAGGAGGGTAATAAGGTCCAGTTGCATTCTCCCAGGATTTCTTAATTACGTGACAAGCAAGGAAGGTCCACAAAAGCAGCTTTCAGACCAAGCAGGGATTCATTTGATCCTCGTCCCTCGGATATCTTTTAGAGTGCTGCAGGTCACCTGCTCCTAGGACGCTGGCTTGGTCTGGTCAGTTTTAAGATTTACTGCCAATGCCTGGAACTAACTCAACTTTGCATATTTCCATCAGTGACAGCATTTCGATGCCATTATTAATCATGTCTTCAGCACATAGGAAGAGTAGCCATGCTGTGTGTGCCGTGACCAATAAATTATTGTGATGGCCTTTTTCTTCATAGACTCTCCCTGCTGTTTGCTTCCTCACTTCTCTTTCCGGATGTGCTCTTACTGGCAACTTCTAACTAGGAAATAAGATGCATTTCTCAGCTTAAAAAGAAACAGATTGGAAGGAAGAAAAATGAAATGGAGTGAAAGATGCAGTTAGGTTAAAAAACAAAACAAGGAGACAGTCAAACAGTGGAAGGCATTAAAAGAGCTAGTTCTGTCTGGTCCTGACTACTTAGGATCATGACCCTGAAAAAGCTATTATATTCTTCCTAGGCCTCTACTCCTCCATCTCTAAAGTTGGGTTCTTTAGAGCTCAGATCCCTCTTGTTCATTCATTCATTCAACACATGTTGAATGTTTATTGAGTCCTTACTATATATCAGGCCTTATTCTAGGCATTGGAGATATAAATACATTATTCTCCCTTTGATAACCTAATGAAGTTATGGAGCTTCTTCCTGGAAAAACAAAACAACAAAAGGAAAGAGAAAAAAAAACAAAACACAGATATTTTACATAAAATTTCAAGGAGCTCATGACTTCCCAAGGCTTCACTAGGCCCTAATTAAACATTTTTCATCTAGTTAGTCTCAAAGTCCTATATTTTACAAAATTAATGTTTGCAGCTTAGGTTGAATCATCAAATCTTGATTTGTAGCTGTTCTTTTTTTTTTTTTTTCTTACCTAGCAGCTCTGTGTTGTGCTTTTAATCATGGTTTTTGGCCTCCCTTTTTTGTAGAATAAATATTTGAAATTTAGTTAATACTGCAAGAGGCTAGAGTAAATGCTAAACAGAAAATCAGTAACTGAAAGGCAAAGCAGGCATGGAGGTGAGGGACAGAAGCAGATGAGAAGTTTTAATGGCCAAATCTAGCCCAGTCCTGCAGAATTTTGAAGTGACAATCCATCTTTCAGGCTAAATGTTCTTGGCAAAGTCTGGTGATTTGGCGGAGGGAACAGAGGTTGGTGTTGAAGCTGGACAGTGTAATGTCTCAACATCAGGGCTCATAGCAAAGAAGGATTTTCTTTGGTGCTTTTGACCACCAGGGAAAATCAGAGATAGACAGGAGAGGGATTCCCTGAGAAGGAAAGGAACAGTCCATTGGTTGGATTATTATGTTGGTAAGACTGGCCCTGTTGGGGTGATCCTGTTGGGTTGGTAGGTTGCCTTTATATAGCATAGCTGGGGGCTTTATGGCAGGCAGTGCTGCTGAGGTCTTCAGTAAAGGAGAAATTGGAAGTCTTTAAGACTCAAAGTGGACATGGAGAGGTCAGCATGCAAAGGTTTTGCCCCACTCCAAGTCTTCCAAGCCTCTTTCTCCCCTGCTGTTAGCTCCCCAAAATTCTTCCCTGCAATGAGGAAGGCCTGGCTTTTTTTCATTTAGGGTGAAGGATGTTTATAGACTTTAGTGTGATCAGCTACTGATGCAAACTTTACGTTCAGGGCAAGCTGGATGCTCTTACTCAGCGCTCCCAGGGTAAATAGCCAGTGGAAGGCCCTGCTGGGAGATGACCTTGGAAGTGGAAGGTCTGGATTAGGATCTGAATTTGTAAAGACTTCCCATAGATTGTGGGAGGATCCGGTGAAGTGTGTGAATTTCTACTTAAGCAAGAAAGTAACAGATTGCTGCTGCTGAGGCTCAAGAATAGAAAGATCCACCTAAAGGCAAATCAGTCCTCATTTTCTCAATTTCCTTATCTGTAAAATGGGAATAACAATAACAACCCTAAGATTCTGGTGAGGATTCAATCAGATTATGCATGTAAAGAGCTTCACTCAGTTCTCAATAAATGTTAATTGCTGTTATTATGTTTTTTTTCCCCCCCTGCTTGACACATATAGCAATGGCATACAAGGCTTATATCATGGAATCTGCAGTCATAGGACCAGAGCTATTCCCTGAGTAACAGATAAAAGATAATCTTTTCTGAAAGCATCTGTCCATTTGCTCCATAGCCTGCCAGTGCCCAGGATTACCCGACTGGGAGTAAATCAGGAGGGCTGATAGAAAAATCTTTTTCTCTACTTGATGTATCCCTACCTAAAGATTATCTCTTTGTTGTTTCATTCCCCTTTAATTCCTTGCTTTCAAGTTCTTTTTAAAAATCTATTGAATTTAATCACAATTGTTTTTGCAAATCATTCCCTTTTTTACTTAAAAAAATTTTTTTTGATCAGAGGGGAAAAAATGATTCACTGGGAATACTTACCATTCACCTTTTAAGTTTGGCTTATATCCAGTCCTAAGTTTACAGTTTAGGTGATTTCCACCGAGGAAAGAATAAAAGAACAATAAAAGGGCAAGAACAGATAACACTATTTGCTATCATCAAGGATGCTTTCTCTTTCCTTTTCACATATATTTTCTCTTCGTTCATTCCTTCCTCCAGCTTCACTTTTCTCTGTCTTATAAATCTTTTTGTCTTCTCTTATCACCCCTCCCCACCTCAAAAAAATCTTTGCTTTCTTCTCTTTGATTCACTTAACTGGTTCTATCAGGCATTTCTTTCAAGTCTTAGCTGAAAGTTGCAGGGTGACGACAGGAAGCATCTGATGAGGTCTTTATGTTTTCTGGGGAATACTAGAAGAAAAGGGCTACTCTTTGTACCCCGGAACCTATAAAGCACATCTGAGGCCATTCCAAAAGATGTTTTTGCCTTTGTTTGCTTTTTATGTATTTTATTTAATTTTCTTAGAAACAGGAGCCTTCTCCACAGGCCTTTCTGCATTTCCCCCATAGCCTGCCCTTCAGCTGTACTCGAAGACTTTTCTTCTCTTTTTAAAAAACCATACTAAAAAGCCCAGGGACGTGTCCAATGCAAACTGCATAGTAGTCCTCGCCATCCCTTCTTTGCAGCCTTTCAAGGGACGGCTAAAAGCAGCATAATTTGAGGAAGCAGTACAACTGCTTGGTCTAAGGCCACGGGCTTTGAGGCCAGTGAGATCTCAGTTTACTTGTCAGTTCTGTTCTTTTCAGCTGCATGCACTAGAGCAAGTTATCTCTCTGAGTCAGTTTCTTCATCTGTAAAATGGGGATATTTAAGTGCCTATTTCATAAAGTTGTTGGGAAGATGAAATGAGATATCAGTTAACACACAATCTGGTACTTCAGGTGTGTAGTATGTATTCAACCAATACGCACTGCTAGCCTGGAGAATCCCGGGGACAGAGGAGCCTGTTGGGCTGCCGTCTATGGGGTCGCACAGAGTTGGACATGACTGACACAACTTAGCAGCAGCAGCAGCAGCAGTGTTAAGACAGGTGCCTGCAGACCCAGAGTCTAGATAGAGTCCTGGACTGGTTGAAAGAGTTGAAATAGGAATAGGAAGCAGGTAACACCACCAGGAGTCATGAGGTGGGAGATGAGTCTAAAGTCAAGGAGTGCTGGGATCATCTTGAGATTTTCCAGATGTTGTGAATTGGGCTAGGAACTGGTCTGGAGCTGAACAAACAGTAATAGCCTCTCAGGACAGCTGTCATTCAAATTGCAATGATTTATACCACATTGACCTTTTAATATCTCCACAGGCAAATCAGACTGACTTTGTAAAAAAATTTGATCCCCAGGGTTGACCCCTCTTTAAAGCCCAGATCTTAGGTTGGTAGAAAAAAAAAAATCAACTTAAAAAATAGTTTCACTGTTTCAAAGTGGAGTTAAGTGATTTTTTTTTTTTTTTAATTAAGGGGTATTAAGGGGTCTCTTTTACCCTTGGAGTTTGTGACAAGAATACTTGATCAGAGATAAGAAAAAGAGCAGAAAACCCTCTTGCCAGAGATGGGTGTGGTATGAACCAAAATCAAATTGTCTGAGAAGTTCTGTAATTCTTAGCTGATAAAGAGACAGTAAGTAAATTGGCAGCCTATACATTGATTTTGAAAAGGAAGGGTGAATTAGAGATAGCCCTCCAAACTTTATCCTCTCGACTTCTACCACTGCGAACCTCAACATCACATCTAATGAAATGATAATTAAGTAAAAGAGGAAAATTGTTTCCCCTCAGCAGATTTGCTTTATGCCTCTCTTTTTAAATTTTAAATTATATGTAGGTAATGGAGCACAGAAGCAGTCATTTATAATAAAAATTTTTAAAGAAAGAAAAAAAATTATTGATAGCTTCCTGAATTAAAATTTGCTCATTAAAATCTTAAAGAATTAAAATTAAAATACTAAGAAAATATTTTAGGCTGTAACACTAATTTAGTATTTTCATTTATTTACAGACTTATGAAATCCTCCAGTTCATAGCTATTTTCCCCTCCAACTTGCCCTTCAGGGAGCTTGTCCAGAAAAAAACCTATTTCAGGTAGTTTTACATAAGAATTATTTGCATTTAAATATGAAACAGTCATGAAAACAGTTGCTATCTCTTCAAATAATAAACAAATGGTATTTAAAAAATACAAGCTTATTACTTTTATGAGGATTAGCTATTAGCTTTAGAAGTTTTTTCAAAGTCATGCTTCAGAATTCTGAGAGAAAGGAAAATATTTTTTTCAAAGAATGGAAACCTTTAAAGATAAACTGTAAATTTTTTTTAATCTTGTGATTAAAAATCTTGCTTCTCAGTGAGCTACCTCTCAGCTTCTCTGAGATTTTAACAGGAAATTTTGTTTCTTTTATTTGTATAACATTAAAGATAGTTTATCCCAGTAAAGATCATTATTTAACCAAAGCTCAAATATCTAAGAAGATATTTTATTTATGATTATAAAACATTAATTTTTCATGTGGCACAAAACAAATATAATTTCCACAGAGAGATGTGTGATATTCATTAGTATGCTTATTTTAGGGAGGAGTGGCACTTTCTTCTACTATTCATAAATTTATTCCTTAATTTAAAAATAAGATGTCTTTTTAGTTAACCTCTTTTTTAGTTAGAAATAGAATTTTCAGTCAAAATGTTTTCCCAATATAATTTTAAACTGACCACACTTTTTTTTTTTTTTTTTTGCTAACATATTTAGGAGTTTATGTTTTAGCACTAGGTTGATTTCATCTTTTTTTTTCTGCATATGCTCACAGATTATAAAATGTGTAGATTTTAATATAACACATCAAAATAAGTTGTTTTATTTCTAATATTTATGCTTCTAGAAAGATTATATACGGCACTAAATAGGGGCTATGTATTTATTGCTGTGTTTTTGGCAAAAATATTTTTTTTATTTTTTAAAAAAAGTAATAAGGCTTTGTAATAAAGTAGTAGATTCTAGAAGTTGCTTGAGGAATCATATTATAGAATTAAATTAAATTTATGGAAATTTCCCAAAAGGATTGCAATTTAAAAGGCCAAATATCCTCCCCCAAAGTATAAAAACCTAGATCATAGAATTGCTCCAAATTAATTTTTTTTTTCAAAAATTTCACAGATCTTTCATTGTCTCTCATACCTTGCACCACAATCATCAACCTGTTGCAAATGAACTAAATCTGCCATAGAGAAGAGGAGACATGAGGTGATTAAAATGATGAAATTCCTCATGTAGTCACTGACCTCTTCTCTCTGCCATTTTCTTGGGCAGACAGGCCCAACCTCAGAAACAATTTTTTCCTATACACACATCTTTTTCCATTTTTCCTGTTGTCTGTTAATATGCAGTCCTACAGGGGAAAATACAGCTTATAGAGCTATCTTTTTTTTCTTTTTAATGGAGGTTCTTTGATAGGAAGGTGCTGCCTGTTAATTCTTCTTTCTTTTCAAGGGGGTCAGAATTATGTTTTTGAGGTCATCCACTCGTGGAGGTTAATTAACATTTACTGAAAGTAGGGGAAGGAGAATGAGGTGAAAATCTGTCACTAGATTAGGAACTGATTCGGAGAGGACAGGGTAAAGAGAGATACAGGGACCTTATCCCAATGTCTTAGTTCAGGGGCACCATCAAAACCTTGAAACTGTATGCTCGACATCGGTCTACATGTTGTTAGTTTCATTACGGCGTTTTTTTTGTCTGTTGCGCACCCGCATGCGCACACATACACCTATATATATAGTCTCACCAGCAGAGACGGTAGGTCATCTTCCTCACCCAGAAGGTAGAACTTAACCAGTTGTATCTGAAGGTAACCTAATGTTAGAACATAGTCTCGTGCTGGCTTAGACTGACTGATATACTAGAAGATATGAATTCCTCTAAATTTCATTTAAAATTAGAGTCTGCACATGAATAAACTAAATATTGACATTATTTTTGACATAAGGTAGTCTTTTCATCAAATGTAAGTGGCCCTCAACTCTGAATTAAACCTTAGAGGTCTTTTGTCTCCTTAAAAAGACTGATGGAACTGTGTCTGACAATGCTAAATAAAAACATCTTTAAATAAATAAAATTTTAGTCTCAAATCCTGACTATAGGGAAATTCCAGCAATGATGTAGGAAAGGCACTGTTTAGAATGATTTAGCACCAGCATCATTTACCCCTCAAAATTACAACTGTCAAATTTTTAAATCCTGTGACAGGAGAAGGAATGCTGGTTTTATTTTCTCTTTGTAAATTACCTTGAGATCCTTCGAAGGAAAACAATAGATAATATAATTATAACCTTCAGTGTTGCTGTAACCATCATTATTTACTGATAATTTTGTTATTAAAAAATATTGTTCACGGGCGAAAAAGGAAATAGTATGAATAGCAAAATAAAAGAAAAAGTAAAACATGAAAAAAGAAAGAGAAAACCCTGAGCATAGGAAATTAAATGTAGAGGACTGGTTGAGGTAGGTTTAAACACATAGTATAAATACCAAATGCAATTCTTCTCTGTTCCCCTTTCTTTCTCCAGGAATGCACATACATAAACCCAAACTTTATACGCAAGAAGCAGTTTTTAAATTGATATGTACAAGCTTATTTAAAAACTTCACTGCTATTAAATTTGCCATCCTGTTTGGTAAATTTAGAAATCAGTGTTTTCTGAAAGAGATTTTTTTTTTTTTCCCCCAAACTAGAAACAGGATTGAAAGGAGAAAAGGTCAATTCATCCTTCACCCTGATAATTGGATTAAGGGCTTTCTGAGTCATAAAGATCATTAACTTTTAAAAATCTTAATTACTCTATAATGACATAATTCTTCAAAAAGTAGCAATTACTTTTAAATATCTTGAATAAAAAAATAAAAATTTGGAGGAGGATTTTCTTTCAGGAAAAAAAAACGGAGAAGGGGCTAGCAAATTCTACAAAAACAAACAAAAAGTTTGAATCTATTTTATTAATATATTGAAAGTATAGATTTGGAGGGAAATTTTCTTTTGGGGGAATCTTCAGCAAAGGAAAAAAATACATATTTGATTTTAGGAAAGGCATTGCAGTGAGAAAAATATTTTTTAAAGGATATATATTAAAATATATGAAGAAACTGAGTCTTAAAAATAGTTTTGAAGTTTTGGCTCAAAATTTTAACTGATTTTCTTTTCTTCCTTTAAAAATTTTTTTAAAAAATTCTGTTGATTGAGCAACACTGATCTGAAAACTGTCCCTCTCCTTGTAGACTGGCTTAGTTTGGCCTCTAAGAGCTAATGGCTGTACTTAACTGAAGATCCCTGTTTTAAAAGAGCCCTTCTGCTTCTCCTATGTTTGCATTAAAAATATGTTTACCCTGTGAAGTACATTGGTCACTTTTCTTTTCCCTTTATTTTTGATGTTTTCTTTTCTCCAGAATTTTACATGATGTTGCTCCCCAGTCCCTCCAAAAAGTACTTAATCAAAATTTTCTTTTGTCTTCTTTTTTTCTTTTTCTTATTTTATGTTTATTTTTCCCTGCAGATCTAATACCTTTTACTTATAGCAAACTCATAGTCCTGATATTCTAGAGCATTTTTATTGGTGCCACGGTGGCATTTCTGTATTTGAGGCCCACTATTATGTGCCTTTGGTAAAACATTCTGGTAGAATATTGGAACCGCACACAGTAAACATTTGATAGAAACAAAGATGTGAGTCTGACCTTGACCCTAACAGCACCAAAGCCCCTGTTTATTCTTGGTTTTCTCTGATAGCAGAGAGAACAAAGGACACCTTATATCCTTGGGGAGGCATATAAAGAACTGTAGTGGGTTCCTCCTAAATCAAAGTGAGTGTTCTCAGGTTCATCTGTATATGCACACACTTGGTATACAAGCTGTGTCTTTTCATCCAAACCTGTCTAAGGAGAGGTTTTCACTTCAGTCTCTCAGTCGTGTCTGACTCTTTGCAACCCCATGAATTGCAGCACGCCAGGCCTCCCTGTCCAGCACCATCTCCCAGAGTTCACTCAGACTCACGTCCATCGAGTCAGTGCTGCCATCCAGCCATCTCATTCTCTGTCGTCCCCTTCTCCTCCTGCCCCCAATCCCTCCCAGCATTATAGTCTTTTCCAATGAGTCAACTCTTCGCATGAGATGGCCAAAGTACTGGAGTTTCAGCTTTAGCATCATTCCTTCCAAAGAAATCCCAGGGCTGATCTCCTTCAGAATGGACTGTTTGGATCTCCTTGTAGTCCAAGGGACTCTCAAGAGTCTTTTCCAACACCAGAGTTCAAAAGCAAGAGGTTTAGTCCAGTTTAATTGATGGTTTTGGAAATAGCTGAATCCAGATCAACTGGTTATTCAACAGTGAGTGGATATGCCTTCATTGACACTCTGACTAAAATTGATTGTTACATGTTCCCTCACTCCCTGCAGAAGTTGATGCAACCCTGTTGATTTATTCATTTATTTGGTCAAAAGAGATCCTTCTGCATGATCAGTCAGATGCCAAATGTAAATGAGGAGAATTTATTTGTTAATGGTGATCTTTGAGTTCTATAGGTCTGTGGATTTTTTAAAAGCCATTCTCAACTGTAAGATTAGTGGATTTAAAAATGACCTTCACTAGTTTCTTATTAACAACAACAAAAATGGTAACCCCTAGTAAAGAGTAACCAAGCAGTGTTTTTACGGTTTAGGTATTCATATAAATTGTAAATTTCTTGAAAGTAGACTTCCGTGGATTAACAGCTTTTCACCTCTCCCCCCCTGCCACACTCAATGCACAGACACAAAACATTCCCGGAACACACACACACACAGAAATCTATTGCCCTATTTCCATAGTCTTCCATATTTTGTTGTACACAGGTTTGCCTGAAGAGTTAGCCAATTCCCAAGTCATCTTGTGTATGTTCTTTCAACATAGAATCTTAGGAACTGATCAGTACCTCTGAGGTCATCCAGCCCAGATGCCCCGTTTTACATAAGGCTTCATTGGTGGCTCAGATGGTAGAGAATCCACCTGCATTGTGGGAGACCTAGGTTCAGACCCTGGGTTGGGAAGATCCCCTGGAGGAGGGCATGGCAACCCACTTCAGTATTCTTGCCTGGAGAATCCCCATGAACAGGGGGGGCCTGGTGGGCTACAGTCCATGGGGTTTCAGAGTCATGGAGAGTCAGACGCAACTGAGTGGCACAGCACAGGACACAGTGTGGGGCTCTGTCTGGTCTAAAGTTCACAGAAAATCAGTAGCTGGTCCAGGGTTAGAACCTTCTAGCTTGTTGAGGTCTGACTCTGAGCATGATAGAGATACGATGCTGAGTTCCTGGGTGGGGCCAAGAAAAAGAAGCAGAAAAAAGGAGAGTTGTTTTCTGGCTAGGGCATTTTTCTAAGACAGAATTATCAAAGACTAAATATTTGGCACCCCTTCTCTATGAACAGTCTAATTTTTTCATTAAGTCTTCTAAAGGAGACGTATTTAAGTGACCTCCTGGTGAAGCTCAGAAATCAAACTATTACCCTTCTCTTTAATAGAATGGTACGACACACATTTGTGAACACCTTAAATGTCTGAGCACTACATGTTAGCAACAGAAGGATAAATTAGATGATGTCTGTGGAAGCACCCGGCATCCACAGTAGATGTTCAATAAACGTTCATTCTCTTATGACCAGTAAGGACAGATTTAAATCAAGACAGATTCAAACAGCAACTAATAGAAGGCAAAATGAATTAAGTCTAACTAGAGGTCAAAACAAAGTGCCATGGCCCTGAAAGGAAGGAAGCTTAATTCTGATGGGAGTTCTGGGGGGTGAGGGACATGTGAGCTAAGCCTTGTGTACTGAGTAGAGTTTTGATAGAAAGATGATGAATATAGGCATTCCTGGCGGTGGAACCTGATAATAAAGGTCTGGAATAATGAATGTGAGGTGGATTCTGGGGTACTATACTGTGATTGGCACACTGGATGATTGGAATGGTGAGGAGGAAAAGGAAACTACAAAGACAGGGGCCAGGTTATAGAGGAAGCTGAATGGTGAGCAAATGACTTCGTACTGAGTTTTGAAGGCATTGCAGGATCACTGAAGGCTTTAAATGGGGAGTTGATCTCTGATGATAATATTAGAGAGTGGTTTCAAAGAGCAAGGAAATGCAAATAAGTGACTCAACTTCATTCTGGCAATTAGGAAAGACCCGCGTTTTTTGTGTTCCTTTAAGGGAGGTCAAGATATTGTGACAGTACTTGATATAAACTTGAGTAGGGTGATACCACTTAGGTGATCACAGAGCCTGATGACTTGAGGAGCGATGTGGGTCTTAGTTGTCTTCCCTGTAGAACTCAGGGTACCTGGGGCCAGTGAGTGCCCTCCAACGAGCAGTCAAGTGATTGGGTATCATGCTGCTGTGTGTGCTGTGAATGAAGCATCCTTCCCGGGGTGGATAAAGCCCATGTCGTGGGTGAAAGGAAGGCCTCTGAATATCCAATGCCTTCGCCCAGAGTTCCATTATGGTGTCTTCTGTAGCTGGTCTCCTGGTTCACTTCTGTTCCTTTTGGACTGTGTCTGCAGATAAGGTAGTACCTCCTCTGACAGGTGGGAAAGCTGAACCTGTCAGGTGTCCATGCATATGTGCTGCTCCAAGGATACTAGGTGTAGGCCTCTCTGATAACAGCTGTCTTCTGCTCCTGATGCTAAGCCTTTGCTTACTCATGAATCCGTTTTTTAAATTTTTTAAATTTAATTTTATGTATTGATTTTTGGCCGCACTGGGTCTTCAGTGCTTTCCGGGCTTTCTCTAGTTGCGGCGAGCGGGCACTCCTCTTCACGGGGGTGTGTGGACTTCTCCTCGTGGTGGCTCCTCCTGTTGCGGAGCTCAGGGCTCTAGGTGCATGAGCTTTAGTAGTTGCAGCACGCGGGCTCCGTAGTTGTGGTTCCCGGGCTCTAGAGCTTGGGCTCCGCAGTTGCGCACAGGTTTAGTTGCTCCACTGGCCTGTGGGATCTTCCCAGACAAGGGATTGAACCTCTGTCCCCTGCATTGGCAGGAGGAATCTTATCCACTGCGCTACCAGGGAAGTACATGGATCCAATTCTTGACTTGGGGTCTTTCCCCCTCCAAACTTGATCTCAGTGAAGTTAATTTGCCTCCCTTGCATCCCCATTTCTGTCTGTGCCAGTCCATTGCCCGTAGGAAAGTGTTTCTCCATGGGACGCAGAGTGGGAATCAGATCCTCCTTTTACGTCACGCCACCCTGCAGCTCTTCTCCCTTCTTACTTTCCTCCCCTTTGTGCCTGCCTGGTTGCCCTTTCTGCTCCTAAGAGCCACCTCAAGTCCATCTTCCTCTCGTAGTCCTTCAGTTCCTTTTCCTTCGGAGTCGTTTCTCAGGCACGCATCTCACATCTTTGCTTGGATGTCCCTGTCCCGTGCCTTCTGTGTCCGAATGAGGTGTGATAAGTCGGACAAGGGAAATCCAACAGTGGGTGCAGAAAAGACTCGGTCAGACCTCAGGGTGCTGTAGATCAACAGGAGAGTAGGCCTGGTGTGTGTGTGTGTGTGTTTGTGTGTGTGTGTCTGCCTAAGTGGGACTGCCCCGTGGTGTGTGTATCCAACAGAGCTGTTATACTCGAGGGAATACCATACACTGGATGTTTAAACATCTGGGCTGGATTTCTTACATCATTTGGACAATATCACGGTTTAGGAATTAAGTAGAATCTTTTTTGTTAGTAAATACTGCGTCTAATCTCATTTTATTTTTTATAATATTTATCATGCTATTTATCTGATCAACTACCTATCCACTGATCCTTTTATCTGGATAAAAATTATCTGGACTGATGCTCACCTGATGGCAATGCTGGTTATTTCTAGATGGTAGGACTTGGTGTGGGGTTTTTTTTCACTTTCTTTTTGATGCCTTTTTGCACTGCTTAAATTTCTAATAGGAAATCAGAATACGGGAATAGAATAAACATTGGCTTATATCACAACAGCCTACGTGTCCCTTAGTACATAATCTCATTCTGGTTTGGTTTTGCTTTTTGCATTTCATACCAGTGACTCATTTAATTTGTAACTGAAAATGTGTACCTTTGGCTCTCCCTCCCCTCCTTCTCTCGACACCCTCTCCCAGTCTGGCAGCCACCTATTTGTTTCCTGTATCTATGACTCTGTTTCTGTTCTGTTATGTTTGTCCATTTGTTTTGATTTTTAGATTCCACAAATAAGAGGAATCATACGTTTTTTGTCTTTCTCTGCCTGACTTATTTCACTAAGAATAATACCCTCTAGGTCTATCCCTGTTGTCACAAAAGGCAAGATTTCATTTGTTAAAGGCTGAGTAATATTCCATTGTGTATATGTGTATATATATATCTCACATCTTCTTTATTCATCCATCTATTTATGGGCACTGAGGTTGGTTCCATATCTTGGGTTATTTTGAATATTGCTGCCATGAATATAGGGGTGCATATCTTTTCAAATTAGTGTTTTTGTTTTCTTTGGAAAAATACCCAGAAGTCAAATTGATGAATCGTATGATAGTTCTATTTTTAATTTTTTGAGGACGCGCCATACTGTTTTTTCACAGTGGCTGTACCATTTTCTGTTTGTTCTCTTACCATATAAAAGAGGAGGAGATTTTAAAAGCCCCAGCCGGCTCCCCAGATGCATTATTGTAACTTTGTTTTTCTTTTTAAAGAAAAATCACTATTGTTTTACTTTTAAAGGTACTTTATTCTTTTTAAAAATTGTGATTTTTAAATAATTTTTAGGCACATAAAGTAGAACAACTAATGGAAGGATAAATGAATGGATGGTAAAAGATAGTCAATATATTATTGATGAGATACAAAATGAGGTCATACTGCTATTTTGAAATAGAATGATTGTGTTTAATTTAACTTAAATTGAAAGAGGAAAAAGAAATTGAAGGAATTACTAAACTTCAAATACACATTTCTTTATTACAGGAAATATCATTTCTCAAAATATCCCTTCTAATTTTAAGAAGAGATTATGAAGTACTTTAAGAAGTTATAGTCTTTATTTTTTATCCTGAATGATTTTGTTTTAGGCAGTGTTGATTTATCCCCCTCATGCAAGCACTCTTCTCCTGCCTCTTTCTGTCTCACTTTGATTTTTATTGTTGTATCACATTATTTTGCTATTGTTTTGGTTATGTTTTTATAGTTTGTGCATTATCAGGTTTCATATCATTTCTATAGTGATAATTCATATCATAGCTACTGTCTAGTATGTGTACTTTTTATTAGACTTTTTACAACAGCTTCTCCACCCTCAAGTTCTTTATTTGGATTTATTTTATAATTGGCTGGGTTTTATTGTAAACACTTTTTTTCCCCTTCTAAAACAACTTACTGGTACTGTTTCATTGAGTTCTTTTATATATGTTGCCTATATGTTTGAATAAGCATGCTATTCTTGGGTCACCCTTTATTTCTAAAGAGCTATGTAGTTATTCCCCTATTATCTTTTTGGCATTGAATATTATTTCGGAGAAGGACATCAGATGATTATTTCTCATTGTTGGTAATTTACCTTGTCTGACTGAATGTATGAAAAGTTTTTTCTTTACCCTTGTGTTGTTTTGGCCTTGTGAATTTTACGTTCCATATTTCTAGAATCCAGTGTGTGCTTTTCAATAGACATTTTCAGTTCTACCTGACTTAATATTATTAACTGTAAGATCTTAGCAAGTTATTAACCTCTTTATGCCTCAGCTTATCAGTTCAGTCGTTGTTCAGTTGCTCAGTCATGTCTGACTCTTTGCAACCCCATGGACTGCAGCTTGCCAGGCCTCCCTGTCCATCACCAACTCCTGGAGCTTGCTCAAACTCATGTCCATTGAGTCGGTGATGCCATCCAACCATCTCATCCTCTGTCGTCCCCTTCTCCTCCCGCCTTCAATCTTTCCCAGCATCAGGGTCTTTTCTAATGAGTCCGTTCTTTGCATCAGGTGGCCAAAGTATTGGAGCTTCAGTTTCATCATCAGTCCTTCCAATGAATATTCAAGATTGATTTCCTTTAGGATTGACTGGTTCGATCTCCTTGCAGTCCATTTACAACTTATCTGTAAATGTAAATAATTATGTCTGCCTCATAAAATTGGTTGGGATGATTTTAGTTAATTTATGTCAAGTGCATAGAATAGTGTCTGGCACATAATAAACTCTATTTGAAAGGCTATTTTTTTAGGGAAATTTTCTTTTGTTGGGTCTTTTAGTACTTTTTCCCACTTTATTTGTTGAGTTTGATACTTTAAAGATACCTATTATTATTATTATGTTTATCTTCCATGTTTATTGGCTTCTCCCTGATCTGCTTTATCTCTTTCACATACCTTTAATTATTTCAACCTTTATTCTACAACTGTGATTTATTTTCAGCTCTGTCTAGTCTGTCCCTTTGGTATTTTTATTTATAATTTTTAAATGATATTGTTCTGGCATCCATTTGTTTCCTCCAACCTGTTGTTTATTTTTTCATCTCATTCTGTTTTTTTTTTTAATCATCTCTTGACCTCAGGTTCTTACTCAGTTATTCTTTAGTTAAACACACCTGTAAAAAAATATCTCTCCTCTTTCTTGAGTCATATTTTCTAGGCTGGTTATTTATGTGTCTTTTGTGTGCTGTGTGTGTGTGTGTGTGATATACAGACTTGTTTTAATGCCATTTCATTTTTAAAAAATATTTGTTTATCATTTGGCTGCATTGGGTTTTAGTTGGGGCATGCAGGATCTTTTGTTGTGTCAGGATCCACCAGGGAAGTCCTCACATTGATTTATTATCTTGATCATGCTTTAGCAGTTCTATCTATATTGTATTTTCTCTATATATTGTATTTTCTCTCTTTACTCTTACAGTGTTAGTGGTGTCTTAACTATCATCTTGTTTTTTTTCCTAAAGAGCAAGGGAACAGAGAGGATTCACCTGGGGCAGGCTTTGTTAGACAGCTTGGGCTCTGCTCTCCCTTTGAAGGTTCATTAGTTGTCCTGGACCAGCGTTCTCACCACCTGGCTCCAGTTGGGGGGTGGATCTCCTTTTGCTGGATAGATAATTCTGGCTTCAGATCCCTGCCCCACTCAGGACATGCCTGGAGCCTCCACTTCTGCAAGAGGCAGCCTCCTTGTCCACTTCCCCTGCTTCTCTCATTGCGATTGTTTCCCCTACTTCCCAGTGAAGAAGGAAGACACTAGGCTAATCCCAGTTTTCTTCTTACCAGGTTTGGAGTTTTAAGTAAATATTCTCATGATTGGTGCGACTTATTGTGAGAGCTTTTGAGAAGTCAGGATGCAGCTGGTGGCTGTTCCATTCTGCTGCCCAGCTCCATCCCAAATCAGAACTGATTTCCTTTAAAAAAAATTTTAATGTATTATGTATTTATTTACTTTTGGCTTTGCTGGGTCTTTGTTGCTTCTCGAGGGCTTTCTCTAGCTGCGGCGAGTGGGCTACTCTCTAGTTGCGGTGCGGGGTCTTCTTGTTGCGGTGGCTTCTCTTGTTGCAGAGCATGGGCTCTAGAGGGCGTGGGTTTCGATAGTTGTGGCGCACGGGCTTAGTTGTCCCACAGCATGTGGAATCTTCCTGGACCAGGGATTGAACCTGTGTCCCCTGCATTGACAGGCAGATTCTTAACCACTAGACCACCAGGGAAGTCTTGATTTCCTTTTTAGCTGCCACTTTTTGAGTCTTACTTCCAGCACTGGCTGTGCAAGTGCTTGTTGCTACTGGAGAACTTTGTGGTCACTTTACTGGGTTCTAGGGAAGGGATATTTGTAAGGCAATAACCAGAGTCATTCTCTGGACCTCATTCACTTTCGTCTGTCTTGCTTCGGTCTCTCAGGAATATTGAGGGGCTGATTGTAAAGTTAAAAAGAACTTTTATGGAATTATATTTACAAAGCTAATATATGCTCATTTCAACTAGTTCAATAATACAAAAATGTATAAATACTAAGTTCGCGTTTCCCTCCCAGCAAGTGCCCCGTTTCCATTTCTGTGAGATAACAGCTTGGATGTGGGAGGTAATGTCTTTAAAGACACAAGAAACCTTTAGAGGTAAGGTGTAGTGCAAATTCATTGTACCAATAATATGCACACACAAATTTGGTCCTTTTGTAAAATTAGCTAATTTGGTGGGATATTCCCAATGTGGTCTTGGAAGGCAACTTGAGAAATGTAAGCTCCATGAGAGCAGGGATTTGGACTTCCCTGGTGGCTCAGCAGTAAGAAATCTGCCTGCCAGTGCCAGAGACTTGGGTTCGATCCCTGGGTCAGGAAGATCCCCGGGAGAAGGAAATGGCAACCAGCTCCAGTATCCTTGCCTGGGAAATCTCACGGACAGAGGAGCCTGGCGGGCTACAGTCCATGGGGTCACAAAGATAAAAACCCACCAGCTGACACACACTGCTGACCCTCCATACTTAGAGCAGTGCCTGGCACAAAGTAGTACTCATTTCATTTTTATCCAATAAATAAGCAAATGACTGAATAATGGTCCTCAGGTGTGTCTGTTTAGAAAGACAGATATGCCCTTTGTCCTAGGCAGCTCAAGCTGCTGTAACAAAATACCGCAGACTGAGTGGCTTAAATAGCAGACATTTATTTCTCAGGATCCTGGAGACTAGAAGTCCAAAATCAAGGTGCCGGTAGCTTCGGTTCGGAAAGCTAGTTTCCTGCCTTGTAGACTGCCTGCTTCTTGCTGTGTGTTCCCATTGCCTTTCCTTAGTACGTCAGCACGTGTGCGTGGGGAGAGCAAATTCTGGTCTCTCTTTCTCTTCTTATAAGGGCACTAATCCCATTATGGGACTTCACTCTCAGGACCTCCTTTAGATCGAATTACCTCCCCAAGGCTCCGCCTCCTAATTTCATCACACTAAAGGTTAGGGCTTCAACATATATGAATTTTGGGAGAACACAGACATTCAGCCCATAATACCATTTGAGTGCAGTAGATAAGGAGTGGAAAATATGACTGGCTGTAAGCTGTGTGAGTTAAGGTCTGTCATCCGGCTGTATTATCCTGATTATTTTAACTGTGGTTCCGCACTAAAAGATGGATGGGAAGAAACATCAGAACGTGGATTTTGAAGGCAAGTTGAGTCTGGGTCTGGGTTTTTCCCTGTTAAGTAAAAGGAATTATTTCCTCTCTGGGTTCATTGTGTTCAAATACTCTTTTTAAAAAAAAAATATATTGATTTGTTTTTGGCTGCACTGGGTCTTCAGTGCTATGCACAGGCTTTCCATAGTTGCATAGAGTGGGAGTTTCTCTCTAGTTCTGGTGCCCGAGCTTCTTATTTTGGCGGCTTCTCTTGTGGGAAGCACAGGATCTAGGGCATGAAGGCTCAGTAGTTGTGGCACACAGGCTTAGTTGCTCTGTGGCATGTGGGATCCCGGACCTGGGATCAAACCCATGTCCCTTACGTTGTTAGGTGGATTCTTTACGACTGAATCACCAAGGAAGGTCTCCAATACTCTTGTAAATGGTCAGTATAAAAAGGAACCCTAGACAGATCGTTTTATTTCAAAGACAATATCTTCATCGTCAAAGTCTCTAGAAAGTTTTGGCAGACACGCTGAGGCTGGGCGTGAGATTGTGGGAGGTTTGGTGCTCACCTGACCCAGTAAAGCTCCGTGCATCAGGACTGGCAGAAGACTAGTTTGGTCCATTTAAGGAGGTTCCACTGCAACTGGCTCCACAAAAAAAAAAAAAAAAAGAAAGAAAGAAAGAAAGAAAAAGAAAAGAAATCCTCGATTTTCTTCTGAGGACTCTTTATTAAGACTCTTTTCTAAGACTCTTTTCTGGGTTCTTGGTCCAGAAGGACAGTAATATTGGAAGTATACTTTTGCTGTTAATCAGATTCCATACATCCTCTGCAAGGATGAACACACATCAGTAATGAGTGACACGAATCTTGGTTTGGTGAACTTTGAAATCTTTTTGAGTGAAGAAAGTTATAAAATGTGTTTTTATTTTTACTAACCTTACTAAGGAAAAAACTTTAATGTAATTTTACTTTGTGTGTGTATGGTTTCCAAGTTTCTTATCCTGTTAAGGTACTATATCTTTTTATCTCTTTTTAAAAATGTAAAAAAATTATGTTAACTTGGGGAAAAACATCATTCAGAGTAGAAAATTGGATACAGAAAGAGACATAATCTGTTGGGATTCATAAAGCACATTTTCGTTGGCCAGTTTGAAAAAAGATACTTGCAAGCGATAGGTTATAGAAATGAATTTGGAATAATTATTATTTAGAATTTGAAATTCCATGGCTTAAGCCTGTTTTAAAAAGCTTGCTTTATTTTTGTTTGTTTTGGGTTTTGGTGATTGAGTTTTTGTTTTAGGGATCACATAAATCAGTGCCCTGATTATGCCACATTGTTTACGTAAACTTTATTTTAATGTGTTATTTCTAATTAAAAAAATCCTTCAAAGAATCAAACCAATATTTTTCCATATTTATTTTTAGCTCAGTGGTAAAGTTATATAAGAATTTAATCCAAATTTGTCTCTCAAAATGTAGACATAATCTGTTAATACAGAGTAAGACATATAACTGATGTACTAACCTGATAATTTTTGTAGCCAACATTTAAAAACTGTGATGCTGTTTGAGTAATATTTGAAATAAATGAAATACCATGGAGCTTTTGTGTTTAAAAATCATTATTATGTAACATAGGCTTAGTTTGAATTGTAATATCTCAACTACATCTTTCATTCTCATTAGTTCCCCCATATATCTTACCTTATAATATGACTGTACATGAAAAAAAGTGTGATTTTTAAATAAACCAAAATTCTGAATATTGAATAACTGATTTCTATTCTTTCAAATTATTAAAAAAATTTTATATAGAAATAGATATTTATTTTGACCTAGACTGGTGCAATTTGGTGATGTGAAAAAGTTCCTGGGCAAAAAATCTTCAGTTAAACTAGAGATCCTTTAGTCTATAAGGAAGGGCAGTGTTAAAACAGCATTAATGGGTTTATGTGGGTGTGTGTATGTTTAGTGGTTCAGTGGTGTCCAGCTCTTTGCAGCCCTTTGGACAGTAGCCCACAAGGCTTCTCCCTCCATGGGATTTTCCCAGCAAGAATCCTGGAGTGGGTTGCCATTTCCTTCTCCAGGGGATCTTCCCGACCCAGGGATGGAACTGAATCTCTTGCGTCTCCTGCATTGCAGGCAGATTCTTTACCTCTGAGCCGCTAGGAAGGCCCTTATAGGGATAAAGGTCCATTTTATTTAGATTTACTATTGTTGGAAGTTTTCCATTTTGTAAATGTAGAACTATCTGAAAATTGTGTACTGTTGCTTGGTTTTGTGATTTTTTTTTAATGTTCTTTAATGTTTTATTGTTCAGTCGCCAAGTCACGTCTGACTCTTTGTGACCCCAAGAGCTTTAATGTTTAAGTGCCACAAAAGTCATCTGAAGACAGCTACTATTTAAAATGATTAACAAATAAATATTTGTTGTTATTAAAATGTTGAAAAAAATGAAAACTCAAAATAGGAAAAATAGTTAAAGCTAAGATTTCCATCACCACCTATTGTCCACACCAAATACAGGATTCTCCTAATGGGTTAGTTCTCCTGTCATGGTTCCACAGACCCCCGGGTCTGGGATGGGTATCGTCTCACACCGCAAGGTGAATCTCAGTTTCCTATGTGGAATGTGGTTATGTGATCTTCCTTCTACCTCTTGAATGTGATTTGAAAATTGCTTAGTCGGGAACTCTTAAATAACATCTTAGAAGCTATGATGTACTCTACAATGATACCGTTTTATATTTTCTATCTAAATAGAAGTCAGATTGCAACTGCCCTTCCGCCCTGTCAGCTGACTGTTAGTTCTTTGTTAAGACAAGATGGAAACTTGGGCTTCCTAGACTTAGATCCTCCATCTAGGGGTGATCTTTGCAAGAAGTTTCCAAGATTTGCCGTTGGGAGCTGCTGGGTAAGGGCTGCTAAGTCACGTCAGTTGTGTTAGACTCTGTGCGACCCCATAGACGGCACCCACCAGGCTCCCCCGTCCCCGGGATTCTCCAGGCAAGAACACTAGAGTGGGTTGCCATTTCCTTCTCCAGTGCATGAAAGTGAAAAGTGAAAGTGAAGCCGCTCAGTCATGTCCAACTCTTAGCGACCCCATGGACCGCAACCCACCAGGCTCCTCCATCCATGGGATTCTCCAGGCAAGAGCACTGGAGTGGGGTGCCACTGCCTTCTCCACTGGGTAAGGGAGGGTCGCACAAAAGGCAAGAGTAATACTTGGCCAGGCTTTCTGTGGTCAGAATGAGCAGGATGTCTTATTCCAGAAAAGTAAGTCTAGCTTTTGGACTGGATGGGTAAATAGCTATGTGAACACTGGCCTGGAATTCCTTACCCCATTTGCTGCTTCTATCTTCGGTGGTCCATGGAATGAAAGTGGATTTGTTTTCTACATGTGCTGGAACATGGTATGTCTCCTAAAGTCAACTCAGTTACTAAGTGTGTTGTCTTAGGCAGCTCACCAAACCTCTGTCTTCATTTTGTCTTTTGTAAAATATGGAGCATAATAATTGCTTATTTGTAGTACAAGAGTGGCTCTGAAATCTAATAAAATTAGAATATACTGAAGGGTATAAAGTACTATATGAGGGTTTCCCAGGTGGCTCAGTGGTGAAGAATGTGCCTGCCAAGCAGGAGATGTGAGTCCAGTCCCTGGGTCGGGAAGATCCCCTGGAGAAGGAAATGGCAACCCACTCTAGTATTCTTGCCTGGAAAATTCCATGGACAGAGGAGCCTGGCGGGCTACAGTCCACGGGGTCATAAAAGAGTGGGTCATGACTTAGAGACTAAAAAATAACAACAATAATAAAACATTATATAGATATAAGATATTATTATCATAAGTAATAATTACAGACTTGCTGAAGAAATTGAGTGCCATAGTCCCTTGTGTTCTAAGTTACATGAAAGTTAACATATGTTCTTTGGAGACTGTGCTTGAAAATACACAAAAGAAATTATTCAGTCGTAAAGAGTTTTCTGTGGCATTGTGGATGCAGCCGATCTAATGCACAAGGAGCCCAGGACATCTAAATGAACTTGACTGGCAACATCAAGCAAAAGGGTCTAATGCTAGAACATCAGAGCCGGACAGAAGTGGAAAAGACCCGAGGAGGTCATTTCATCCCAGCCTCGAGCTCTGGTCAGGTCAATTCTTGAAACATTTAAGGTAGAAGGACCTATTTTATTTTTAAATATTCCCAAAAGGGAGTTCTCAGAGTCTCTAACTTAATCTTCTTAGTGAAGTTCTTCCTGATGTCTGACTATACCCATTATTGTTACAACTCAAGCACACTTCTGTAGACTAGGTACTTTGAAGGCAGAGAGGACAATATATTTGCATCCTGATGGAATCTAACTCTGGGCACATCCACTTCCAAAACCGCCCATCTCAGGTGTTCTCTGAGTGGCGTGCCTGGCTGAGGCTGCCGTGTATGGACATGGAGTCAGTTATCACCATGCAGTTATGGCTGGGTTTCACCAGGAGGACATGCTTTTCAACAAACAATAATCTTTCCTCCTATCATACATCATGAGGGTTTATAAGACTCCTTCTCAAATATTAGTGCCTTTGGCTCTCACAACAAACTCAACTGTCACTGTCTCTGCTGTGAATATAAAGAAATTGATGCTTGAAGAGTTTGAATCAGATCTGTGTGTTTGTGGACTTCTCTTGGTGGTCCAGTAGTTAAGAATCCACCTTGCAATTTAGGAATGTGGGTTCCATCCCTGGTCAAGAAACTAAGATCCCACGTGCCATGGAGCAACTAAGCCCTCAATGAGCCCCAGCACTCTGGAGCCTGCGAGACACAGCTAAGACTTAACACAGCCAAATCAATCAACAACATCTTTAAAAAAGAAAACATCTCTGTGTTCATCCAGTAACAAGGATGAGAAGGCGGGACTCAAACAGAGGACTTTTGCGTCCAAGTGCAGAACAGTAATCAAGGGCTTTCTGGAGAATTTCCTCATGTCCCAGTAATTCCGTAAACAAATTGGGATAACCAGTGCTCTAGGGAGTAAAACTGGCATCACCTATGACTTCTAAATTGAGGCCAGGCAATTCATGCTCATTCTTATAGGGATAACTCCCTTCAGGGAATTATATGCACCTACATAACAATAGAATGTCTTGGAAACAATGCTTTCCAGCCACTGCCTCGGGAGTCAATGTGGATAGTGCTGCATGACCTTGGGCAAATTATTTAATGTCTCCAGAAGGTGTCCTGTATCCATAGACAGGGAATTGCAATAGTCCCGACTTCAGATGATTGTGTGGACACTAAATAAATTAATACATGGAAAGCATTTGGCTCAGATGGGAATATGTTCAATGTGTAGTACGTATTATCTTAGTTATTATTGTGTTGAGACATTTTGTTTCACTCTCAAAATGTCCTGGAAGTCATATTGCTTCCTTGTGTGACTCTTTGACCAGGAGAGTTCAGGGAATCATAGAGAGAAGAGTGATGGGAGTACTGGTATCTATATACTCTCTGTGTGTGTGTGTACATGTGTGAGTCCTGTGTAGCATATCCTGGTATAATAGGCCAGAGAGCCACCAATTAAACTAGAAAAATTTCCAAGAAGAGAAGGTAGATGTCACAGATCATTTTCTAATACTCAAGCATTTTATTCATGTCAAAGCCCTTCACGCTCTGATTCAGAGCCCATGTGATTTTATTTAACTCTTATATATATATATATATATATATTTTTTTTTTTTTTTAAACAAGCACTTACTCATTATGGGCTTTCCTTATGGCCCAGCTGTAAAGAATCCGCCTGCAATGCAGGAGACCTGGGTTTGATCCGTGGGTTCGGAAGATCTCCTGGAGAAGGGAAAGGCTACCCACTGCAGTGTTCTGGCCTAGAGGATCCCATGGACTGTTGAGGTTGCAAACAGTCGGACATGACTGAGTGAGTTTCACTTCACTACTCATTATTTAACATGTGCCAGACCCTGGTTTAAGTGCCTTACAAATAATAACACCTTTGATTGTCATGACAAGTATAGAAGGTAGCTATATTAATATACCCACTTCCCAGCTGAGGTAATTGAGGTGCAATCATATAAATGTAAATCCATCTATAAAATAATATAAAAAGCATAAAATAATTGAAGTTTATATATTTGCATAGTACTACATAGTACTACTTCGGAGAAGGCAATGGCACCCCACTCCAGTACTCTTGCCTGGAAAATCCCATGGACGGAGGAGCCTGGTGGGCTGCAGTCCATGGGGTCACCAAGAGTCAGACACGACTGAGCGACTTCACTTTCACTTTTCACTTTCATGCATTGGAGAAGGAAATGGCAACCCACTCCAGTGTTCTTGCCCGGAGAATCCCAGGGATGGGGGAGCCTGGTGGGCTTGCCGTCTACGGGGTTGCACAGAGTCGGACACGACTGACGTGACTTAGCAGCAGCAGCAGCAACACGTACTTTCTTGATAGCTTTCACATGCATTTCTTTTACAAATGATTCTTAATTTTTTTAAAGGCTTTTAAAAATTTTATTTATTTACTTATTTTTGGCTGGGCCAGGTATTCACTGCTGCGCATGGACTTTCTCTAGCTGTGGCAAGTGGGGGCTACTCTCGTCGCAGTGTGCAGGCTTCTCGTTGCAGTGGTTTCTCTTGCACAGGCTCTAAGTCATGGGCTCAGTTTGTGGTGCTTGGGTTTTATTGTGCTGCAGCATGTGGAATCTTCCCACCTAGGGACTGAACCTGTGAACTTTGCACTGGACGGTGGATTCTTAACCACTGGACCTTCAGCGAAGTCCCTAGTGATTCTTAATTTTTGATGATCCAATTTCCAGCCCACTTCAGATTCGAAGCTGTGGGCTAGAAGTGGGGGGAAGGGTGGCATTGGTGGCAATAAGATGGAAAAGCTGATTTTGAGATAATAATTGATAGTGACAGGATGAAAAAAGGCTGATTTTGAGATAACCAATAGAAAGACTATAAAATGTAGTCATGAGAACTCAAAGAGCACACTGGTTCAAGACTGTTTAATGTAGTGGAAACAAGTCCTACACATTTCAGTACGTCTTGAGTGTACAACTCCTGTCTGGCCAGTAACCGGTTCATGCTGATGACTAGGCCATCAGGAAGATGTTCCTCTGAAAATGAAGGAATTGTGTATGTATATTATTATTATTTTAGCTTGTCAACATGTCTTTTTCGAATTGAGCTATAATTATCTTATAACATTATATTAGTTTCAGGTATACAGCATGACTCGATATATGTGTACTGTGAAATGATCACCTCTAGAAGTCTAGTTAACATCCATCGTCTTACAGTGAGGAATTCTTTTTCTTATGATGAGAACTTTTAAGATCTGTTCTCTCAACAACTTTCAAACCTACAATACAATATTATTAACTATAATCACCAAACTGTACATTATATCCCCAGGACTTATTTACAGTTGACCCTTGAACAATGCAGGGAGTTAGGGATGCCAACCTTCTGTGTAGTTAAAAATTCATGTAATTTTACAGTCTGGCCTCTGTATCCGTAGTTCTGCATCCATGGTTTCAAGCAACTGTGGATCGTTTGTGTGCTCAGTCGTGTCCAACCCTTGAAATCTCATGGACTGTAGCCCACCAGGGTCCCCTGTCCATGGAATGTTCCACGTAAGAATACTGGAGTGGATTGCCACTTCCTGCTCCAGGGGAGTCTTCCTGACCTGGGGGTCAAACCTGCATCTCTTACATCTCCCACACTGGCAGGTGAATTCTTTATCACTGAACAACCTGGGACCCTTGTGGATTGTTTAGTGATGTGGTATTCAGCATTGGATCCAAGGAAACTGCAAGGAGATCCAACCAGTCCATCCTAAAGGAAATCAGTCCTGAATATTCATTGGAAGGGCTCATGCTGAAGCTGAAACTCCAATACTTTGGCCACCTGATGCGAAGAACTGACTCATTGGAAAAGCCCCTGATGCTGGGAAAGATTGAAGGCAGGAGAAGGGGATGACAGAGAATGAGATGTTTGGATGGCATCACCGATTCTATGGACATGAGTTTGAGTAAGCTCCAGGAGTTGGTGATGGACAGGGAGGCCATGGGGTCACAAAGAGTTGGACACAATTGAGTGACTTGAACTCACCTGAACTGATTCGGTATTGGGGGAAAAATCCATGTATAAGTGGATAAGCAGTTCAAACCCCTGTTGTTTGAAGGTCAATTGTATTTTATAACTGGCAATTTTGACCTTTTGACAACATTTACCCATTTTACTCCCCCCTCCCCATCTCTGTGTCTATGAGTTAGATGTTGTTTGGATCCCACATGTAAGTGAGACCAAACGTTATTTGTCTTTCTTTGTCTGACTTATTTTGCTAGCACAGTACCCTTTAGGGTTTGTGTTATCCCAGATAGTAAGGTTTCCTTCTTTTTATGACTGGATTATCTCTGTCTGTCTCTCATTCTATTTCTACTTTACAAATCAGTTCATCTGTATCATTTTTCTAGATTCCATATGTAAGGAATATTATACTGTATTTATTTTTCTCTTTCTGATTTACTTCACTCTGTATGGAAATCTCTAGGTCCATCCATATCTCTGAAAACACACCATTTCATTTCTTTTTTTTGGACTGAGTAATATTCCATTGTATAGAAATCCATGTTCTTTATCCATTCCTCTGTCAATGGACATTTAGGTTTCTTCTCTGTCCTGACCACTATTTTCTTTGTAAAAATATTAGAAAGTACACTTAATCAAAAAGAACTTATTAATAAAATCTAACAGAGATAGCATCTTAGTGTATACAACTATATATAGGTTTGTTTTACAAAAACAAGCCTGTATATGGATTTTTCACTTAAACTATTGAGAACAGATTTTCATGTAATATCTACCCACGTGTGTGCTAAGTCATTTCAGTTGTGTCCAACTCTTTGCAACCCTGTGGACAGTATGTATCCTGCCAGGCTCCTCTGTCCACAGGATTCTCCAGGCAAGAATACTGGAGTGGGTTGCTGTGCCCTTCTCCAGGGGATCTTCCTGACTACAACTACTCACTGTATCTACTCACTACAACATAATTTTAAATGGCTGAGTAGAACTCCAATACATGCATGTATCATGATGTATTTAACAATCCCTTATTGTTGAAAATTTCTCGGCCTAAAAATTTGAGGGCGGGGCTATTGTAGGTAATGTAGCAATGAATATGTTTGCAGGTAAATTTTTGAACATTCCTGACTAGTTCTTAGACTAAATTATTGCCAAATTACCTTTCAGAAAAGTTGTTCCAGATAGTAAAGCACTTTGGAAGGCCTTGTATGAAAAGCAGTTGAAAAGAGAGTTAAAGAGGGATGAGAGGGACCTGCATAGATGGGTCTGCTCCAGTTAACTGGGAATGTCCTTCTGTTGAGGAGTATCTCATTTCCAAATGAAATCATACACCTGAGGTCTTGTTTTCTAAGGCTTCAAAGAGCTTTTTTTTTTTTTGGTGTATTCTGTTTTTCTGCCTGCTCCAAACTCAATGTGCAGGAATTATGAGTAGTGGATCAGAATTAAAAGCCTGGCTCAACGTTCTGTCTCTGCTGCATGCTGTGTGACATTGGGAAAATATTGAGTCCTCTGAGCTGCACTTTCCTCCCCAGTAAAATGGGGATAATGGTATTTCACCTGCAGACTTCCTTCGTGGTCCAGTGGCTACAGCCGTGTTCCCAGTGTACAGGGCCTGAGCTCAATCCTTGGCCAGGGAACTAGATCCCACATGCTACAGCTAAGAGTTCACATGCCACATCTAAAGATCCCATGTTTTGCAAACAAGACCTGGCACAGCCAAATAAATAAATATTAAAAAAGAGTATCTCCCGTTACTGCCTCATGGGGCCTTCTGAGGTTTAAAACCTCAAAATAGGGATGATCTACATAGACTCTTTTTTCAAAACAGTGAAAACCTTTATGCATGCAAGCTATGATGGATGTAATTTAGTATATATTTAATGTCCTACACACCCTGTACCTCTGATCAAGGAAGAAGACCCCCACCAACCTGACAAGGAGGCATGGGTTCTAATCCTAAATCTGACACTACATAGCCCTGATGGTTTAAGCAAGTCACTTTCTCTTTCTGGAACTATTTCCCCGTATGTGAAATGAAGGGGTTATATTATATGACCAGCAAAATTTTGATCTGATCTTTATTAGTGACTCTGATTCAGAACAGGAATTATTAGTCCTATAAAGGAAACAAGATCCAGACAGATTAAACCTGTTACCGATGGTTGCATAGGTTATATTTTCATCTGCTCCTTTCTGCAAGGCTCGTAACAAGGGATAAAATGGGTGATTTTTCCCAGTTGTTACTAAGAAGAATTTGGAATATAGTTTTTCTAGCCCCTTTCCCTAAAGAATTCCTTTCTCATTGTCTTTTTCTCTTTTAGCCTCTTGGATTGCTCCATATTGTTTGGCAAGGTTGATTCGTGTATAGAGGGTTTAAAAAACATAGTTGATGTCACAGGGACCCAGGATAAAACTGAGTTTCTTACTACATAATGAGATCTTTGAAACCAGGAATATCTTACAAATTTTCATATCCATAGCATCTGACATAATGTTTGGCACATAATTGATGATTAATGATAATTGTTATGAAAGGTAGGACAGTGAGCAGACAGGGGTCCAGGCAGTGTATAAGGTATCTGTCTTATAGTCAACTCTTGGTCTTAGACAACTAGATCAGTAGGAGTCTTCTTTTGATATTAAATTTTTTAAATTTCTTTTACTTTTTTGGCTGTGCTGAGTCTCTGTGGCTTCGTGTGGACTTCTCATTGCAGAGGCTTCTCTTGTTGTGGAGTACGGGCTCTAGAGCTTGGGGGCTCATTAGCTGTGGTAGCTATCCCGTGATATGTGGGATCTTCCCGGGCCAGGGGTCGAACCTGTGTCCCCTGCACTGACAGGCAGATTCTTAACCACTGAACCACCAGGGAAGACTCACAGTAGGAGTCTTAGGAAGTACTTAGAAGGTTCAAGGAACTTAGGAAGAAGCTAGTGGAGACGGAGGATGCGGTTGAAATCCTGGCTCTGACACCAGCTGCGTGCGCTGAACCTCAGTTTCCTCATATGTGAAAATAAAACAGAGGCAGTGTTGCCTCACTATCGTGCTTATATATAGCACTGGGATATAGTGAGGGCTCATCACAGGAAAGGTCCTCTTCAGGAAAGAAGTGTCACGAGATGCTTTGGGGCAAGCCATGAGCAGCAAGGGAGATCTTTGGAAAACTTTGTTCTTGGTCATCTTTTAACGGATGCCACCAAAAAAATGGTATTTTCTCCTCATTGCTGCATCCACCAGGGGAACATGTGCATGAACTCACTGATGAGTGCACCCACTCTTCGTCTCTCATGGATAAAATGATACCTGGAGAATATATAAGGTCTTCTAGAGGAACATGATGTTTTTCTTCCTGTGGGCATACTTTTAGCACTTGGGAGATAGCCACTTGACAGACAATTGAGCACATTTTCTTGGAAATTCATTAGGGAAGTCCAGTGTTCCAAGAGTTTTAAATTTGTTCCTTCCTCAAACCCAGTATATTTGATTTTCTATTATCTGCATGCTGACTGCCTATTTGATCTGTAGGCTATCCGACCATGATTCCAGCCTATCTTCTTCCTGACCCGCAAAATAACTCTAACAAAGACCTTGGATGCTGTACCTTTAATTGAATCTCTCCAGGAACATAGTTACTTGAATATCATTTTTTAAAAGAGCAACAACAAAGAAAACAGTGCCACAAAGGTAATCTAGTTTAAAAATATATGTAGATGGGATTCCAAATATTTTATGTTATTCTGTGCTTCTGAATTACTCATCCCATAGGGGAAATCTCAGTGTTTCTGTTTAGTCTCTAAGTTGTGTCCGACTCTTTTGCGACCACATGGACTGTAGCCCGCCAGGCTCCTCTGTCCGTGGGATTTCCCAGGCAAGAAGACTGGAGTTGCCATGCCCTCCTCCAGGGGATCTTCCCAATCCAGAAATAGAACCCGAGTCTCCTGCACTGCAGACGGATCCTTCACTGCTGAGCCACCGGCAAATCTCATCACCCCAGTGGCAAATATTACCCATCCTGCCAGATTCAGCTCAAATGACACTTCTTTAATGAAGACTTTTCTTCCCCCAACTCTAGAATGGTCAGTAAGTTCTTTTTTGGAGCCAGTTTTATGGCAACTCTGAGACATTAATTTGTTTAGTAAGGGAATAAAATGTTATAATTAAGAATTTATGATATAAAATTTGTGTTTGAGATGTGTGCGTGCTCAGTCATGTCTGACTCTTTGCGACCCCATGGACTGTAACCCACCAGGCTCCTCTGTCCATGGGATTTCCCAGGCAAGCATACTGGAGTGGGTTGCCATTTCGTGCTCCAAGTGATCTTCCTGACCCAGGTATCAAATACTTGTCTCTTGCATCTCCTTCTTTACCACTGCGCCACTTGGGAAGCCCTTACGTTCGAGTTATCAGTGGTTTATTTTGTTTTGTTTTAATCCTTCAGAACTACAGACTCCCACATTGGCTATGGAGCCTCACTGCTTCCAGCCTGGGAAGGATATAAATTCCTCAGTGATCAAAAGAGCTCTGGTCAGGAGTAGGTGACAGCTGGGCTGCAGTCATCACTGGTCTTTGTTACCAACAGATCCTTCTAAATATTTGATAAATATAACTATCAAAAAAATACTTTCTTTGAGGTGACTGTTAAAATAAGTTAATATTTGAAGTTCCTCTCATATACCAACTTCTTGTACACTGTTTCAAATTCTGACAACAATCATGAAGTGAATTTTCAACATTTTAGGGATGAGAAACTGAGATTTAAAGAGGCTGGGTTACTTCCTCAAAGTCACCTATATATACTATAAAAAAAGTCATATATATATATACTATATATAAAGTCAAAGTATATACTGATTCTTAGTTAATTGTATGACATCACTTAGTCTGGCTTGGGTTCATAATAGGTTTGTACTAAATAGTGGTTATTATTATCATCAGTACATTTTAAAAGAATGAGCATAGATCTTCTAGAGAATTCCATATCTCATGTTCTTTCCACTGTGCTTGGGGTACTTCTATTGTCTTTTCTTTGTCTGACTTCTTTCTTGTTGAAAATAACGACAGAAAAAGATGGCTATTTTCTTGGTATTGGATGATATAATTCATAGGAAATGTACTTTGAAAACTGGAAATTTTAGGTATTAAAATTATAATTCCATCAATTATTAAAATAGTATAGTATTCAAATTTTAATTATTATTATTCATCTACTTCCATCATTACTAGATTGTAAGTCCTGCTGCATAGAAATCTTGTCTTACTCTTTGTGTCCACAGAACAATTAGTTATGTGAGGCTTAATAAATGCATTGTGCATAATGCATTTGCATTTACTTGCTTGAGGTAGATTGGGATCTGTGGGCAAGTCTGGGTTTGGTCTAGGCTGATGGAGAGGTAAGCTGATCCAGTGCCCACTCAAGCAAGATATACAATATGATAGAGTAGAGCTCATTCATTCATTCTAAAAGGTATGTTGAGCATCTAATCCATGCCAGACACCACTCCAGACAAAGGGACAGCTGTGAACGAGGGTGAGAAAGTCAGGCAAAGGAAGCAGATAACATATAAGTAGCAAAATTACCCATTGCACTAAGGAGTGAAGAAAATGAAAATGGCTAAAGTGAAAGAGGGTTTTTTAAAAGTAAGGCAGAAGATACATCTGCTTTAGATTGGGTGGTAGAAAGAGGCCTTGCTGAGACCTGGATGAAGAGAAACGATGAGCCACGCCAGATCTTAGAGGAGAGGGTCCCAGGAAGGGCCAAGGCTGTGAGGCAGAGACCCCATTGGCATACTTGCAGGAGAGTAAGCCCAGTGTGGCTGGAGTGTTGTGAACAAGATGAGACAAGGGCTAAAATGTGAGGTCCGAAAAGTAGTCAGGAGCCACATGGTTTAGGCCTTATTGTGTGTGTGCTCAGCCGCTCAGCCGAGTCTGACTCTTTTCAACCCCATGGATTGTAAGCCTGCTAAGCTTCTCTTGAGAGTCCCTTGGACTGCAAGGAGATCCAGTCAGTCCATCCTAAAGGAGATCAGTCCTGGGTGTTCATTGGAAGGACTGATGTTGAAGCTGAAACTCCAATACTTTGGCCACCTGATTCGAAGAGCTGACTCATTTGAAAAGACGCTGATGCTGGGAAAGATTGAGGGCAGGAGGAGAAGGGGACAACAGAGGATGAGATGGTTGGATGGCATCACCGACTCAATGGACATGGGTTTGGGTGCACTCCAGGAGTTGGTGATAGACAGGGAGGCTGGTGTGCTGTGGTTCATGGGGTCTCAAAGAGTCGGACACGACTGAGCGACTGAACTGAACTGAGGCTTCTGTGTCCATGGAATTTTCCAGACAAGAATACTGGAGTGGGTTGCCATTTCCTACTCCAGTGGATCTTTCTGACCCAGGGATCAAACCCACCTCCCTTGCATCTCCTGCATTGGCAGGTGGATTCTTTCCCACTGTACCACCTGGAAAGCCCTTAGGCCTTATTAGCCCCAGTTCAGGAGTTGGGGTTTAATTCCAAGATTAGTGAGAAAGCCATTGGAGGGACTGAAGCAGAAGAATGACATGCTCTGACTCATTCTTAAAAATATCTCTTTGGTAACATATTCACAGGCTTAAAGAATGAACTTATGGTTGCCAGGGGCAAGGATGAGGGGAAGGATAGTTAGGGAGTTTGGGATTTACAGGTACATACTGTTATATTTAAAATGAATAATCAGCAAGGACCAATTGTATAGCCCAGGAAACTCTGCCCAGTGTTATGTGGCAGCTTGGATGGGAGGGGAGTCTGAAGGAGAATAGGTACCTGTATATGTGTGGCTGAGTCCCTTTGCTGTCCACTTAAAACTATCACAACGCTGTTAATCAGCTATACTCCAATATAAAATAAAACATTAAAAAAATAATTTGGCTACTGGTAAATGGATTGAAGAAAGGCAAAAAGTAAACAGACCAGTTAAAAGGCTGTGCTGTGCTTAGTTGCTCAGCCATGTCCTACTCTTTGTGACCCCATGGACTGCAGCCCAACAGGCTCCTCTGTCCATGGGGATACTCCAGGCAAGAATATTGGAGTGGGTAGCCTATCCCATCTCCAGGGGAACTTCCCAACCCAGGAATTGAACTCCAGTTCTCCTGCATTGCAGGTAGATTCTTTACCAGCTGAGCTATCCAGGAAGCCCAATTTAAAGGCTATTGCAGGGGAATTCCCTGACAGTTCAGTGCTTAGGACTCTGAGCTCTCACTGTGAAGGGCCTAGGGTTCAATACCTGGTCAGAGAACTAAGAAACCACAAGCCACACAGGCAAAAAAGAAAATAAAAAAGCTATTGCAGGTGAGAGATAACAATGGGAGATGGTGAGAAGTGGATGCATCGTGGAGTTTAGACTCTTGGTGCTCCCAGGAACCTGGAATGTAACATACCCCTGCTACCTTCATTTCCTCTGGGGCTGGAAGCTTAAAGAACAAATTTTTGCCTATTCAGGACCAAAATTGGAATCTTACAGTTGGAAATGATTACCTTTCCCATTTTACAGATGAAGATATAGAGGCAAAGATGAGGTATAGTGGCTGGTCAAAGTCACACCGTTTCTCACTGGTAAATCCATCAACAGGCCACTTCTCTCCCAGAGTTCTTTCCTTGCAGAAAGCCACTCCTCCATAGCAGCGTTCGCTGCCTTTGTTTTGACAGAAAGCCTAAAAGGTCGGGCCCAGAATATTAGGGGGATTTCCTGTGAGTTGTCTAAATGGTTATGTAGTTTAGTGACTGGTGACACTGTCAAAAATATGACTGGGCCAGATCCTTGTTTCTAGTACAGATGTCATCCACGAATAAAAACAGTTTTGCTTCTTCTTTTTTTTCCCCCTAAAAGCTATGGATTTTGTCTCTTTTTCATTTTTCTTTGTTGCCCTGAATAGGATATTCAGTACAATGTTGAGAAACAGTGAAACACAGTCTTGCCTTGTCCCTAAACTTAATGCAGTGGGGGAGGTTAGTTGTAAGGTTATTCATAGTTGCCTTGTATCAGGTTAAAGAAGTTCTCATCACTCCTGCTTCACTAAAATTGATGTTTTTTTAATTTTCTTTTTCCTTAATGGTCATTTGAAGTTCTTTTTCTACATATGTTGACATGATTGTGTCACTGTTCTTTATTTTGTAGATGTGATAAATTACATTGAACTTTAATATTAAACCAATATTACACTCCTGGAATAAACTCTCCCTGCTCATGATATATTATCATTTTTATGTATTATTGGATTTGGTTTGCTAATATTCTTTTTATAAAATTTTATTTATTTATTTGGCTGTACCAGGTCTTAGTTGCAGCATGTGGAATCTCTAGTTGTGGCATGTGGGGATTCAGTTCCCCATCAAGGATTGAACCCAGGCCCCCACATGGCAGTGTGGAGTCTTAGCCACTGGACCACCAGGGAAGTCACTGGTTTGCTAATTCTGTTAAATATTTTTGTCTATGGTCTCAAGAGATATTAATTATAAACTTTCTTTTTTTATAATGTCCTTGGCTCTTATAGGGGCATTATAATGCCTCATAAAGTAAATTTGGATATATTTTCTCCTCTATTTTCTCAAAAAATTTATACAAAATTGATATTATATTTCTTACTCATATTTGGGTAATATTTACCGGTGAAATTATCTCAGACTGGAATTTTCTTTACAGAAGATTTTTAATTCCTTCCCCATAGGTAAAGATATAGGATTATTTGGGTTTTCTATTTTTTCTTATATCAGTATCTAGGACACAAATTCTGTTTCAACTAAATTCTCAAATTTATTGACATAAAGGTGTTCATAATAACCTTTTATTATCCTTTTAAAGTTTGAAAGATTTGTAGGGACACCCCTTTCTATTCTTTATATTGTATTTTCTCTCTTTTTCTTTATCAATCTACCTAGAAATATGTTACTGTTATTGATCTTTCTCAAAGAATCAGTATTTGATATTGAGATTGTTTTTCTATTTTATTGATTTATGTTCTTTATTATTATTTTTATTACTACATATTTTGGCTTTATTTCCTCTTTTTCTAGATTCTTGCATTGTTTATGTAAAATCTGTCCTCTTCTAATTTAAGTATGTAATACCCTGAGCACTATGTTAGCTGCATCCTACAATTTTTCTGATGTGATTTTTTAAAGTATTATTTATTTCAAATTCAATTTGGGGATCGTTTACATCTCTTTTTAAAAAATTTTTATGTATTTATTTACTTTTGGTTCTCTTGGGTGTTTTTTGCTGTGAGGGCTTTTTTCTAAGTGGGGCAAGTGGGGCTACTCTAGTTGCAGTGAGAAGTCTTCTCACTGCAGTGGTTTCGTTTGTTGCGAAGCATGGACTCTAGGGTGCTCAGGTTTCAGTAGCTGTGGTGCACAGGCTCAGTAGTTGTGGCTCCTGGGCTCTAGAGCACGGGCTCTGTAGTTGTGGCCAAGGGCTTAGATGCTCTGCAACATGTGGGATCTTCCTGGCCCAGGGATCAAACCCATGTCTCCTGCATTGGCAGATAGATTCCCTACTGCTGAGTCTCCAGGGAAGCCCTACATCTCTTTCTGATAATGATTTATAATTCAATTCTTCTGTGATCAAATAACATGCCATATAGCTTCAGTCCTTTGAAAGTTTATGACCCTGCCATTGCACTGGGCTTAGTTGCTCAGTTGTGTCCAACTCTTTGGCACCCCATGGACTATAGCCAGCCAGGCTTCTCTGTCCATGGGATTCTCCAGGCAAGGATACTGGAGTAGGTTGCCATGCCCTCCTCCAGGGGATCTTTCCAACCCAGGGATCAAACCCAGGTCCTCCACATTGCAGGAGGATTCTTCACTGTCTGAGCCACCAGGGAAGTCCTTTATGACCCTATATATGTTTTATCTTGGTGAGCATTTCCTGTGTACTTGAAAAAAAATAGTGTATTCTGCAGCTGTTGGGTATAATTTTCAATGTGTTAATTAAATTAAGTTGTTGGTGTACTGTTCCAAATCTTATATTCTCACTAATATTTCTGTCTGCTTGTTTTATCAGTTACTGAGACAGAAGAATTAACATCCAACAATAATTGTGGATTTGCTTATTTCTCCCCTTAGTTCTGTTTTGCTTTCTTATGATTAGTGTTTATGCATTATATCTTTTGCCATTTAAAATTTTTAACTCATCTGTTTATGTTTAAAGTACACCTCTTTAGCATAAAGTTAGGTCTTGTTTTCTTATGCAATTTGAGAAGTGCCTTTAATTAGAGTGTTTAATAAATTTACATTTAACACAATTGTTAATATAGTTGGGTTTACGGCTCAGCGGGTAAAGGGTCTGCCAGCAATGCAGGAGACACAGGGGACTTGGGTTTGATCCCTGGGTTGGGAAGATCCCCTGGAGGAAGAAATGGCAACCCACTCCAGCGTTCTTGCCTGGAAAATTCCATAGACTAAGGAGCCCGGCAGGCTACAGTCCACGAGGTCAAAAAGAGTCGGACACAGCTGAGCTCATGGCACACAAATCTACAATCTTATTTTCTATTTGTCCCACCTGTCTTTGTTCCTTTTTTTCTCCTTCTTTTGTAATAATTTAGTATTATAGCACTGTTTTATCTCCTCTATTACCCTTTCACTATTTTTATTTGTCTTTTTCCTGGTCAATCTAGGAAGTATTATTTACATTCTTAACTTATCATAACCTTCCATGAATTAATATGATGCCACTTTGTATATAAGAATCTTGCAATGTGGTATTTTTCATATATTTTACTTCTACATATATTATAAACTGTACTTTTACACAATTACTTTTTAGGCAATTGTACAGTTAGGAAATAAAAATAATTATATTTACCCACATATATAATGATGCTCTTCACTCCTTTGTCTATGCAATTCTTCAACTCAAAGAACTTCCTTTAATATTTTTTATAGTGCTTGTCTACCAGCAGTGACTTATCTCAATGTTTATCTAAAAAAGGGCTTTATTTTTGCCTTCACATTTTAAAGGAGATAGAATTCATTATTGGCAAATTTTTCTTTCAGCATTTTAAACATATTCTTCCATTGTCTTCTGGCTTTCATTGTTTCTGATGAGAAGTCAGTACTTAAAATTTTATATCTCTGTATATGATTGCCTGGCTATTTAATTTTTTACTATTTATTTTTGTCTCAGCAATATAACTATAATATGTCTAGGTATAGATTTGCTCTTATTTTTTCTTCTTGAGATTAATTGCATTTCTAGGTTCTATGAGTTAATGTTTTTCATCAAATAAGGGGAAAAGGTTGGTCATTGGGTCTTCAAATAATTTCTGTGAGTTAATCTCAATTTCCTTTTCTTCTAGGACTCCAGTTACACCTATCCTAGACCATTTTATATTGTCCTTCATATCCCTAGGATCTGTTCATTTTTTTCAATCTTTTAACTTTCTGTGCTTCAAGCTCCTTGTACCCTTCTTCAGCAATGTCCAATCTGCTGTTTAGGCCATTTGGTAAAATTTTAATTTCAGACATAATAATTTTTGCATATAGAATTTCCATTTGGTCCTTTTTATAGTTTGTATTTCTATATGGAGATTTCTTCTATTCACCTGCTATGTCTAGTTTTCACCTAAGGTTCTTACTATCTTTTAAAGTTCTTGTCTACTAATTCCATTATCTGTGTTATCTCTGGGTCTGTTTCTTTTGACTATTTTTTCACCTTAGTTCTAGGTCACAGTTTTCTGTTTCTTTACTTAGCTAGTGATTTTTTTTCCCATAGTATATTGGAAATTGTGGATTTTACAATGTTGCAAGTGGTTTGTTTTCTCTTTTTGAGGAGTGTTGACTTTTGTTCTGTCTGGTAGTTAATTTAGTCACAGATTAGCTTGATCCTTTTGAGATTTGCTTTAATGTTGGGTATAGGGTAACTCTTATTCTGTAGCTAGAATAGACCTACTCCTACGTCTTTGCCCTTCTAAGATCTCAAAGGAATGCCCAGTATGTATAGTGAGGTCATCCTATTCTGATTTGTCAGACCTCCAGTGTCTCCAAGCCCTGTGCAATATCTGGAATCTTTTCATAGCTCACAGTTTCTTAATCATTATTCTCTGCCATGGTTTGCAGAGTCTTTTCAGTGCATACATAATTTAGTCTCCAGTAAAAGATTCAAGGAGACTCTTATGCAGAGTTATCAAGAGTTATTGCTCTATATACAGTCCCTTTCTCTCTGGTATGCAAGACACAAATTTCAGCCACCTAAGCAAACCTGAACTCCAATTATCCCATCAGAGCAGTGAGATCACTGTGCTTTGATTAAGTTAACCCTTTCTGCACCACATCCAGAAGGTTCTTTCTTGGAAGGGAGCCGAAGGTGATTATGCAACTGACATCATGTGTTTTCCTTTTCTCAGTGATCACATTTGTTCTCTGATTGTTGTCTAGAGTGTGAACACTTCTATTTCAGTTTTATATTTTTTTATAGCAGAACTAATCGAGTACAAATTCAGCCATAATGACTGAAAATGGAAGTCTCTAGTACAATGGAGTGGTTCACATTGAATTGTTCATACCTCGCCATCTTATATGACCCTAATTTTGTCCGATTCTTTGTTTGTTTAGTGGAAGTATAATGGATTTACAATATTTTCTTGGTTTCAAGTGTGTAGCAGTGATTTGGTTATATATTTGTTCAGATTCCTTTCTATTATAGGTTATTACAAAATATTAAATATCCCTCCCCCACCTTTGCCCTTTGGTAATTGTAAGTTTGTTTTCTATGTTTGGAGTCTATTTCTGTTTTGTAAGTAACTTATTTGTATTATTTTTTAGATTCCACATATAAGTGATATCATATAATATTTGTTATTCTCTCTCTGACTTACTTCACTCAGTATGATAATCTCTAGGTCCCTCCATATTGCTGCAAATGGCAATATTCCATTCCTTTTTTATGACTGAGTAGTATTGCAAGGCAATGGCACCCCACTCCAGTACTCTTACCTGGAAAATCCCATGGACAGAGGAGCCTGGTGGGCTGCAGTCCATGGGGTCGTGAAGAGTTGGACATGACTGAGCGACTTCCCTTTCACTTTTCACTTTCATGCATTGGAGAAGGAAATGGCAACCCACTCCAGTGTTCTTGCCTGGAGAATCCCAGGGACAGGGGAGCCTGGTGGGCTGCCGTCTATGGGGTCGCACAGAGTTGGACTCGACTGAAGCGACTTAGCAGCAGCAGCAGTAGCAGTGTTGCGCTGAATAAATATACTACATATTCTTTATCCATTCATCTGTTGATGGATACTCAGGTTGTTTCCATGTCTTGGCAACTGTAAATAGGGCTGTTATGACTATTGGTGTGCATGTAGTCTTGTCAAATTAGAATTTTTGTCCCAGATATATGCCCAGGAGTAGGATTACTGGATTGTATGGTAGCTCTATTTTTAGTTTAGTTTTTTTTTTTTTTAGTTTTATTAAGGAACCTCTATACTGTTCTCCATAGTAGCTGCACCAATTTACATTCCACCAACAGTGTAGTAGAGTTCTCTTTTCTCCACACCCACTCTAGCATTTATTATTTTCAGACTTTGGGGGAATGGCCATTCTGAACTGTGTGAAGTGGTACTTCATTATAGTTTTGATTTACATTTCTCTAGTAATTAGTGATTATTGTAGATGGCTCTAGTTTTACTTTTGAGAAATGGGATATCTCTGAAAAGCCATGTGCAACTACATATATTTTACAGATGGACAGCATGGCCAAGGTGATATGTGAAATTCAAGATGTTGTTTACAAACTCTGGTTTGGTGTTTTTCCTGTAAGTGTGGTTGTGTGATTTTGTATATTCATGTGTGAGAAAGTAAGAGTGATGGGTATTAGAAGGGGTAAAGAGAGATCAGGTAAATATACAAGTAGGGAGGACACACTGGGAGGGTCCAAACCTTTATGTTTAAAAAATGATACTCAACATTGGGATTTCCCTCGTGGTCCAGTGGTTACAATCCTGAGCTTTCACTGCAGGGGGCATGGGTTCAATCCCTGCTCGGGGAGCTAAGATCCTAGAGGCCGTGCAGTCGAAAAACAATACTTAGCATGAAAGTGATTTAAACCATAAACCAAATTTAACTCTTGTCATATTAGCTAAATTTTTGATTGCCTTGTTCTAAGTGCTTCTCATATTTTAACTTGATTAATCTGCACGACAACCCTTTGTGATGGGTGCTTATATTAGCCTCATTTTACAGACTGGAAAACTGAGAAGCAGAGACACGGTATAACTTTCCCAGGGTTTGTTGTTGTTGTTCAGCCGCTCAGTCGTGTCCAACTCTTTGCAGCCCCATGAACTGCAGCACACCAGGCTTCCCTGTCTTTCACTATTTTCTGGAGCTTGCTCAAACGCATGTCCATTGAGCTGATGATGCCACCCAACCATCTCATCCTCTGTCACTCCCTTCTCCTGCCCTCAGTCTTTCCCAGCATCAGGGTCTTTTCCAGTGACTCAACTCTTCGCATCAGGTGGGCAAAGTGTTGGAGCTTCAGCTTCAGCATTAGTCCTTCCAATAAATATTCAGGGTAATTTCCTTTAGGATTGACTGGTTTGAACTCCATGCTGTCCAAGAGATTCTCAAGAGTCTTCTCCAGCACCATACTTTCAAAGCATCAATTCTTTGGCACTCAGTCTTCTTTATGGTCCAACTCTCACATCCGTATATGGCTATTGGAAAAACCACACCTTTGACTATATGGCCCTTTATCAGCATAGTGAAGTTTCTGCTTTTTAATACTCTGACTAGGTTTGTCATAGCTTTTCTTCCAAGGAGCAAGTGTATTTAATTTCATGGCTGCAGTCACCATCCTCAGTGATTTTGGATCCCAAGAAAATAAAGTCTGTGACTGTTTCCATTTTTTCCCTATCTATTTGCCCAAGGTTACAAAGTTAATAGATAGGAATTAGGGCTTGATCTCAGGTGATCTACATCCAAAACTCTACCTTTTTAACCTGTGCGCTGCCTTCAGAACAGAGAAAAATCTTGTTACTCTTCCTTTCCCTTTCTTAATTTTTCTGTCCCCATACTTTAAAAGGGATTCCCTTTCGGCTCAGCTGGTAAAGAATCTGCCTGCAATGTGGGAGACCTGGGTTCGATCCCTGGATTGGGAAGATCCCCTGGGGAAGGGAAAGACTACCCACTCCGGTATTCTGGCCTGGAGAATTCCATGGACTGTATAGTCCATGGGCTTGCAAAGAGTCAGATACAACTGAGTAACTTTCACTTTCATACTTAAAAAAAATTTTCACATTAAGTTTTGGTGAGGTGTAAAAATCTCACTGGGATTTGGTGCTGGTGAGAGATGCTTGATAAACAGCATTCTGTTGGTCCAGATTTTTCACTTCTTAACTTCTTCTATTTCATCAGTTTCAGTAACCAATATCTGTTTTGATATTTAAGTGACCTTCAAGTACAGACAAAAGTTGATGAATGACTCAAGGAGATTTTTGGTGCCTATCTTCTTAATCTGGACTGCTTGAGAGACCAGCTGACAGTTGTGATGACCCATCTTTCTTGATGTCATAGGAAGTAGTTGGGAAAAAAAAAATCATTTCCCTAAATCATCCGTAATTCGCATCGGGAGGCTGACTGTTTCTGCTTCTGACCAGGAAGAGTGCGCCAGGATCCTGATCGAGACGGGCGGCTGAATCGCGCTAGGATTTTTGTTTCTGCTTCTCTTCCTGCCAGTTGCTATCTCCCTGGGATGAGTTCTTCCTGTGATCTTTGAGATTTCAAGAAGGAAATGGATAGCAGATTGCAGGCTATTATTACGGCAAGATCATTTCTCTTCGGCCACCAAACAGTTGTTCCCTGAGTCACTGAACCACTCTGTTCAGTGTCTGTCAAACTCAACTGCCTTTGAAATTTAGAGGAGAAAGTCTGTGTGTGCCAAAACCAAGGCCCTGAGTCACCCAGCGCCCCGCAGGAAGACAGCAATGAATCGGGTTGGAAGTAGTGCCAGGAACCACACCTTGCAGTTAGTGTGGACCTACATGGGCCTGTTCCACAGACATCTTTCCAGACATAAAATCTCATGTCCTCGCAGATAGGAGGTACCACTGTCTGTTCTCTCTGCTGTCTGCAAGTTTCCTCATTAGTGAATCATCTCCCTAAGTATCTTTTAACATGGATTGAGCCATGTACTAGGGAGATCATATTTTGAAATGTCTAAGGAAACTGCATTAGACATTACATTTTATGAAACAAAACAGAGGGAGTTTGTATTGGGAAACATATAGGAAGACCTGAATTTGGACAGATCTACCCGGGCCCATTTGAAAACCAGAAAACTACTGTCCTTTTTCTCTTGTCAACTAGAGTTCTGCAATTATTCTATATAATTGTTATTTTTCTTTTCTTTTTGGAAGGAGTCTCCTGCTGAAGAAAGAATCTAAAGAGATGCCTAAGTTCCAGGGGATTTTCCTCTAAGACTAATAACATCAAGATAGCTTTGATTTTATTTATTTATATTCATTATTTTTTTCCACAAGAGAAATATATATCATCTTCAGAGATCTTGGGTTAGAATTTTTTATTTCACTTTTGCTGGTTGAAGATGAATCTCAAACCCTGATGCTGTATTTTTGTTTATTTCATGAAGAATTTCAGATGGTGCTTGACAACTGATACCTCCTATAAAACCAACAGATACTGTCATACACTGTGTCTATTAAAGATATCTTCCAAGTGTCATTTCACCAAGTAAAGAATTTGAACCACCTCACACTATACATTTTTGGTTAAATATTTGAGAGCTATTATTTTCAAAGTCACCCATAGTAATTAATAGCCAAGTCAAAAAACTTAAAATTTTGGGTCTGTTTCTACATTTATACTCCATCTTCTCCCTCTTTAAGTTCTCCTGGAAACAAAACAGAGTATCCCTCTTCCAGCAAACCACTTTCAAAATTCCCTGTAAGAAAATACTAACTTGAAATTATGAAACATCACCATCAGTTTCTGAGGATGCTGGGACTAGAACTCAACCAGAAACCTTATAATTTAGGACTTGAGAGCCTAGAACATCAGCGTCTGAGTTGGAATGGTATTGGCTCCAAGGTTAAAAATAGAAGACCATGTTTTATTGCCTGTGGTTATGACACACTCCCCATGAATACCAGTAGGGCTCAAACGTGTACTGAAGGCAGCCAAAGGGTAAATAAATTAACTGAAATGACTCAGAAAGCACCGAGGGGGCCGAAGTGTGTAGTTGTAATAAGGGACTTTGTTCTTGAGAACAACCCTAACTCAGAACTCACGGAACAGAGCCTCAAAGAATTATAGCACTTAAATGGGTTTCATTTATAAGCTTTCTCCACAGACATGGAAAAGAATACACACATGATGACTTAAAGGGACTATTATTATGTTTGGAAGTTCTGGACACTTACCAGACATTCAATCCAATGCACTTTTCCTTTTAACCCAACAAAATACCTGAGTCATGTGTTAAGAATGTTTCAAAAAATAGGGACTTTCCTGGCTGCCCAGTGGTTAAGACTTCACTCTTCCCCTGCAGGGGGCTCTAGTCCCATCCCTGGTGAAGGTACTAAGATCCCACATGCTGTGTGTGGCAAAAAAATAAAAAATAAAATTTTAACAATAGGTAAAATAAAAAGACTAAAATACATTGATGTAAAGACCTTGAGATTTTCTTCAATCCCTCTTGCCAGCTTACTGCTTCTAACAGCTTCCTGCTAAGGCAATGTGCTACTACTGAAGCTTATCTTTGTAGAATATTTTTTTCTCAGTGATTTTTCTGCACTTAACCTGGCTGCATTTTTCTGTGCCAGGACAAGACCTGGTTCTCCATTGTCTTTCATGAAGGCATCTATGGAAGGTTTTGAAGTCCACTGGTTAAGAGGAAAAAGTGCTTTTGTGTTTGATCAGTGTGTAGGCAAAGGGCGGTTGGAAACAACGCTGAATCACACTCAAAACAGCTGCATTTGCAAACAAAGTGAGAGGCCTCCACCGTAGGCTTTGAATTCCCAAACCTGGGTTCTGGCGTTGGCTGCAATCAAGGGCACACCTCTCAGTGACTCTCAGCTTCACTTACCTTTTGGTTAAATACCAACATTTATCGAGCACTTACTATATACTAAGCACTTTTAGTCATTTAAACCTCACAACAATCCTGTGGAGTAAGCATTATTTTCACCCCCATTTTACAGATAAGTAAACTGAGGCTCAGAAAGTCTATAAAGCTTGTTCAGAGTTACACAGCTTAGAAGACTAAGAAGACCAACATTCAAATTCTCCTCAGTCTCATTTCAGAGTCTGAGCTTTTAGTCACCCTGAAATGGGTCTAATAACAACACTGTTATTGACGGTGTGAGGATCAAAAGAGATAATGTTTGTAAAAGCACCGAATTCATATACACATGGGAGGTATTAAAATTGTTAGAATGAGGTCATTTAAGAAAAGGGAAAACTAAGAAATAGTTATATGACATGGTTATGGAAAAATACTTTCAAATGCCTATAAACCAGAGCTAACTTGTTCCTTGTAAACCAGCTTAGAATTTCCTGATACATTATGTTTCTTGACAGTACCCCATCAAAATATGAAATATGATATGTTACATAAATCAGGTATAATGAATGACCATTCCACTTTATTTTTTTTTAATTTTAAATTTATTTTTTAATTGAAGGATAATTGCTTTATAGTATTGTTGGTTTCTGCCAAACAGACCATTCCACTTTAGATTGTATCTGTTTTTGAAAGCTGGGCAAGCTGAAAGACAAAGAGAAGCAACTCTGATCCATTGTTAACTCTGAGTCAAGCTGCACTGGTTTGCTATTTTATTTAAGTTATGAACACATTTGCACAGAAATTCAGCTCAGACACCCAGGAATAATAACATAGGTTACCAGTATTGTAAAAAGGATTATTTGTTGCTTATAGGACAAAAGAGGATCAGAGTCTATGAGATGAAGACATAATGTTCCTTAAATCACCACCACAATCCCAAGTTCTTTTACTTTCAAATAGAAATTTAAAAGGACCTCAACAAGCAGTAAATTTAGAAACACAGTGATCAAGATGTTTTGTAGATGGATAGTTAAAAACAACCCAAACAAACAACAACACAAACCCCCAAGGATATTGAAAAGATTTATTCATGTTCCATATGCTCTTTCTCAGAAATATATAAAAGCCAAGTGTTTGACCCCAAAGCCAAAATATACTTTCCCCTCCATGGGATCTGTGGGTTCCTCAGCTCCAGAAAGAACTCTGCTTTTGCTGCATGAACCTGCCTTCTGTGGTTAGAACTCTGTTGACAGGTGTTGTATGAGATGGAAGAGAAGGCTCAGACCCTTGTTCCTTCCTTCTCTGGGTCAAGAACTCATCACGAACCCTTCAGTCATCAGTAGGACAGTGATCATCAGTAGGACACGGCCCAGCTAGATGGAGTCTCTTGTGCGACCCAGCAACTTAGAGTCCAGCAACTGGCTTGCCTTTTCCCAGTTCCCATGGTACTGATGGAATTGATTAAAATGATTGGTTATTTTAGGGTTATGCAGACAGATATGAATGTAGAATAATAGGTAGATCAAGAGTAAAGGAACTGTGGTCACACATATGTTGCAAAATGAAAATGAAAACCCTTGTTACCAGATACTGCACCCTTTGGGGAGCCAAGGACTGAAAATTTAGAATTTATATTTATATCCCTTATAAAGAATTTTTTCCAAATTCTTAAGTTTGATGGTAACAGTAATTCCCCACCTTTTTAGTTGGGGATATTTTACCTGATAGATGTCCTTTTTTTCTGAATTATGAATCCATAGATAGAAAATACTTTCCAGAGCTATAAATTTACATCATATTTAATGCATGTCTAATCATTCATTTTTATTGAAAAGAATAGCAATTTATGAAATTGGGGCTACACCAGAAAATCCACACTGAATGGTTTCCATCCTTATGGGTTATCCTAGCTGATCTCTATCTGCTGGGTTATAAAGGTTTCTCTTCTGAAAATCAAAGGTTTAGTTGAGTCACAGCACCAGTTATGTAGCTGGTGCTACAATCTTACTACTTTTGTCCAAAAATAGGAAAGGGTTTGCACCCTAAACAATTTGAAGTGGTTTTGTAAAGTTGCATGAGCTCTGTCCTTGGAGAAGGTAAACCAGAGATGGGTTATCCTAGGAAAGAAGAAACAGGATGAGGTAACTGAATGCCCTGTACAGTGTTCGAGGGACAGGGAATTTTACACTCTTACTATTTTAATCCCTATTGAACCCTGTTAACTTCTCAGAGCCTTTGGCCACCAACTAAACTTTTATTATCTGAAGTTGGAACTTCACTTTCATTCTATCAGTGAGAATACTGAAAATCCATTGTAGGATAAATAGAAGAGGATATGTGATAAAGGAGGTGACCAGATTTTATAAATGAAAGATTTGCAACTAACTGATGGAATCTGCAATGTTTTGAAAAGGTGCTATTCCAGACTTACTAGCCTCACATCCTTTCACCTTAATTTTACTAGTTGATGCGCTTTGAAAAGAAAAGAGGGCAAGAATAAGGAACCATCATATGAGAAATGAAGACATGAATCTCCTTGAGAAAAAATTTTTTGGAGGAGAAAGGCTTATAAAAATTTATCTAGGTACACCCAAACCAAAATGGCTTAATAAAGGACCATTTTGGAAAAGGCAGTCTCATGAATTTTAACATCAAGAGGGAATCAAACAGTTCTACAGGGTATGTGATTAAATCCTTTTCTGTTTTGAATATTTTTTTTTCCTTTAGGTTAACTCAATTTGTTTAATAGTGAATAAATGCTATTTGTGATGTCAAAGAGGTATTTTGTGGGTTTAACAATAACAGTAAGGAAAAATAATATTGCTAAAGTCATGTTTTAAGATCAACTGATTAACAAAATTCAAGGCCTTGTATGGTTTTTGGATCTTGTGGCTACAGCTTTACCTCCCAAGTTTTATTCTGAAGTGAGAGTATAATTTATTTTAAATGGCTGAAAATAAAGAATTCCATGCAAGGTCTTGTTTTATCAACATAGCAATAGCAATTGTTGGAGCTGTAAGCTGACATTCATTAGAACTTCTGAATCCATCATATTTTAAAAACTTTTATTTCTTTTTACAATTTTCTTTTTCAGTTTTATTGAGATATAACTGACATACAGCATTCTATAAGTTTAAGGTGCACAGCATAATAACTTGACCTACATACACTGAAAAATTATTAACAGTAAGTTCAATGACTATAGTTATAAAAAATTTTTTTCCTTGTGATGAGAAATTTTAGGATTTATTCCTTTGACAACTTTCAAATATATTATACAGCAGTGTTAACTATAGTCATTATGTTGTTCCTTACATCTCCAGTAATTATTTATCTTATAACTGGAAGGTTGTATCTATTAACCACCTTCATTCACTCACATTTTAAACTCCAGTCTATTAGCCATCTGAAAAAATGATGATTAAAGATTCAGATTTTTTTTTGCACATTCTTCAAACATGATTTTTTTTAAGTTGCTTATTTTTTATCTTAGGAAATGACCCATAATGTTTTCTAATACAGGGTTTCAGCAACATGTAATGGAACAAATCTGTGTCTTAACAAATCAAACCTTTGCTACATTGTTTCCTTTCTCAAAAAAACTCCTTATCTCTAAAGAGTCTTTCAGCAATATGTTTTAGAAAACCACAAATATAGACTTTTTCCTTTTACATAAAAGAGTAAAAACACTTTCATTTGTTCATGTAAACTGGGTGGGGGAGGAAAGAGAATTTATATTTTCCTTCATTATAAGTGGCGCAATAAGAAGATCTGAGGTGAATTTTTAGAAAAAAAAAAAAAAGAAGAGACCCTGGTAAGTTTTAAAACCATATATATACATTTATATGATGATATATATATATAGGATGAACACTTAAAACTTCACAAGATTTCTGGAAGGCCTCAAAGGCAAGCATTCAGTGACGTTACACATGGAAGATAGTAAGAATTACAACTCAAAATGCAGTCTCAAAAATTCATGATCCTTCCAAGCCTTATTCAATCTAGTTTTCTGTCTAGACTTACAAATTGAACTGGAGAGTTGAAGCAATTATTCAGATAATTCAAAGGAAAAAAAATCCCCTCACTGAAAAAAAATTTTGAGGAGCCTAAACTATCTGAGTTGTTTGTCCTCACTGATCAATTCACCAGATAATTGTACTTCAGTCTGAGAATTTGAAAAGGGCCTTAAGATTTGAGTCAGTAAGAAATTTCATGAGCATTTTTTTTTCTGTGCGTTCAAACTCAATAAAATGTGTCTAATTTATAGGAAAAGAAAGGGAGCTCTCGGAGAATCCTCTTTCAAGAAAACTGGAAGCTATTTTAATGAGGGATAGAAAATCTTATATTTGTAATGACCCCCCCCTCCCTACTAAAAAGTTTTCTTAAGTCTAACCTTCTAAGTACCTTTCTTTTTCAGATGAGATGACAAGATTTAACCAGAAGACAAAAGAAATTCATTAAGCTATCTTCAGCTGGATTCGATACCCTATAGTTATGTTTACATGGTATTTGTATATTCTTGTGAATTACACTTTAAATAAAGGAAGGAATTATAACCAGTGTTTAGTACACATTAGTATTTTTATTGATAGATGCTAAAGTAACAGCCAAGCTCTGAAACTGTAAAGGTTCAGAAGTTCAAAAGTAATTGCATTGATCCAGTCAGATAAAGGTAGATAATATTAAAAAAAAAATTTTTTTTTAAACACATTATAAGTATACTTTAAAAATTTAAATAAAATGTTCACATAAAACTGAACTGGGCTGTAAATTTCAAAGTAAAAATTGAGTGGATTAATAGTCCATGAAATATATCAGATATTTAAATTATTTGAAATTTGAAACCCATTCATGCCAGAAATTACTACTGCAAAGGCCTGTGATACACCCTATTAGAAAATTAGAAGCATAATCTTTAAACTAGCAATAGTTAAATAAGTATTAAAAGGAAGCTTATTATTTATCTCACTTTTTTCAAATATAGACTGATGGAATACATTCAACAGAATCACATTAATTCCGATACTGCTTTAAAGAAGGTTCAGGCATACACAAAATTTAAAAGACAGTTCTTTTATAAACAAAAACATTATCAAAACAATGATTCCAAATCATACATGAAATGGCTGTTGTCTGTTCACAAAAAGCCTAAACTTTATAAAGCTAGACTGATAACACGTAAAAAGAAAGTAAAACCAAAAATTAAAACTTCCTCAAATTTAACTTTTAGGATCTTCCATTACAGTTTTGTCATATTTGAAGATTTTTTTCAAGATGGCATGATTAAATATTTTAAACTTTTTTAATAAAGCTTTTATAAAGCCTGTGGCAAATACTGGCCTTAATCCCTAAATGTTAAACTAATAGGTACTGTTAAAATGACGTACATATTTTTTAAAATTTCATGTATTTTCAGAATTCAAGTAAAAATAGATAATTCTAAAATAATATGAAAAATTAAATTTTGTTTATTAACAATCAGTTTGGCAATTGTTTTTTAATTTAGAAAAAAAGAAAATAGGACTAAAATATGCTTTGTTGGGAATCATAGCTTAGAAATATGTTGAAAGCATGTAAGACATTTTATCATATGTTTACGTGAACCTTATTTTAAAGGAAAGAACCAAATTATAGAAAGAAGATGTTATCCTTGTAAATTACATTGCTATAATTTTTGCCAACTTGGAACATTTTTATGAAATCATAATTGATAACTATAGAAATTCACTGTCAACATAGTCCTGAAATCTGTCTTTAATAATTCAAAAAATATTTTAAAAGACCAAAATTAACAAGTTTGGGCTGATAGTTAACATATGATACTGTTAAAAAGCAATATGATTTTGTATTTTCTTCCATAAGAAATCACTGGTAATTTCTAAATATTAATACAAATTATTTTTAATTCATAAACCTTTTAGTTTAGGAATAACATTATTGTAAATATTGAAAACTCTTCCTCTGCTTTTTAAAATTTTAAATTCTTGATATTTAAAATACTAATATTTGAAAGGAAGATGAGATAACTTCATTAAAGTTTTATTTCTATGAAAAGCAAGGAGTTGCCACGAAAGTATTAACTGCTTAAAATTTTTTAATTTCGAGTTTTGAAAAACTCGAAATTAAAAAAAACTCTGCATTGTATCTACTTATAAAACAATGGGAAAGTATACATTCTGAATAGAAATTCTATTTAAAACACTTACTAAATACCAAAAGCAATTTTAACAAGATATAGAAAATGGTTAATTGTTTTAGTCAAGCTCTTTTTAGATTTATAAAGCAGAATAACGAAGTTTTGAGTGCCAAATATTTAAGTAAGTTGATATTTTATTGCTCAGATTTTTGTAACCTTTAGTTGGAATATAAACCTTCTACTTACTTCAATTTATTTATAAATTCTAAATATAAAGTATAAATTCTAGAATTCATCACATATTTATTTATTGGTTTTTTAAAATGCATATAAAAATAATGCATTTCTGTTTTCACAGATAAATGAACTAGTAGCAAGAAACAGAAACCATATGGCATATTGAAGATTTCTTGCATTTTATTTTTTAAAATTTGCTAAAACAATAATTTCAGAAGAAAAGGTTATTTTCATTTTATCTGAGACCTGTAGTAAAATAAGTAACATTTTCAAAGGAAAATAATACCATTATTTTTCAACTTTCTATTTTGCCAATTCTTAGGCTTAAATGAAACAAATACAGCAGATTACAATTTTGATGCAAAGGGTAACTCAAAACATGGTTCATAATCTTATCTTACTAAACTAAGTATTTGCATTGCTATAAAAATAAATATTACATGTTCTATGGGATGAATATAATAATAAAATGGGTATTACACAGAATGTAGGAACTGCCACAGAAAGAATCAATAAGAAGGGAAATTTCAATAGTTTTAGAACCTTCAAATCTATGGCTAACCAGTTGCATTTACTTTGCTTTACTTTCTTAATGAATTAATCTCACGATTTTGAAAGTTACAGAGAGATAGCTTGGTTTTAGAAGATGCACAAAGGTTAAACAACTCGGTTCTCAGCTACCTGACGCTTACAAACATCCGGTTGTGAGGCTTCATGCAGGCAACAGAGTCCTGTGCAGATTTTTGGTTTTCATACAGAAATACTGACATTATAAAAACATAACTGGTTTTATAGTAATTATATGGAGTTATCCCAACATTAAGAAAAATTTTAAGGATAATCCCTATTATCTCCTGAATTTCTGTTTAACTATTAGTCCTTAATTTGAAAACAAAATCGACTCAATTACAATGAACTGTATTTAAGAAAAAATAATTTAGGTATGTTTTTGAGTTACAATAACATAATTTAACAAAGTATTTGTAATGATATAAAAAAGGGACCATAGAGAAAACTAAAATGGCAATCAAAAAATAACCCTAAAATGTCATTTTACTATTTTATTATTTACTATTATACCTTTATGAAATACCAAAAATGTTTTAAAAATAGTAATGCTATATCTGTTAGCATATAATTTTTAATTAGCTTAAAAATTTCATAGTATTAAAAAATCTGTATTCTGGTCTCAGAGTAATTGCCAATATCAATGAAAGCTTAATAAGTAAATTGGATCTCTTTCTAAAACATAATTTCAGATATTCTAAATGATTTTCCTCTCTAGATTTTGACCAAAGAATTCTGACATAATTCTAACCTTTAGACTCTTGATCATGATAAATAAATCTTTAAGAAGTTTTTTTTAAATTAATTTTTAATTGAAGGATAATTGCTTTACTGAATTTTATTGTTTTCTGTCAATAAATCTTTAAGAAGCTTTAATTTTGCCTAACGTTAAAAAAAATCTTATCTGTATTTTCAAAGTATCATTAGAAAGAATTGAAAAACAGTGGCAAATTTTTCTTTTTGCCAGTTATAATATAGGTAATAATAATATTTTAAAAACTCTCAATATTAGTCCAGAAGTTTTTGTCTTTATGACATTTTTTTACAAATACCACATAAGAAGAAATAAAACCATCAAAGATTTACTGTATAACACAGTGAATAATATTTAACACTTTGTAATAACATAATGGAAATAATCTGAAAAAATATATATGTATATATAACAGAAGCACTTTGCTGCACACTTAAAACAATATTGTAAATCTACTTTTAAAAAAGAAGAAATATAAAATTATGGTTTAAAATGTCTGGAACATACCACATAAAATACATATTACAAAGCAATGATTTTTTTTTAATAACTAGAGAAATTAGATCCCATTTCAATACAATTTTCTTTCCTTTTTTAAATAAAACATTTTAATTTTCTTTTTTTTATTAGCTTCTCATGTTTTGTTTTTATAGTGATATCCCATTTTACTGAAGAACTTTCTGTTCGAAACTTACCCTGAATAAAATAGATTTGAGCATTCTCAGTGACATTATTGGTTCAAGCTTGGCAAACTATTGACTACATTTCCTTTGCTATCCACATGTTAATAAAAACAGCAACAAGCAAACCCTCTGGTCTTGATCACTCTTCACTATCACGACTGACTAGAATTTTAGAAGCATTTTTAATTCTCAGGATGTGTTAGGCATTCAGATGAGCACTGGCTCATAACTCACAGATAAAAAGAAATTGGCTACCCAAAAAGAATACATTGTGCAAATATAAATGTTAATAAAAATGGACAAGAAGACCACTTCACCGTCTCGCAGTTTATCAGGCTTCGACTTAAAAACATCATGTCCTAATACACATTTGGCTAGGTTAGAACTAGTCTCCAGAGCAATGTTAACTTGCTAATTCCCCCTCCTTTTTTTAAAAAAAACCAAACCTGTATTATAACCATAACCAAAGAAATAACAAATGAATAAATACATGGAAGCATACATGTATATTCTTTTGGTTTTGTATATTTATTGTATTCATGGTTGTAACTAAACTGTGATACTACGTTATGCCATCTGTAGACTATCCCAAAGCTCTCTTAAAAAGCTCCAAGATTCATCTAAGTAATTTTCAAACAAGTATTGTTGACTTTTGCAATGTCGTTTATACTTTTGGTATTATGAGCTATCTAAATGAGCATCTAATGAGCACTTATCTTTACTGATAATCCATACCATTAATCTCATAATATTTCACCTGATGTCTGGGTTTACTGTCGCAAATGTTATAATGTAGTTACTGGGCCAAACATGATCCCAGCCCTACTATTTTTTTTTTTTTTTTAATGTTGATAGAATTGGAAGTTGATTTACCCAGGACTATTTTTCTGGAGAAACACGGATAATGGGTCGAGGAGGATTCAAGGGAGGGGAAAGGAAGAAACGACTTTATTGCTCTCTATCTACAAACCTGGGAAGATCTAATAACTGCCAATTCTGACAAAGCCTATTTGCAGTCCCTTTGGATTGAACAAATGACCTAGACTTCTCAACAAAATATAGTCATTTTTATAATATTATAATTTTCCAAATGAGCAGTGTCCAGTGATTCTAATGGGGTCCTGTAACATCTTGGTATTCAAATTGTGATTTTTTTTTGTTTGTTTGTAACAGGAGTAAGTCTAGTTCATTATCTCTAAATGTACCTTGAGAAAGCTACTATCATATTTTTATTTGTCCTTCATATTTGTTCAATTTTCTCTCTACCTTTTAAAATCTATTAGGTCACCCTAACCAATATAAAATTATGCTGTCCTCAGAAGAGTTGACCGGCAGATGATCCAAACCCTTTGGGAGTCCCGTTCTTAGAGTTTGTGGAGTCTGCCTGGTGCAGTTTCCTCCTCTCTCGTCCCTCTTCTCTCTTCCTTATCACTTTTCTCTACATCTGCTGAGAAGTAAAAGAATCTGTCTGCAATGCAGGAGACCTGGGTTTGATCCCTGGGTTAGGAAGATCCTCTGGAAAAGGAAATGGCAACCCATTCCAGTATTCTTGCCTGGAGAATCCCATAGACAGAGGAGCCAGGGTCAGGGGTAGAGGGGCTTACAGTCTGTGGGGTCGTAAAGAGTTGAACACGACTGAGCGATTAACACTTTCATTTTTTCAGCATAGAAGGACATACTCTCTCACCCACAGGCTCGATAGGCTTTATACCAGTTTACTTGGTGAATTCCTTGTGACTGCACGTTCATTTCTGTATTAAAGGATCACTATAAAATAGGAAAGCCCATAGGTTTGGGCTTCCCAGCCATGGCAAAACCTGCTGTGAGAGCCAGAGGAAACTTACAAATCAATACATTCTCCATAACTGTTTAGCAGGGATGTTGTGTGTTAGTCGCTCAGTCGTGTCCGACTCTTTGTGACCCCGTGGACTGTAACCCACCAGGCTCCTCTGTCCATGGGGTCATCCAGGCAACAATACTGGAGTGGGTTGCCATTTCCTTCTCCAAGTAGGGATGTTGGAATGTTGAAATTCTTTTTTTTTGGGGGGGGGGGAATATTTGTATTTAGTCTGCTCTCCTTCAAACAGGATGTTTTTAATCGTTAGCTTTTTTAAAAAATTGGAATACCAAAGAAAAATCATAATATGTGAAGTTCAAATGTAGACAATAAACAGAAACTATTGCTTTCAGCTGTCAGTTAGGAGAGCACCTGATTCTGTGTCCAGGAGTGTTAGTCCATCAGTCATGTCCAACTCTTTGAGACCCCATGGACTGTAGCCCAGTGACAGACTTCTCTCTCCATGGGATTCTCCAGTCAGGAGAAAGGAGTGGGTTGCCATTTCCTTCTCCAGTGTGTCTGGGAGATCTGACTTGAATTCTGAGTCTGGCAGTGACTCTCGGTGTAAACTTCTACAGTAATTTCTTTGTCTGGAAAATGGGGATAACTCTATCAGCCACAGAGGTTTCCTTACAGGATTAATTGAGGTAATGGATAGTTAAACATTTTGGAAAGGTGAAATCCAGGGCATAGAAAAGAGAACCACAGAGGAGGAAGAAGTTCTGGATTTTTCAACCTGTTGGTTGCGTCATTTGGGGTGCTTTCCTCTCCGATACCAGTCTATTTATAAGATGTGCAAAGTGAGCTAGTTGAGTTTAAGTCCTGTAATTACTTTGACAACTTGTCTTTGGGGGTGATGAATGACAAGATAGCAAGGGTCCGAATTACCCCCAAAGTGGGGGTTTCCAGAGGGCTTTTAATTCTTTTCAGCTCTCAGCTTAATGTACTCCATTTCCATTTGCTTCTCACACTTCCATTTTTTTTAAGGGGATAGTGTCCTGAAGGGTATTAAAAATCATGAGAAGCCCTTGAGTACAAAGGTATCTGTGACAACCAGAAGCATTTTTGTCTAAATGCCCTGCATTGAAGTATCTTGCCACAGAGTGTACTGTGGGGGAAGGTTGGCTATTTGGCTGCCTCAACTTCTGTGTTTCTATGAATTTCATCTCCTTGTAAGAACCTAACTGGATAGCTAACTGAAAGGGTAAAAGGGATGAAGGTTTAAGATGGTTGAGTTTTTACTGCCTTAATTAATATATCACCTCTACTGAAGTTTCTCCAGCATTGGACTTAATGCCCTGTAAATGAAATCTTAATCATCTAATAGCTTTCTTTTTTTTTTTTTTTTTAAATGTACCTTTGCCTTTCTAAAGTTGATTGCTTCTACACATGACTGAGACTACAAAGGAGTTTTGAGTTTTGGTGCAGGCAGCAAGTAGATGGTGGGTGGTTAGGCCAGGGGTAAAAAAAATAAATAATAGTAATAATAAAGTTTTTTGAACATATTGGATGGGGAGTAAGGGAACTCAAGTGTCTCTTTATAACTATTTAATAAGAGAGCTCCAAGTCTTCTTGTATCAAGAGGACGTTCTAAAATATATTTTAGAAATAAACACAACTTACTTGTTAAGCTTTCATTGTTATTGGCAACTACTTTAAGAGACCAGAATATAGATTTTTAATACTACAAAAAATTTCTAAGTTAATTAAAAGTTGCATGTTAACAGATACAGCATCATTATTTTTTTTTTAAGATGTTCCAAATATTTTCCCTCAAAATTCCTAAAGGCAGTTTCTACTTTGTCCAGAGAATGGTCAGTCCTAATAGACACCAACCGAGCTCCTTTCGACCCATTCAGTAAAAGGAGACTAGTAATACTGGGAAACAATAAGGTTCCATCTCAGGAGACTGAATGAAAAACAAAAAAATGAGTTTTTTCCCTCTCTTCTTCCCCCTTCCTTTCTTTCATTGTAAGAATTGTTCTGTGTTAAACCCTGAGCTGCTCTGCTCTGTGGTACCCTGCAATGAGCTGTGGATTCTAAGAGAAGTGAGCTACCTTATCAATGTTTGATGGAGAGCTCAGTCTGCAGGGATCCTGCCACTTTCCTGAGGCATGGTTTGGACTGTGTCTTGGGTAGCCTCTAGGTCTACAGCCGGCACCCTGTGCTCCCTTCTCATCTCTCCATCTCACCGTCCCGGGGGCTGGAGAGCGATCGGGAGGCAGTGGTTGGTCACTCCACAGCATGGCTCTGGGGCTGGCTGGGTGTGTGAGGGGCTGGGAAGTGAGAAAGAAGGGAAAGAAAATGACCAGAGCTTTCCCTTCTTATGAAAGCTTGTCTGAAAGTACGATTCTTCATCTTTTAGTTTTGCTAGTTGTTCTCTATTATGTCCCTGGCAGTTCCTTGTTTTGAGCTCTTTGCCTCTACTGCAGAAGATAAACAGTTCAGAAAGCTGTATGACCTCGGTAAGTCATTTTACCTCTCTCATCTTTCTCTGTAGAGAGAAAAAATTGAATTAGATGATTTTTAAGGACCCTTTCAACTTCAAAGACCAATGTCTTATTACCAGGGATGTAGTGAGAATTAGTAACACTTATTAGATGAGTAAATGATGCTGACGTCCTGTTTCTTGGACATGAGGTAAAGGATGGCATAATATAAGACTCCTTATACTGTAAACTTCACTTGGTTACTCTGTGCAGGGGAAAAAACTACCTTTTTTGTGAGGCCATTAATGTTTTTTGATGTGTGTTTTAAGGTTGTTTCTTGTAACATCCCATTGAACGAGGAGAGGAAGGTGTCGACTGTGACGACCACAGGGGTAAGGATGGACGCACAGCCTGTCTGTCCATCCGCACATGCGCTGAGCGGCTCTGCAGACAATGTCACTGGTCAGGGACGGATGTCTGCGTTTTTAGAGCTCCTTAGGTCCTTTACAGCATTTTTTTTTTAAACTTCTCACATAGTTTCCATTTTTCTTGCCTTTAAATTCAGAAGAGTGGTAAGGGGAGGTAGCCAACTATTAAGTGATTTATTTTTCTGGAAAGATTTTTATGACTAAAGGAAAAAAATAGAATATTGTCTTTGGATTTTGGTTTCCCATACTGTCTGTTGGTCCCATTTTTGGTAGTAATCCACTTTGATTTCCTCCTAAATTATCACATCAAATGTAAACATTTCCACACATATATTTTTGTAAATGTACACGTGGGCATATTGACATGTCTTTTTTTCTTCCCTTGTTGTTTATCTATTTTATTTTTGGCATGTCTTTTAGAATGAGGTTCTTGGGGGGAAGGCACGTGGCTGAGTGTTGCTGAGCATGCCTTACACAATTCTGATACTGTCAGTAAATCTTTTCTACTTCATATTTTTGCTGTAGTTCCCTTATTATAGAAGAAAAAAGAGAGAGAAAGTATAATATGGTACACTTTGGTTACAGGGAAGGGGAAGGTATTTTTATTTTTTCCTCACCCAGTTTTACCTCCGAGAACAAACTAAAATTTGTATTTCCTTAACGTTTGGTCATAGGTAAACCAAAAGAAAAAAAAACTAATTTAAAAAGAATAAGAGAACAACATTTTTAAGGTGGCTTTGTGGCTTCAGGGAGAAGAGGAAGATGCCAAAGGTAAAGGCTGAGAAAGGATTAGCTGTTGCAAGCAATGCTCTCACCGAGAATAGCGTGGAAGAACAGCCTTCAAGTGTTGGAGCTTGCAAAACCCTGACTGACCATCTTCCTTTGTTTGTGTGAGTTCTTGAGAAACAAAGATATATAGATATGGATAAAAGACGTGATCATTTCTAGAAAAACAAATAGTTTGCTGATGGTAGAGAAAAGATAAACTTAGGTAGGTTATTTTCTTTATTCTTCTATGTCCTACAAAAGAGGTCTTTTGCCTTAGTCTTTATGACAAAGCACAACTCAAAATTTATGTCAGGTTAATTTCCAGTCTCCTTCCTGAACCCTTCAAAAAGCCTCTTTATTCCTCACTCCAAGAAAATCCAAATAATCCAGTTGTTCCACCCTCCTCATGGATTATTATAATTTTACTTTTACCGAATTAACCAAATAACTGAAGGAAAAGTGAATTTTTTCCTCTGAATTTCAATGAATCTGACTGTATAGAAAATTACCACCTTAGCATCTTGTGTGGATGGGGCTATGCAGACCTATAGTGAATGATCAGGCAAAATAACCCCATTTTAAGCTGTCACTATATTCAGGGTTTATGGTCCCTTGTCCCACTCTCTTTGCTCACCAGTGTCCATTGATTATAGAGGAGAGATATCTATTTGAAATTTCACAGAATCTTTTATCCAGTTCTCATCAGTGTCTGATGTAACGTGACATCGCCATCAGACAAAGGGAGATTAGATGGTGTGTGATGGTCGATCAGATAACGGGTGTGGAGCCGTCAGGGTAGGCATTGCTTTCCTAGCACAACTGGTTGGAATTAGCCTCTTTAGAGAGGGCTTTTAATTAAGAACGTATGCACTTTCACTGATGACAGAATAAAGACTTAAAAGATATTATCAAGAAAATTATATTCCAAGTAGAGAAATTAGAATATGGCCTGGGTAATAGGGAGTTATTGTTATTTTGGTGGGAGTGATAATGTTCTGATTATGTAGGAAAATATCCTTACTTTTTAGATGAACACAGTGAAGTATTTGGGAGTTAAATGCCACGATGTCTGTAATTTCCTTTAGAGTACCTCAGTGAAGAAAAAAGGGAGATGAAGCAAATAATGATTAAATGTTAATAGCTATTTAAATAGAAATGATGTATGCATGCATATTTCTTATACTATTTCTCCTTTTCTTTGAAATTTTCCATAATAAATAATTAGAACCCCCCAAAAAACCCCTTTAGGGATTCACTCTTTTGATGCCAAAAATACCACACATTTGATAAAATAAAATGTCATTGAGATAATATTTTTGTGCACATACAAGAAGGAATCATAGACTTAGAATTTCTCTGGTCTAAGGGCAAATTTATAGTTCTTGGTGATGCTTTAGTTCTTGAGAATATGATTAGTAAGACATAAATTGGCATAAAAAGAAAATCCTGTACAAAAATATTATTTAATGTTTTTGAAATGCATTTAAAATCCTATAATTGAAACTACAAAAAAAGCACAATAGACACTAAAAAATGAAGACGTGTTCCTTTTTATTTACTTGAGCTAACTGATGAAAAGTTAGGTTTCTGACCTTGGGGCAAGGTGGAATGTTGCTTGAAGAAGGTCACAGAAGTAAAACTTGGATTCTCAGAAAAGAACTTGAGAGGAAATCAAGGTAGTCAATATCACCATATAAGCTAACTGCAAATCTGATGTTGATGATATAAATTATGAAATTACAAATTGTACCAAGGTGTTTTATTTTAATTGTCTTTGGAATTGCCAGATTTATGTACTTCTTCAAAATGTTTCTTTTACCTTTTGAATAGTAATTGCCACAATAGCTATGTTGTAACCAAGTAATGTAGTACTTTTATGGTATATTAGTATAGCATTTGTTTCTCACAAAATGTGTGTGTTTATTTATTGCCATGAGGACACAAACAGAAAATATAACTTCAGTAGGGAAGGGACTGTTTGAGTGCGCAGCTCAGCTTCACCTGTGTTGATGTCAAACTCTTTGATTCTTTGCTGTACACAAATGCATGACGGAAACTACTGTTACCATATTTAATATGTCACGTTGATTTAAAGATAATAAATAGCCCCAGTTTTGTTTATACAGGTAAGGAGATCTTTCCTTTTGAACACCTTTAATCTTTTTTTTTCAGTTAATACATATAAAATGGGCTCATTTTCAAGTATAGGGCTTCTGTGAGAAATACATTTCATCAAATCAGTATCACCATTTGAGAAAACTTTAAACCTGTATTCAACATGGAGGCCACTTTTAATAGATGTGAAAGGTTTGGTAATCTTGCTCTTCCCAAAACAATCACTGCCGACTTGCAGGTTAACAAAGCTCAGCTGTGCATCAGGAGATGAAGACAGGCAAATCTAGACTTGTTGATTCCCTGGAATTTGCTTTTTAGCAAGAGCAGTGTGGTTCAATAGATAAAGTCCTGGACTAAGAAACATGGGACATGGGCTATTTTAAAGTCTTAAAATTTGTGTCTTTTAAGTTAGCCTTGCATTAGTAAATAGTATTTAAAAAAAGAAGAAGAAGAAAAAGCAGGTGTGTTACTCCTGGGTTCCAGTCCTAGATATTTCCTCTGACTTCTGAACTTAGTGTGTCCGTTAGCAAATTGAGAGCTCACCCATTAATAACTGCTGACGTCTTCTCAAACTATTTACTCTGTGTCAGGCACTGTTTTGAGTGCTTTACATTAAATTTCTTTAATTCTCACAATCTTAAAGGAGATACTCTGATTATGCCTAATTCATCAATTAAGAGACTACATATTCTGAGGTCATCAAGTGCTGGGTAATCAGAGGATTTTAGAGGTGGGAGGGCCCATGGAAATCATTTAAGCAGAGAGGCAGTGCATCATGGTGGTTAAGGATACAAGCTCTGTCTCCATAATGCATGGTTTTCAAACTTGGATCCTTCACTCAATAGGAATACATCTTGGGTTAATGACTTCACCTTTGTTTGCTTCAATTTCCTCCTGTGTGATATGGGGATGATAACAGGTCTGCACTAGAAGATTGATAAGTTAAATGAGCAGTGTTTAGTCATCTGCCATCTAGGAAACTGTCATAAATGGTATAGATGAGGAGATTGATGCTGTCATCAGTAGAGTAAGTAAACACTATTGTTTTACTTAGAAGTATGTGTTACAGAATTATTCAGAGATCCTCAATTAGGTCAGAAAAATGCTGCTGGTGGCAGTGATGGTCTTGATGGGAAGGATGGTGTTAACATTATCAATGATACAGAAGATTTCTTAGAGAAAGAAAATAAATAGTTTGAAGAAGCAAATTGAAGAGGAGACTGTTAGCCTAGAAAGCCAGGAAAAAATATGTGTTATATTGTAATTGAGCAAAAAGTTGACAGAAACACAGGGACAGCAGGAACATAGAAATGAGGCCCCAGTTTGGGTGCTCATGTGGAGTGAGTCCAGTTTCTCTGGATCATCACAGACACATATAGAAATGTTAGAGCTAAATGAGACCTTGGAGATTGTCCTGTACAACCCCCTCATTTTACATTTCTATGAGAACAGAGTTTGGAGAAATTTGGCCGGGATTACATGACAGCGATGCCAGGGAAATTTGTGGTATGTTTAAGAGAGATTTCAAGTAAGGATGAAGGAAAAGAGAGAGGAAGTTTCTTGAGTTTTAAAGTGATACCCAGGTAGGAGAGCAGAGTAGAGAAGACAGTGAATTTTCCCAAATTAATTTTTAAAAAGAGGGAGAGAAGGAGGAAAAGAGAGAACTCCAGTTTTATGCTAAATGGTGTTCCATTGGACTTGTGATTAATGTATAAAAGTCCATGATAAAGAAAAGTCTTTTTTTTTTTTAATTATTTCTAGGAATTGGCTTCTAAAATGAAAAGGAAGTTTGGGGGAGAGTCTGGCAGTGCCGATGGTTCCAGCATATGAAGAATCAACCCCATTTGCAGCTGGTGTTGAAACTGGTAAGCACTTAATCTGTTACTGTTTAGGATGAATATATCTGGGCTTTTTTTTTTTTTTATCACTTTTAACTAAGTTTAAGCTTAGTGCTTTCTTTTAAATAATGAAGAATCTCAACAGGATTGAATGAGTCAGATTAATTTGGCGTGGAGTTCTGAACAAGGGAGGGGACAGAAATCCTCCTGAACAGTAACAACGCTTTGCCGAGTTTCCTTTGCAAGTCACTGAGCCAGTGTTGGGTGGAGGGAGTTTCTCTGAGGGGTTTAAAGGCTCCTCACTGTGCCTGTTCCCCGGTTACAAAGGCATAGGGTTAGTGAGTGAGGCCTAGTTTGTCTGTTTACATGGAGAAAAAGCCAACAGCACTGTGTTTTAGTCGCTCATCATGTCCGACTCCTTGCAACCCCATGACTGTGGCCCCCCAGGCTCCTCTGTCCATGCGATTCTCTGAGCAAGAAGACTGGAGTGGGTTGCCATGCCCTCCTCCAGGGAATCTTCCAGACCGAGGGATCATTCTTTACCATCTGAGCCACCAGGGAAGCCCAACAGCACTGAGGGTGAAGCAAAGATTTTTATGGCTCTGAACCCACTTGTGTATTCTTTTTTATAAAAAGCATTTATCTATCATGTCAATATTTTAGTAAGAGGCTTTTAGTATGGCTTTTATTATTATTATTAAAGAAAGAAAAACTTTGCTGTTATTTCTGGCCATATCACTGCCTGCACTGGTATAGGGTTTGGAGATTTTGGAGGCTGTCCATTTCATTCCCTCAAGCTCACCCAATGCCACAGCCCACCTCCATTGCTGGGATGCTTCAGGAAAATGGGTGGAGTTGAGGAATAGACGCTGGGTTAGCTTAAGTCCTTCTGCATTTTCTTTAAGTCCCTTCTGCCTTCATTGGCTACTCCCACATCAGCATCAGTTTGGTGTTCTGAGTCAGAGAATGAAGTTGGAGATAAAGAAACTGAGGCACGGTGTAGTTGTATGCTTATTTTCAATCCCTCAGGAGCATATGACAGGCAAACTGAGAGGCGGAACTCAAGTGTCTAGTCTGGGTGGAAACTTTGGAGGTCAATGTGGCTTCTGTCCTAGAAACTGGTTCAGTCTATGAGTGGCCAACTATTCCACCCTCAAAAGAAACTTTTGCTTTGTGTATGCAAATTATACCACAAAGTTCACATCCTTTGAAAATAATGGTTTAAGAAATGAAAGATAGCCTAGGGTCACATAAGGAAAGGAAGTTTTTAGTGCTTGTGCATGTGAATTTTTAAACCTGTACAGTATCAAGGTAGTTTGAGCAAGATTCTTTCAGTGATGTGAATAGTGATATCTGTGGTTGGCATTCTTTCTTGTGGATCTAACTCACCTGAGCTCTCCAGCTTGATTCATCCATATGTGAATCCCACGTGGGACATCCTGGTGAAGAACAAGAAATTTCTGTCTGGCTAATGAAAGCCCACAAGTCTCTAGTGGGAAGTACATTTATTTGTATTTTTTGTATTTAGTGTATGGAGTGGTACCATCAGCCAGACTGTGAAACATGCATCAAAATGCAAAAGAGAAAACTAGAATATGCCCTCAAATGTTGGGGAAATAAATATTAGACAAATTGTGTTGGCGTTTAAAAAAAAAAAAAAAAGCTAAGTTAGAGTATGGTAGAATCTTACAGAAGGAAGACTTAGAAATCAGGTCTAGGAAAAGAATTTCAAGGGAGAAACAGCATAATTAATACTTAATTTGAAGTATTAATGGTAGATCTTTCTGTGAAATTAAGGGGAAATGTAAGGAATCTGAAAATTTTCCAAGAAGAAGGTAATTTTTCTTTGGAGAAAAGGCATGATGTGAGTTAATGAATGTAATCCTGAATTAAAATGGAGAAAAAATTATCAGCACGGAGAGGAAGAGGGAGGAGCAGGATAATTGTTTTTAAAAATTCAGCCTAGATCTTACTCTGTGTTAAAGTATTAGTATTTTCACCTTAGAGTTTGTAGTGTTTTACACATCTCTTTTTGCGGAAATTGATTTGTAGTTAGAAAAAGCCTTTTGAAAGTTAGAAAGTTTAGAGTTTGGATTTTTTTCTTTCACATATTGATTTGACATTTAGACTATAGAAAATATATATAAAGGAGGCATTATTATGTATTAGAAAAATCTTAAAATACATAAAGATAATTAATGGCTTCAATATATTGAAAAGGTATTAAAACCACTGAGCCATATACATAAGGACAAGATATATCAGTGGCAGAATAACAGAACAAGGAAGGATAAGAAACTACTACCTTGTGACGGTTCTGTGATAAAATTTAAACAGTAAAACAGGATGACTTTTTAATTGACAGCATCTATTTAATTAAATTATATTTAGGCCTTGCTGTCTAAAATTATGACTAAAAAGATTCAAATAGCCATCATCCTATTATGATTTTTTTACAGAGTAGAAAGTGATCATATTCATTAACCTGTATCTTTTTCATTTCCATAGGAAAATCTAAAAAGTTTTATCTCCTGATGAACCATGAAGATTCTTTTTAAGCATGAAACATATCATCTTTAGGTAAGGAAACGTTTTCCATTGTTTATCCATCTGTTGAAGAGATAGCATTTCAATTAGAGAAAAGAAGTAACATATACTTAAGCTTTGCTTATCCTAACTGATGCCAAACATTATAAAGAGGAGAGGAAGCAAGCTTTTTTAAATTAAATAAAGTAGCTGGAAAACTTTGATTTAAAAAGATCAATTTCCCGGAAAAAAAGGAGACCCTTTTTTTGCACTTTCTCACAGATTGACATGATAATAGAATTCCCATCATTCCAGCTTTCCTAACTATTTAGAGATAAAGTTAAAATTATATTTAGAACAATCAGAAACTAGAGATTTTTCAGACAAGTAGAATATCCCTAAACATAAATGTAAACGTATATGGAAATAAAAAGTAGACTATTTTGATAAATTTGAAAGACTGGTCACTGTTTTAAAAGCAGGCCAATGAATTAAAGGCAATTAAACTTTGAGAGAGAAACTTAAATTCTGGGAAAGACTCAAAATATTGCTTTGTAGGGTCATAACATAAATATAAACAATTACTTTAAATCAGGCAAGAACTTGTCCTTTGTGTGTGACCTCTTCTCCTCGTTTTTGCTTGTGTTATACTGATAGTGTCAGAGAAAAAAAGACAGACTAACTTTTTGGGCATAATAGAATATTAGCAGCTCATTCTATTTTGGGAAGAAATTCTATTAGTGCAGTTTACTTGTATGAACAGTATAAATTACATATATGAACATCAGATGTTTTAAGGTAGATAAACTAAAAATGCAATTAAAATGTCTAAACATTTAGAGATGCTTCAAAGTATTTTATGGGTTAAAAGAATAAAAGAAGTAGTTACTGAGATTATATATAGAATTTGTTGTAAGATCTGCAATCTGTACATTCTAGCTTTGCCACCAATACCACATTTGGAAAAAGAAATAGATTGCAATGTTTGACGTCTATTAACATATATTCTCAAGAATAAACAAGATTTCTCCTAATTTTAAATAGGTTAACATAGTTACATGTGAATATTTAAAAAATCACAGTATAGAGATTTAGGATTTTAAGAAATACACGTAAAAAAATTCATGTGAAAAAACAGAACCTAAAAACTTTGGGAGAAAAATACTAAATTTTTGGCATGAATTTGAAGAATTTATTTCTAGAATATATTCGTTTCTTCCTTAGGAAGAAACTCGTGTTAATATTAAGTATATAGGTTACTTAAATTACTTAATTAGGATATACTAAACTGCTAAGTTATTTTTAAAAGAAGAATTATATAACCTGAAAAAAAAACAAAATTACTTCTATTGTAATATTTAAATGCATCTTTCAAATGTACCAATTTTCAAATCTCATATTTTAAAGGACAAAAGAAAAGAAAAAATGACTAATCTCCTAATGGAAAATATGACCTCATAGCACTGAGAAGAGAGTTGTAAGCATGTAATACATATAAGAGGAGATAAGTTTCATTTCTGACTTGATTTTGAGTCTTTCTTATGAATCATATATTTTAACATCAGGAGAATAATATATAAAATATGTGTTAAATTCTTATGGTCTGGCAGCTATTAAAAACAGGAGAAAAAAATGCAACTTCTTCTAGCTAAATTCTAACTAAAGTGTTAAGTGAAAATTAGAAAAATACAGAAGCTAAAATAGAATAGTGAACTAAACTTCAAAATATCTATGTATGTATAATTTTTTATGTCTCGGTATGTAGCATTTATCTCAGTTGTTAATGAAACGACATAGTGTAACATGAGTGAAAAAAATAAATGGAGAAGTATTTTCTCATTGCAGTTTACTAGACCAAAACCTTTACTAATAAGCTAAATGTAACATGAAGAGACACGTTTAAACTAAAATATTGTAGAATAGTTTTGCTGAGGACCTATCTTAACAACAAGGCTTTGGGTTTTTGTTTATGTATTAGGATTTCTGAGTTTTGTGATTCGAAATTCATGATAGATTTTTGAATGCCCTTTTAAATGGCAAAATGTTTCAGTGAAAATATCAGATATTGTGTACATTTTACTTTATATTTGAGTATGAGGAAAATGGCAGATACTTTAGGGGAATTCTAGTTGTTGTTTTACTGCACGCATCAAATACCAAGCAATTATTTTGTCTGTCAGTCGGTTACAGGTCTGAGTAAGTTCCTTTGTGTTAACTACAGCTTAGGCATTTAATTAATATTGATAATACAGTGATCTCTAGATGTGATTGTCATTTTTTTTCTGAAATTATGGGCAATATACTTAAAAGAAATGTATTTTAAACCTCATTTCTAATTAAAATGGAAAGACTTTAAAGGAGTTTTTTCATGAGTAAAAGATTTGCTGTACAGTTTTCTGAAAGAATGAAATCTTCGTTTATTTTTCAAATTTTTTATTAAAATGTTCCTTTCCCTGTTGTTTGCTGATATTTAAAGTCAGAAAGAAATAAATTATGCTATATCTGATTACTATACAGAAAAGGGAAAGCAAAGTATGTTGGCATATAAGGTTTTCCCTTAAAAAAATTACCTTGAAATTTAAAAGATATATTGCCCATAACTAATTTGTCTAATTAGGACTTATTTAGACTCGCATGAATTTTCTTAGTCAAATATTTGAGGAAATTCGTCTTTATAAAATAGAGAGGTAGAACATTATGGTCAGTTATAGGCTAGTCTTTTCTTGTTGCTTCCCAGAACTTAGGAAGCAGGTTTTAAACTAATAAAGTTGAGTACCAAAACCTCTAGGCTATAATAATTTAGAAAAATGCCAGAAAGTTATAGCGAAGGGGAAGATTGAAGTTAAGTGTCCCCTTGATTGACAAAACATTTGGCACTGTGAGGAGAGCTCTGGAGATAACAAAAAGTTCTCTGTCAGGGATGATTTTTCTGGGCAGTTGGCGTTGTTTGTGTGATAAAAGAAGGCGCTGAGATAGTATAACTGTAGCGGCTTGACAAAACTTCCAAAGTTAGTTTCAGATTGTGAAGGTAAAAGTAGGTGCAACAACTGGCAGTTGGGATGGGCAGGAGAGCAGGGTTCGTCAGTCCCGGCGCCACGACAGGGTTAACCATGGCGCCGCCCGGTGCACTCTGGGAGTTGTAGGCCGCAGGCATTGTGGGAGTTGTCGTAAAAGTTCGCTTTTTCGCTGTGATGGCCGCCGCCAAGGCAGGAGTTTGGAGTTTCTGCTGTTCCGGACGGCTTGGGGGGCTCTCTGTATCGTTAGAGGGCCCCCAGCAGCCCCCAGGTTGCCAAGGGCCTGTCAGTTGTGTGTTTGGGAGGTGGGAGAGCGGCCTGACGGGTTAATTTGGTGGCCTGTTGTCGTTAGATTGGCCAGGGGGGCCTCTGGCGGCTACCGTCTCTGTGAGGGGGGCCCCAACCTGTAGGGACCCTGGCCGTTTGGCCTTCTGCCTTTGAAGTTTCGCTGTGGCTAGCGCCTGAGAGTTTGAGAGTCCGCTTTATTTTGTTGTGCTTTGTTCCCTGCGCCCCTCCCCCCTCTCTTACAGCGTTCCACTCAGTCCTTGTACTCGTTGATGCTTAAGACCCTGTTTGAGGTTAGGTTGGGCTCGTTTTCGTGGGTCTGGTGGGATTTATGCACGAGCTGGGATTTTGGAAAGGGTGGACAGCGGTAGCTTGGGTGTTGTCTCTTTTGTTTTAGGTGTAAGAAGTTGCATGAGTTGTGAGTCTGTCGTTGGTGAGTGTGCGATTCACTTTCTCTTGCTTTTGGTGAACTTTGCCCTTGTTGGCTAATGTTGCGAGGCAGTGGCCGGCCGTTCCTGCTTGTGAAATGGTTTTCTGTTAGCCTGAATATGTTGTTAAATCTTTGAAAACTTCAGAGGAGTGTTTTGCAGTTGTTTGTAGTAAGGAATTGTGTGCAAAAATGGATATAAAGCAAATGCCAATATCACAAGTTCCTTTAGTTTTAGGAAGCAAGCCCCTGTGGCTTCTCTGGTGCTCTGAAGTTGTTTGGAAAGTTTTATGGGAATCAGATTTACTTTTCCTTGTGTTAATATTACTCTTGGCTCATAAGATTCCTCTGCATATTGGGACAGTTTGACCTTTGTTATTGGGTGTTTTCTCAGTATCAGGCGAAAGGAGACACTGTGCATTGCCGTTTAACTGCACCTGTTAACATCTCAGGATAACACCAGATTGCTAAGCAGGTCATCATCTGCCTTACCTACTGTGCAAACTTGGACCTCACTATTTCTGGTGTCTAGGAAGGTCTTTCAAGTTTGGTGAAGTACGTGATTTCCAATAATGTACAGTAGATGCTTTGGAAGTCAGGTATCAGTTTTTAGATTGGAGGGGCAGGCCACATTACAGAAATTATTTATAGAGAAAGTAAAAAAGTATGTTCCATTTTTTTTCTTGGTATAATTGAAAGCATCTGAAACCTGTTTCTGTGTCATTCCATATGAATTCCACTTCATATATAATTGAAAAGCCCTTTGATGTTTTGTGATGAAGTGGATTATAATTTTGCTCTTGTCTGAGTTTGCTTAATGCTTGACGAGGTGAGAGATACTAATGGTAGAAAAAGGAGGAGCAAAGCTAGATGGGTTTGTATGTGTGTTTCTTTTGAAGCATGATTTCAGGTTTAAATTGGTAGATTGATATTGTTGGCTTGCTAATCACGTAACTTCAGTTCTGCTGCTGATGTAATGTGTATTTTGTAATCCATAAAGCCCTTTCTTTTCCTCTGACCTCACCCCAGTGTGTCTCAGAATATTAGCCAACTTTCCATTTGCAAAGAGATTGAGACACTTATTTTTAAATGATCTATATTGTCCATATTGGTTATGTTTTGGTGATTTAACAGAAAAATGAGTGAGTGAATTTTGTATCTTAGGAAAACTGGATAGCTGGAAGTTATAGATTTGTAGAATCATTCAGAATTAGTCAAAACCAAGCACAATTTTCTTTGAAAAATGATACATAAGTTTTAAACTGCCAAGTTACCTCTGACTTGAGTTAAGCAGAACAAACATTTCATAAGAAGTTGTGTGTGTAAGTTTAGAGATAAACTTAGGGCATTTGCAAAGAACCCTTGTTCTTGGGACATTTAGACACATTTCTTCACTAAATGGGGAGAGTTTATACCCAAGAATTCTAACATTTGGCCTCTGAGTTCTTTATTTTGTACCCTGATTTCCATCTCTACTACTCTAGTTCTGCTGCTGGTGTAAAATGTGTTTTGTAATACATAAGTCAACAGTAGTTTCAGAGAAAAATATATCAAAATCCACTGCCTAGTGGGGAAGATAATCCCTAAGGTTTTGTATTGTGTAGATGTGTCACAAGCTGTCCTTTTGAAATTTAATTTTGCATGGGTTTGATGAAACTTCTCTCAATGAGACATAAGCCAAAGGGTAACTTTCCTGACTTAGGCATTATTAGTGAAAGCCTCTGTTTCTGGTGTTCATTCAAAAAAGAGACACAAACTTTGTTTCAGGTTCAGGCATACTCTGTTTTATTGTGCTTTACTTTGTTGCACTTTGCAGCTTTTGCATGTTGTTTGTTTTTGCAGATTGAAGGTTTGTGACATCAGTACCATTTTTCCAATACCATTTGCTTACTTTGTGTCTTTGTGTCTCATATTTGTAATTCTCACACTGTTTCACACTTTTTCATTATTTTTATATTTGTTGTGATCAGTGATCTTTGATGTTACTGCTGTGACTTGCTGAAGTTTCACATGAGGGGTAGCATTTTTTTAGCAATTGAAAAAAAATTTTTATTTTCTTTTTTGGCCACGCCTTGTGGCATGCAGCATCTTGATTCCCAGGCCAGGGATTGAACCTGCGCCCCCTACAGTGGAAGCATGGAGTCTTAACCACTGGCCCACCAGGGAAGTCCCAATTAAACATTTTTTAGTTATAGGTGAGTACATCGTTTTTTAAGGCATAATGCTATTGCACACTTAACAGACTACACCATAGTGTAAACATTACTTTTATATGCCCTGAGAAACCGCCAAATTTGCATCACTTGCTTTATTGAGATATTTGTTTTATCATGGTGTCCTGGAGCTGAACCTGCAATATCTCTGACCTATGCGGCAATAGAATTTGGGAGATAACAAAAAATTGTTTTCATTAGATGGTAGCCAAAATTTGGAAACACTTTAGGGGGGAGGAGTAGGAATATCTATTTGAGGCTTTTACTTAAGTCCTTTCTAATTCCATTTCCCTGTATTTAATTGTTCACTTTGCTGAAAGCAAGCATGTCTTATTAATGTGTTTCTGTATCTGTGAACATTGGTGAGTGGTAAAACTGCATATACAAGACAACAAATCACCCGTTCATAATCTGGCCCTTGTTTTTTGTTTACATTGTCTGAGGAGGAGGAATTATTGATTGCACTTTGTGCGCTTGTCTGTGTATTTTGTCTTCTTCAGTTTCATACGTTTGTTTTTAGATTGCAGTACCCTTAACCATGGGCTTCCCAGGTGGCTCAATGGTAGAGAATTTGCCTGCTAGTGTAGGAGATCCAGGAGACGCAAGTTTGACCCCTGGGTGGAGAAGATCCCCTGGAGGAAGAAATGCCAACCCACTCCAGTATTCTTGCCTGAAATGTCCATGGACAGAGGAGCCTGGTGGGCTACAGTCCATGGGGTCACAGAGTCAGACACGACTGAGTGACTGAGCACAGCACAGTACTCCAGTGCACAGAGTGTATTGCCACCCCTCACCTCCGCCTTTCTGGGAGAAAGAAGAAAAGTATTTAAATTTTTTCCATGCTTGTCAGTTTTATTTTCTGATTTTTTCTACATACATTTGTTGGATAACATACATTATTTTTGCTTGCTGGGCCTCATTTTTTGAAGTTAGAGAATTAGTCATATGCTTTTTATGGGAAACCACAGCAAACCAACAGTTATTTCAAAATACTATGTCTAAAGTAAAAGACATTAATTCATTTCCATCTGAAAGAAAGCAAGATCATTAGCATATATCCTGCCACTTAAAGGATTCCAGCTGTATCTTAAAGGTTCAGAACACCCTTAAGAGATCATTTTGCTGTGTTCTCTCCCTTCCTTATTTTTGTTTGACTTTCTTAGTGTGCCTTTGTGGTTCTAGAACTTAAATGACATTTTTGTTTAATTTGGAATTTGTTTCTCCAAGTTAATGTGCTTCAACTTTTAAAACCGTTATTTTAAATCTGAAATATTTGTGATAAGGACATTTTCTTAATAAAGGATTCTTGTTATGTTACAGTTTTATAGTTAAAATGCTATGCATATTATATTTCTGTGTGCTAGGGAATATTATATTTCTATGTGGTAGGGAATAATGAGTTAATAATTACCTTAAACCTTAGCACAAAGTGCCAGAATTTGTCATCTAAAAAAATCCAGGGTATATAGCTTAGTTTGCTTTTCTGTTATTAGCAGTCTTTGGTTAATGAAGAGATGAGTGACTTGTCATTTTCAGACAAGTTTCACTTGAAGACAATATTACTTCTTGCCCGACACTCTCATGAAATACATATTTTTGAAAAGTTTTATTAAGAAAATATTAGAAGTCCTTAAATTCACATGATAGAAAAAAACAGTTCTGTGTGTGTTTACTAACCCCCCAAAAAATTATTTGTAAAGTGCTTTTGTAGCTTATTTTTTTAAAACTCTCTAATTTATGTTTCTGGGTTTTAAATTGTTTTTAAAGAAGTCTTTTTGAGGGAGTGAGGACCCTATTGTCATTGAAGTTGTTTTAAAACAGTGGCCAACTTTTTCCGTTTTATTTTAGTGTTAACCAAAGGTGTAGAGTATGTGCAGTTTATGATGAGAAATAAAAGGCCCATTGTATTAGAAAGTCAAAATGTAGACATCAGTAATTTTAAACTTTTTGTGCCACTCGTTATAATTGTGTCATATAATTTGAATTTTTAATATTATGAGGTTAATTTAAAGATGTCTATGAAATGGTTTATTCTTTGATAAGATCCTGTAATATATATCATTAGTTTTTTGAGATACATAGTGTTAAGTAATTTTCTTATCCTAATAAAAGATTTTTAGAAGGAAACTTAACAGTGATGTAAATGAAACTGTCTTATATTCTTTTACCTGAGGAGAAAAACTTGTAGAAAACATAATTTTTGTAAATGAAACATTTTGAGATATGTAATATAAAAAGTTTTTATAAATCAATTGGAAAAGATAGAAGGACTAAGCCATGGTTTGATAATTCACAAAAGGAAAAAATCAGTTAATAATGTGGCAGACTCTCTTTTCCAAAGTTGGCCACAACAGTATCTCCCAGCTCACGTGTTCTGCAACATAATATTAGAGTGTGATCAGAAGGTGGCATCTCTCTACTTCCTTAAATTTGGGCAAGGCTTTTGAGTTCTTAGACCAAGAGACTATGATAGAGGTGCTGTGCTTAATTGCTCAGTTGTGTCCGACTCTGTGACCCCTTGGAGTATAGCCCACCAGGCTCCTCTGTCCATGGGGATTCTCCAGGCAAGAATACTGGAGTGGGTTGCCATGCCCTCCTCCAATGGAACTTCCCAACCTGGGGATCAAACCCAGGTCTCCCTCATTGCAGGTGGATTCTTTACTGTCTGAGTCACCAGGGAAACCCATGGTAGAGGTGATGATGTACATTTCCAGATGTTGCTGTTAACTTGCCTGACAGCTTCTGCTTCCTGCCTCTTGGAAGCCAGCCACTAAATAAAAAATGCAACTCCCTGAAATTTCTATGTTATAAGAAGCCCAAGATCATGAAAAGAGGCCCTGGAAGATCAGACAGCAAGTAGAGAGGTCAGGGAGCACCAAGGAACCAGAAGTGCAGTGTAAGTGAAGAAGCCATTTTGGAAGTGGATTCTCTAGCCCCAGCTGCCTTGGCTATTGCTGTGTAAATCAGGGGAACCACCCAGTGGTGCCTCTCCCAGTTTTTGACCCCCCAAATATTGACCAAAATAAAATGATTTATTTTCAGCTTGTGAGGTTTTGAGTGCTTCATTATTCAACAACAGATCACTGGGAAAAAGTCCTGAGAAAAAAGATTCGTTAATTTATAATAGATGGCAGTATTGGAGAATATATGTTCATGTCTATGTCCAACAAGGAACTAGTACCTACAGTATGATAAGAAATACTTAGATCATCAAAAAAAACAAGTTACCAATAGAAAAATGCACCAAGGTTATAATCATGCTCACAAAACAAAGATATGCCCAAACTCATTAGTAATCAGAGGGGTTCATATGAAAGCAACAGTATAATCTCTCTCTACTTAGTAGACTAACAAGCAGAAGGATGGGTAATGTCAGGTGTTAATGGGGATGAGGGGATACATACACTGGTGCTGAGAGTATAAAGTGGCAGAACCATTCTGGAGAGCAATCTGGTGGAATTTAGTTAAATGAATATAGATATTATTAATAAATTGTTTCCAGGTATGTGTCCTCAAGAAGTCTTAAACAGGTCTCCAAAGAAACAAAAACAAGGGTATTGATCTCATTTTTTGTTTTTGTTTTTTGGCAGTAGTTTAGAGTGAATCTGGGATTTTTTTTTTTAATTTATTTATTGGCTGTGCAGAATCTTAGTTGCAACATACGGGATCTATAGTTGTGGCATGTGAACTCTTGGTGTGGCATGTGGGATCTAGTTCCCTGACCAGGGATTGAACCCGGCCTTGCTGCATTGGCAGCACAGTCTTAGACACTGCACTACCAGGAAAGTCGGAACCTAGGATTCTTAATCCCTTTGGAGAGGTGGGGGAATAGGTAAAATATGGTGGAAACACATGTATAGTACTACATATACTATGAAGCAAAGGACTACATATACCGACCACATATGCACATATTTTAAAAAATGCATTGTTTAGTGAAAGTAGTCATGAAATCTATAATATAATACCATTTGTATACATTTAAAATACATGGACACAAAGATGTTTTAAAGAAAATACTCAAAAAACATGTCAAATATAGGATGGTTTCCTAAGGACAAGAAGAAGGTTGCCCATAGAGCAAAAAGTAGAACAGGAGCAGGAAATGAGGTAAAAAGATACTAAATTAAAAGAACAGTGATGTTGCCGTGCCATAAACCAAGGCATGTGATCAAACTTTCTGTGGCTAAGATCCAACGATAAATCTTCCCAAGAAGAGAAAATCGTATCTGGGAGAAAAAAAGTTTAAATGAGATAAGTACTTAGAAAAGTGTGGTCAGACAAGGATTCTCATATTCTGTTAGATATACAAACTGGTATGACCTTCTTAAAGGACAGTGTTTACCAAGAACCTTAAAAATGCTCATCATAGCAACAGTAATTGTAAATTGAAGTTAAGAAACAAAAACCATGTCAGTAGCACCAGTAAACATGAAATACTGAAGGATATATTTAGCAAAGTATGTTTGAGACCTGTATTCTGAAATTGCTGAGAGAAACAAGGATACCCAAATAAGGAGAAAGATATCATGTTCAAGAATCAGAAGACAATATTGTTAAGATTTCACCTCTTCTCAAATTGGTGTATTGATCTATCTGTATTTCAACAGGCTAAAATTTATATGCAAATGCAAAGGCTCTAGAGTAGTCAAGAACAATGGGAATTACACTGTCTGATTTTAAGACTATTTTTAAAAAAATTTTTAGCTGTGCTGCATGACTTGCAGAATCTTAGTTCCCTGACCAGGGATTTCAAGTGCCAAGTCCTAAGCACTGGACTACCAGAGAATTCTCAAGACTTTAAAACTGCAGGACCCTACATGTAATTTTAACAAAACAAGAAATCAATGAGACAAAGCAAAATGGAGGTATGCACGTGATGTAACATCTAGTGCCTTTCAAAAAAGTGCCAGAGTAAATCAATAGGCAAAAATAGTCTTTTCAGCAAATGATGCTGGAACAGTTGGGGATCCATATGCAAAATGATGAGTCTTATTCCTAGCCTCCTGATATACACAAAGGTTAACTTCAAAATCTAAACATAAGAGAGAAAACTAAAACGAGATAAATCTCTGTGATCTTGGGTAATGTAAAGACCCTGAGAGATGGGATGGGGAGGGAGGTGGGAGAGGGGTTCAGGATGGAGAACACATGTACACCCATGGCTAAATTTTTAATAATTAAAAAATAATAAAAAATGATAAATTGTATTTCATCAAAATTAAAAACTTCATCAAAATACACTAAAACCAAAAAAAAAAAAAAAACCACCCAAAAAGTTAAGCTAAAGATTGGAAAAAAATATTTGCAACTTATCTCAATAATTGCATTTCTAAGAATTTAACATTTGGAGATGTGTATAAGAACATGCTAGTGCTTGTTTCAGCTTTATTTATATTAATTGCTAAATACCTGAAACAACCTAAATACCCAAGAATAAAAAATTGTTTAAGTAAGTAAGGAAGTGTTAGTTGTTCAGTCATGCCTGACTCTGCGACCACATGGACTCCAGCCCACCAATCTCCTGTGTCATGATCTTCCACGCAAGGATACTGGAGTGGGTTGTCTTTTCCTTCTGCAGGGGTTCTTCCCAACCCAGGTATCGAACCCAGGTCTCCTGTACTGCAGGCAGATTCTTTACTGACTGAGCTACAAGGGAAGCCCCAGATGTTTAGAATCTATGATATATCTATACTTGGAATCTGTCAAGCCATTAAAAATTACATAGAAAATATGACATAGAAAGATATTTACTATGTTAAGTACAAAAGCAGGTTACAATGTAGTATGGACTCTAGTTTTTTGCTTTTATGTTTATTTTGAAACTAGGTTAACAGAATTTGTTGTTCACTATCATTGATAAATGAGGGGCAAGTGGGATTTTTTGTGATATTGTGTCAGTGAGATCTGAAAATCTGGCTACCTCCATATGTGTGTTTTCATCTCATTAGAAATAGAAGAGATTAAAAATTTAGAGCAACAATCTTTAGCTCCAAGGTAAACCAAGTTCACCGTTTCCTTTTACTATTAAACAGGGATTATACTCACTGTAAAAGGTATTGACTAATGTTCACTAATTCCCCAACTGAACCTCTTAGGTTTGACTTATTAAAAATCTCCCTAAGTTAGATTAAGAGGACACTTGTATCTCAAATCAGGTGAGAGTTGAAATGAGATTTCAACAAGGGCAAAGTTATAACTAAGCGTGGATCCTTAGTACATTCCCTGGGATATGGAAAGGGTCAGAATATCTCATCCCATTTTACCTGTGTGTCAAATTTACCATCTGCTAGTTGAGCAGCCCCAGATCAGGAGTTCAGGATCACTTAAACTATTGAATACTTCCACTTTGAGAAGGTAAAACAGATCATCTGATAGTGTTTGAATTGATATTAAATAGGGAATAAAGAACCTATAGACTTCTTTGTTTAGTCTCTATCTTGGTGTCCCAAAGTTTTCATTTCATGATGAAAAGAATGAATTGATTAGCTCTGAGTTCTCCAACTTTGCACCTCTAACTTTGACCAACCCTAAAACATCAAGGAATATCAAAACAGAATAAATAACTATTAAAATAATTTATATATATTTTCAGTATCAGTTAACTTTTTAAAAGTGAAGTAGAAAAGTGTTAGTGTTCAACATTTTAAACCATATTTTCTATATACTTGGAAACCACAGTCAAAAATTACAATTTTGTCCAAAAATTATTTTTGTTGTTTTTTATGAATAATATATATTCTTAGTTTTGGAAATCATCTTTTTCACATTTCCATTTAAATTATTAAAATATTTCATTCATGAAGTGATGATGGAGCAGTATTTCAGGAACTTGTGAAAATATTAAAATTGAGCCCTTTGGTCTCTACAGATTCAAACCAAAAAGAGACCTTTGTTACGAAACTTAGAAAAAGAGTGAGTATTCATTCATATCTTCATTAAACACACATACATATATAGGCAGATATTATAAGGTGCTGAATGTCATTACCAGGTGATGCTGAAGGAAAAAAAAGGCTAAGCGACAGTGTATGGATTTGAATAGAAAACAGGGCCCTAGGAAGTACTCATGTTTTGCAAAAAAGTTTCTCCCCCAAAAACTACATTTCCAAAGTTTTATTTTTAGACAGTTGATGTCAAAGAGCTATTGTCAATTGCATCCACATTTTTCTTTCCCTCTGAATTTCATTTAATTCAGATAATGCTGTAACCAAGAGCATTGTTTTACTTTGTGTCAAGCTATAAAGATCACTTCCTTTTTTAAAAAAACAAAACATTTATTTCTTTATTTGGCTGGCCAGGTCTTAGTTGCAGCCCATGGAATCTTTTAGCTGTGGCATGCCAACTCTTAGTTACTTCATGTGGGGTCTAATTCCCTGACCAAAGGTTGAACCCAGGCCCCCTGTATTGGGAACATGGGGTCTTACACACTGGAGAATCAGGGAATTCTCAAGACAACTTGCTTTGTGCTCCAAAAAGAGCTATTTCACCATTAGGATTATTACACTTTTTTCCTCCCTTCTGGTATTCAGAAAGTGGAATGTTGCCTAAATTGACTTGATTTACACACGTTTCTGATGATTTCTTTATTTGTGATGAATCTAGCTGCTGACTTTACATCTGTTTTTAGCTACTCACTTCTAGTAGTTCTTTGTAAAGTTAGCTAAATACCCATTTTTGAAGATGACAGGCTTTTACCCCATGTAATCCTAACTTTTGTTTTGCTTTTCCTGTTCATCAAGGTGTTCTCAACTTGATAAATCTTTCATATATGTATGTTTGAAACTTTCAGAGATAAAAAAAGGTATATGGTGTGTGAGTCAGTGGTATTATAGTTTTAAAAAGTTTCGTCACCAAGTGCAAGTTTGTGTGCCTAGTTTCAGAGTTTGGAGTAGAGAAAGGCTTATTTCAAGGGGCATACAAGGAAGATGGGTGCTTTTGCTCAAAAAGCTTGAACTCCCTAATGTTTTCTGGAGAGAAGTCTTACAGGCAAAATTGGGGTTGGTGGCTGCAGGGTGTGTGTGACTTTCCTCTGATTTTCTGGTGGTGAGATAACAGAGTGGTGCTCCGGCATTGTGCTCAGCCTGAACTTACCATCATCCTTGTGTTTCAGCAGGAACTTCCAGATTTATAACCAGGCAGTCAGAAGTACGCTTACAACCTGGATTTGCATGTGGTGCCTGAAGTGGGGACAGTCTTGCGTGACTAAACCTGTGGGATCTGATGCTATCTCCAGTAGTGTCAAGACTGAGTTAATTTAATTGTTCATTGGTGTTGGAAAACACATTTGGAAATGAACTAAATAAACTTGCTTTTGATTTACTATGGCCCATTCTTGAAATCTTTTCTGCACAAAGCCACAGATCCTCTCTTGGTGGCCAACCCCAGGAACTCCTCTAAGACCTGGGACGTGAACATCCTCTTGTGCCCAGTTTTCCTACAACAGAACCATAAGCTTTCTAGAAGAAAACAGAGACATGTGTACTCTTTCACATTACTCTTAATAGTATTTGGGGGGGATATGTCACCTCAGGCAAAGAAAACCAAAGCAAAAATAAACAAATGGGACTACATCAAACAAAAATGCTTCAGCACAGCAAAGGAAATTATCAGAAACACAGATTGTGTGATGATAAGTTTAAGGATTAAGGATTTTGAGAGGAGGAAGATTAGAAGGCCTAATCTAATCACATAGTTCCTTGCAATTACAGAACCTTTCAAAGTGGTCCACTGGAGAAGGGACCACTTCACTATTCTTGTTTTGAGAATCCCATGAACAGTATGAGAAGGCAAAAAGAGGACACTGAAAGATGAACTCCCCAGGTTGGTGGGTGCCCAATATGCTACTGGAGGTAAGTGTAGAAACAACTCCAGAAAGAATGAAGAGACAGAGCCAAAGCAAAAACAACACCCAGTTGTGGATGTGACTGGCAATAGAAGTAAAGTCTGATGCTATAAAGAGCAACATTGCATAGGAACCTAGAATATTAGGTCCATGAATCAAGGCAAATTGGAGGTGATCAAACAGGAGGTGGCAAGAGTGAACATTGATATTTTAGGAATCAGTGAACTAAAATGGACTGGAATGGGTGAATTTAACTCGGATGACCATTATATCTACTACTGTGGGAAAGAATCTCTTAGAAGAAATGGAGTAGCCATCATAGTCAACAAAAGAGTTTGAAATGCAGTACTTGGATGCAATCTCAAAAACGACAGAATGGTCTTTGTTTGTTTCCAAAGCAAACCATTCAATATCACAGTAACTCAAGTCTATGCCCTGACAAGTAATACTGAAGAAGCTGAAGTTGGGTGGTTCTATGAACACCTACAAGACCTTCTAGAACTAACACCCAAAAAAGATGTCCATTATTGGGGACTGGAATGCAACAGTAGGAAGTCAAGAAATAACTGGAGTAACAGGCAAATTTGGCCTTGGAGTACAGAATGAAGCAGGGCAAACTCTAACAGAATTTTGCCAAGAGAATGCACTAGTCATAGTAAACACTCTCTTCCAACAACACAAGAGAAGACTCTAAACATGGACACCACCAGATGGTCAATACTGAAATCAGATTGATTATTTTCTTTGCAGCCAAAGATGGAGAAGCTCTATACAGTCAGCAAAAACAAGACCGGGAGCTGACTGTGGCTCAGATGACAAACTCTGTTTAGGCAAATTCAGACTTCAGTTGAAGAAAGTACGGAAAACCACTAGACCATTCAGGTATGACCTAAATCAAATCTCTTACAACTGTACAGTGAAAATGACAAATAGATTCAAGGGATTAGATCTGATAGACAGATTGGCTTAAGAACTATGGATGGAGGTTTGTGACATTGTACAGGAGGCAGTGATCAAGACCATCCCCAGAAAAAGAAATGCAAAAAGGCAAAATGGTTGTCTGAGGAGGCCTTACAGCTATGAAAAGAAGGGAAGCAAAAGGCAAAGGAGAAAAGGAGAGATGTACTCATTTGAAAACAGAGTTCCAAAGAATAGCAAGGAGAGATAACAAAGCCTTCCTCAGTGATCAGTGCAAAGAAATAGAGGAAAATATTAAAATGGGAAAGAGTAGAGATCTCTTCAAGAAAATTAGAGATACCAAGGGAACATTTCATGCAAAGATGGGCTCGATCAAGGACAGAAATGGTATGGACCTAACAGAAGCAGAAGATATTAAGAAGAGGTGGCAAGAATACACAGAAGAACTATACAAAAAAGATCTTCATGACCCAGATAATCACTATGGTGTGATCACTCACCTAGAGCCAGACATCCTGGAATGGGAAGTCAAGTGGGCTTTAGGAAGCATCACTATGAACCAAGCTAGTGGAGGTGATGGAATTCCAGTTGAGCTATTTCAAATCCTGAAAGATGATGCTGTGAAAGTGCTACACTCAATATGCCAGCAAATTTGCAAAACTCCAGCAGTGACCACAGGACTGGAAAAGGTCAGTTTTCATTCCAATCCCAAAGAAAGGCAATGCCAAAGAATGCTCACTCAAACTCCTACACAATTGCACTCATCTCACACCCTAGCAAAGTAATGCTCAAAATTCTCCAAGCCAGGCTTCAGTAATATGTGAACCATGAACTTCCAGATGTTCAAGCTGGATTTAGAAAAGGCAGAGGAACCAGAGATCAAATTGCCAACATCCGCTGGATCACCGAAAAAGCAAGAGAGTTCCAGAAAAACATCTGCTTTATTGGCTATGCCAAAGCCTTTGACTGTGTGGATGACAACAAACTGTGGAAAATTCTTTAAGAGATGGGAATACCAGACCACTTGACCTGCCTCTTGAGAAATCTGTATGCAGGTCAAGAAGCAACAGAACTGGACATGGAACAACAGACTGGTTCCGAATTGGGAAAGGAGTATGTCAAGGCTATATATTGTCACCTTGCTTATTTAACTTATATGCAGAGTACATCATGAGAAACACTGGGCTGGAAGAAGCACAAGCTGGAACCAAGATTGCTGGGGAAATATCAGTAACCTCAGATATGCAGATGACACCACTCTTATGGCAGAAAGCAAAGAAAGACTAAAGACCCTCTTGATGAAAGTGAAAGAGGAGAGTGGAAAAGTTGACTTAAAACTCAACATTCAGAAAACTAACATCATGGCGTCTGGTCCCATCACTTCATGGCAAATAGATGGGGAAACAGTGGAAACAGTGGCAGACTTTATTTTTTTGGGCTCCAAAATCACTACAGATGGTGAAATCACTGCAGCCATGAAATTAAAAGATGCTTGTTCCTTGGAAGAAAAGCCATGACCAATCTAGACAGCATATTAAAAAGCAGAGACATTACTTTGCCAACAAAGGTCCATATATAGTCAAAGCTATGGTTTTTCCAGTCATCACGTATGGATGTGAGAGTTGGACTATGAAGAAAGCTGAGCACCAAAGAATTGATGCTTTTGAACTGTGGAGTTGGAGAAGACTCTTGAGAGTCCCTTGGACTGCAAGGATATCCAACCAGTCCATCCTAAAGGTAATCAGTCCTGAATATTCATTGGAAGGACTGATGCAGGGCTGAGACTCCAATACTTTGGCCACCTGATGCGAAGAACTGACTCCTAGGAAAAGACCCTGATGCTGGGAAAGATTGAAGGTGGGATGAGAAGGGGACGACAGAGGATGAGATGGTTGGATGGCATCACCAACTCTGCACATGAGTTTGAGTAAACTCTGGGAGTTGGTGATGGACAGGGAGGCGTGGCGTGCTGCGATTCATGGGGTCGCAAAGAGTGGGACACGACTGAGCGGCTGAACTGAACTGAACTCAGCTTTGGCAGAAAGAGAGATATGACTATGGAAGAACAGTCAAGAGAGATGCAGGGATGCTGGCTTTGAAGATATAGGAAGAGGAAGGATTCCACGAGTCAAAGAATTCCTGTAGCCTCTGGAAGCTGCAAAAGGCAAGGAATCAAACTCTTCCCTAGAGCCTCCAAAATGAACAGTTTGATTTTAGTCCAGTGAGTCCCGGGTTGTGATTCTAACCTATAAAACTGTCAGAAAATAAGTGTGTGTTGCTTAAAGTCACCAATTTGCAGAAATTTATAATATCGACAATGGAAGCTGATACTATGTCTGTGTGTGTGCATGTGTCCTAAGGAAGCACACCTGGTTGCGGCCTCTCCTCTTCACTACACTCAAGCGATAAGGGCCTTCTCTAAAGTCCTCAAAAGCACAAAGATCCATCTGATACCAACCATACTTTAAGCACCATAAAGATCTGTCTATCCATTGGAAAAGACCCTGATGCTGGGAAAGATTGAAGGCAAAAGGAGAAGAGGGTGGCAGAGGATGAGATGGTAAGATAGCCTCACCGACTCAATGGACATGAACTTGGGCAAATTCAGGGAGATAATGGGGGACAAGAAAGCCTGGTGTACTGCAGTCCATGGGATCTCAAAGAATTGGACATGAACGCAACTGAACAACCACAACATAGTTCTAGTAAACATATGCTGCTGCTAAGTTGCTTCAGTCGTGTCCGACTCTGCGAACCCATAGATGGCAGCCTGCCAGGCTCTGCCGTCCCTGGGATTCTCCAGGCAAGAGTGCTGGAGTGGGTTGCCATTGCCTTCTCCAATGCATGAAAGGGAAAAGTGAAAGTGAAGTCGCTCAGTCGTATCCAACTCTTAGCGACCCCATGGACTGCAGCCTACCAGGCTCCTCCGTCCCATGGGAATTTCCAGGCACGAGTCCTGGAGTGGGTAGCCTCTAAATTAGTAGTCATTAAGTGAACGAGTGGATCATTATTGTAGAAGGAAAAATGTAAAAGTTAATGGCAGGGAGCAATAACTTCCCATTGGAAAGTAAAATCAGTCACATATTTTTAGCTATATAGCTCATCTGCTGGTTCTACTTTTCTCTTAAGTTCTAACTCAGGATTCTCCTTTATTAAACCAAGAATTGGAAAGAAGCTACACTTCTTTGTCCCACCTGGCCCAAATCCGTTTTTTAAACTGTCTGCTGGAGGGGAAGCCAGCTGTTAAAGATAGTGTGCAATTAGTTGGTTAGTATTTGTTGTGCTTTTGGGGGCTCACCTGGCAAGTCTAGCAACATCTCTTACTCAAGAATGATTGGGTCTTAGGAATACCACCCCCTGTTACTCAGTTTACAGGGGGTGTTGAAAAATTGAAATGCTGGTTATGTCTCTGTGAAATAGATATTGCTAGTTAACTGTGTTCACATTATCGATATAGAGGATCTAAACATGTTTTCCTATCTCTAGCTCCCTTCTTTTTTTTTTTTTTTAGTTTTGCAGTAAGAGAATTTTAATAAGCCTCCTCAAAATCTTCTACATAAGAGGGAATGGAGAAATAAATAGCCCCTCTCCTGCTTTCCAAGCACCCAGGTATGGAGGCAACTGAGGAAAGAGTATGCCTAAAGACTGCAGGCTGAAGTGTTGAAGAAGGAAGAGAGAGGAGCATGCTGGCGTGCAAGGGGAGTCGGGCAGAAAAGGAAATGGTAGAAGGTGAGGTTAGGCACCTGTTGGCTGCATTCGACCGTAAAACCTCCTTGTTATACGATAAACTGCATTTATTCCTCACTCCCACATCCATGAACCTGCTGGTGGCTCAGCAGTGAAGAATCAACCTGCAATGGAGAAGACCCGGGTTCAATCGCTAGGTCTGGAAGGTCCCCTGGAGAAGGACATGGCAACCCACTCCTGTATTCTTGCCTGGGAAATACCATGGACAGAGGAGCCTGGCGGGCTACAGTCCATGGGGCTGCAAAGAGTCAGACACGACTAAGCAGCTTCCACTTTCCCACATCCATGGATGGACTCAGTTTGGCTGCAGGCCATGGGCTGGGCTTAGGTCTGCTCTGTTTCACAATCATCTTGCATTCACCAGGTTAGAGAACAACTCATTATCATATATATGTATCAAAATAGTTCAAAAACAGAATCTTCTCTTTGAATAGTATGAGGAAAAGAACAAGCCTGAAGTTTTGTGACCTTGGACAGCTCCAGTATTTGGTTAGCTCACGTGTAAAGTGGGATGGCAAATAATGCCCCACCTTTCAGAGAAGATAGAGATAACAGCTGAGGAACCTGAAAGGCCTGCTGGGTTTACACATCTACTGGTGGTGGGTGTGTCACAGGAAAACGGGGTGCAAGAGGATGGTCATGTGCCCGTCTCTAGCAGCCAAGTGAAGCTCCTTGGCTTTGCACAGGAAAGAATGCAAGAACTGGCCCCAGGAAAGTGAAAGCAGATTTATTTAGAGAGGGACACATTCTATAGGCAGGATGTGGGCCATCTGAGAAGGCCCTGATATAAAGGGTGGTTAGCTTAGTTTTGTTTCTTTATCATTTTACATATGTATTTATGGCTGCGCTGAGTCTTCGTTGCTGCACAGGCTTTCTCTAGTGGCTGCAAGCAGGAAATACTCTCTAGTTGCAGTGTGTGAGCTTCTCTTTGTGGTGGCTCCTCTTGTTGGGGAGCACGGGCTCTAGGGTTTGTGGGTTTCAGTAGTTCCAGAGTTTGTGACTTTGGGCTCTAAAGCGTTGGCTCAGTAGTTGTGGCGCGGAAGCTGAGTTGCTCCACGCCATGTGGGATCTTCCTGGATCAGGGATCGAACCCTTGTCTTCTGCACTGGCAGGCAAATTCTTTATCACTGGGCCACTAGGGTGGTTAGTTTCTATGGGCTGGGTAGTTTCATACACTAACAAGTGGGAGGGATATTCTAAGTATTTTGGAGACCGGGAGGGGATTTCCACTGCCCACTTTTTGACCTTTTATGGTCTGCCTTTGGACTGGCATGGTACCTGTGGGTGTGTCATTTAGCTTATACTGTTAGTGCACACACAAATTACAGGGACTTCCCCAGTGGCTCAGTGGTAAAGAATCTGTCTGCCAACGCAGGAGACACAGTTTGATCCCTGGGTTGAGAAGACCTCTTGGAGTAAGAAATGGCAACTCACTCCAGTATTCTGGCCTGGGAAATCCCATGGACAGAGGAACTGGGAGGGCCACAGTATATGGGGGTCACAAAAGAGGTGGACACAACTCAGCGACTAAACAACAACAACAACAAGCAACAACATGTATTACATCGAGTGTATCAGGAGGTTCAAGATCTACTGGAAGTTGAATTTCTTGCTGTGTCAGGTCCAGTCGGTTTTAACCAGTTTCTGTTGTATCCTTAATGGCTAAGGGTCGTGCACTGTCCCCTTCCCTCCTTTCTCACTTTCAGACCTTAACATTTAAGTCTTTAATCCATTTTGAGTTTATAGGGTATAAGAAAGTATTCCAGTATAATTCTTTCACCTATAGCTCCCTGGTGCTCAGCAGTGTGTTCCTCTGGTCATTAGAACTGTATGCCTTAGTGAAAGTGTAAGTCACTCAGTTGTGTCTGGCTCTTTGTGACTCCATGGACTGTAGCCCACCAAGCTCCTCTGCCCATGGAATACTCCAGGCAAGAGTACTGGAGTGGGATGCTATTTCCTTCTCCAGGGGAACTTCCCAAGGATTGAACTCGAGTCTCCTGTATTACAGGTGGATTCTTTACCATCTGAGCCACCAGGGACACCCTAGGGGTGCCCCTATGTGAGCTGGGCACACCCTCCTGTTGTGGTGGGGTTGACTCCTGTGGGCTCTCTGGTAGGTAGGGCTGACCCCCAACCTGATTGGCTGCAAGGTTGTGCTTCCTGCAATGAATATGGGCTTTCTGGAGCCTGGGGTAGTTGATTCTTGAGGCTGTCTGTTTGGCTCAGAGTTACTGGGCAGCTTCTGCTGCTGAGGGTGGGGCCAGGTGCCTGGTGCTAATGATCTGGCTGGAGGATTACAAAATGGCACTTGCCACACCAGTGTTATTGTGGAAGAACGAGCTCCCCAAAATGACTGTCAGCAATGTCTCTTTTCCCAGGGGGTGTTCCAGTTGCCTCCTGCCTTTCCCGGAGCCCTAGTGGGTCTGACCCAGGCTCTTTTCAAACTACTGTTCTGTGCTGGGGTTTGTGAGATTTTTGTGCACATTCTGTTTTTTTTTTTTTTTTTTTTAAGGAGTAATTAATCACCTTGCTGTTTTTTTTTTTTTAATTGTACATGCTCATTACACACACACAAAAATACAAACATAAAAAAGCAGAAAATGACTCCAGATCTTACCACTCTGAAGTAACAAGTATTAATATTCAATGAACATTATTTTAGACATGTGCATGTATATAGATATACAGGTTGGAGAAAAGTGTCCTCAGTGAAGATCCTTCCACAGTTAGTACACACTTAAAAAAAATTATTTATTTATTTGGCTGAACTGGGTCCTAGTTGAGGCACATGGGAACTTTGATCTTCGGTACAGCCTGTGGGATCTTTAGCTGTGGCATGCGAACTCCAGCTGAGGCATGTGGGGTCTAGTTCTCTGACCAGGGATTGAACTTGGCCCCCTGCGTTGGGAGCCACTGCACCACCAGGGAGGTCCCTGTGCATCCTCTGAAGAGCAGAGTCTGTTTCCTGCAGCTCTCGACCTCCTCCCAAACATAAGCCATGCTGTTTTTCAAAGCCAGATGTTCTGGAGGCTCATTTTCCTGGAGCAGGAGGTGCACAGCCTTTGGGCTAGGGAGCCCAAAGTGGGGTGAGGGTCCTCGTGCTTTTGGGAGAGGCCTTCTATGATTGTGACATTTCTGGTGAGTTGCCCACCCAGGTATGGGTCCTGACTATATCGCATCTCCATTCCTCCTACCTGTCTCATTGTGGGTCCTTCTTGATGTCTTCACTTGTAAAAAAAAAAAAAAAAAAAAATTTTTCTACTAGTATTCAGGTCATTCGAAGAGATAGTTGCTCTGTAAGTAGTTGCAATTCTCGTGGGTCTTTGGTAAGAGGTGAGTTCAGGGTCTTCCTACTCCACAATCTTGGCTACCTCCTCACAATTTTTTTTTTAACTTAAACAATGTATGTATGTTGTATATGTCATATAGCTTAATACTTACAGAGAAAAATAAATAGAAGATGTACTCTCAATTGCCAGCTGCAATTAGTGGGAATAGGAAATGAGGTGGGAGACTTTCTTATATACTTCTGTGAGCTTTTGAAACTAAAAAAACAAATATCAAAACTATATTTTTCAATCATTTGTTTCAAAATGACTGGTTTAGTTTTTTGTGTGTTTGTTTCTGGAAGGCCTCATGAAATGTTCAACCCCCTCAAAGGGCTGAGCTTCTTGAGAGCTGAATAAATAGTGGAAACTCATGCTGAGACGTATGAGTGCTAGTGTGATATTTGAATGGATAATGTGAAGTCACTTTGAATGTGCTAATGCAGTATTGAAGCAAGTACATGTTAATGCTCATATCTTATGGTAATATTGTTTGTTACAGTAAAGTTTTACTTTTTTGGAAACCTCCAAGTTTCTAACGTCAAAGGCTTTTTAATCATGGCACTATTTCTTTTTTAACCTAGAACTGAACACCTTCTCAACTGAACTTAAAGGAGAAATTAAGCACAATATTTGGAACTACATTTAAATGAAGATGAGGTAGAAGACAGAACTGTTACAAGTATGTAAGTTTTATTGTACAGACAAATGAAGGCTTCAGCTCTGCTGTATTCTTAAAAATTCCTAGCTTCTATGTAATTCTCTAATTATAGAACTTTATCTCATTATGTTGAACTAGTCCTGATTTCACCATGAAAATCTGACCTGAAACTCTGTTTACATAAATACTGAAAATGAATTTAAAATTAAATGTGAATATTGGTATATTAAGAGACACAATTTGGTTGATTCATATTTTTTTCCGTGTTAGAAATTATTCTGAGCTCTAAATATTTTAAATAAATGAGACTGAAATCCAATGTGGTTGTGTTCGACTATGTTATCTGTGTAACAACCAAATATTTCTAGAGACTGTTCTTCATTAAGCATATTTTAAATGCGTTAATTTAATTGGAGTATAACTGATTTACAGTGTTGTGTTTCAGGGGTAGAGCAAAGTGATTCAGTTGCACATATGTTAATAGAGATATTAATTCTTTTTTAGAATTTTTTCTCCTATCAGTTATTACAGAATAGTGAGTAGAGTTTCCTGTGTGGTGTTGTAGGTCCTTGTTGGTTATCTATCTTGTACATAGTAATGTGTGCTCATCCCAAGTTCCTGATTTATTCCCTCCACCGCCCCCCACGTTTCTCCTTTGGTAACCACAAATTTGTTCTCCATATCTATAATTCTGTTTCTACTTTATAAATAAGTTCATTTGTAACTTTAGTTTTAAAATTAGATTCCACATAGGAAGGGAGAAGGAAATGGCAGCCTACTCCAGTATTCTTGCCTGGAGACTCCCATGGACAGAAGAGCCTGCTCGGCTAGAGTCCATGGGGTCCCAAAGAGTTGGACACGACTGAATGACTAACACATGTCCACATATGAGTGATATGATATTTGTCTTTCTCTGACTTCACTTAGTATGATAATGTCTGAAGTGAAGTGTCCGACTCTTTGTGACCCCATGGACTGTAGCCTACCAGGCTCCTCCATCCCTGGGATTCTCCAGGCAGGAATACTGGAGTGGGTCGCCATTTCCTTCTCCAGGAGATCTTCCCAACCCACGGATCCAACCCGGGTCTTCTGTATTGCAGGCAGACGCTTTACCATCTGAGCCACCAGGGAAGCTCGATAATGATAATGTCTAGGTCCATCCATATCACTGCAAGCGGCGTTATTTCATTCTTTTTTATGGCTGAGTAATATTCCACTGTGTTGGTACCACAGGTTGCTTTCATGTCTTTGCTACTGTGAATAATGCTACAGTGAATATTGGGTGTGTGCCTGCTCAGTTGTGTCCAACTCTTTGTGACTCCATGGACTCTAGCCTGCCAGGCTCTTCTTGTCCATGGGATTTTCAGGCAAGAATATTGGAGTGGGTTGGTATTTCCTCCTCCAGCAATGAACACTGGGGTGCATGTATCCTTTTGGATTATGGTTCTCTCAACTACAAGTTTTTAATTGAAATTTCAGTTCTACACTTAGTTTCTATACGCCCATTAGAAAAGTTACTTAAATGTTTTAAGCCTCCCTTTCCTCATCTTTAAAATAAGGATAAGAGTAGTGCCAACCTCACTGAACACTCAGTATCTTTGCACCATTCACTGCTTAAGCAGTATTTCCCCATTTTACAGACGTAGAATTCTAATGCTTAGTAGTTAAATCCATCCAAGATCATTCAGCTAGTAAGAGGTAGAAGTGGAATCTTGTCCCGGATATCCCAGACACTGAAACCCAAAGTTTTATAGTGTTGCTCCCTCTTTAGAGAGCTTTTAATTATTTCATATGCTTGGAGGTATGGCTCTAACCAATCTTGGGGAACTGTGGTCTACATTAAATTTGAGCACAGAGTACTGCTGAACAGGAGTAGACCACCACAGGTTCCTGTATATATTAGTGTTTTTAGTGGTTCACAGAGTTTATCCAGGGGCAAATAATTGTTGTTCAATCCCAAAAGGGTATAGTCGTCTGAACTAGAAAGGGCTTAACTCTGGGTACAAATTAATTTGTACAAAAATTAATTGTACCGCTTCACTCTGCAAAGTCTCTATTTTTTACTTTTAGTCAATAGGATACCTAATATTCCTTAAAGGAAGTTGAGGTGATCAGAATAAACGTGTGCATTGTTAATAAAAATTGTCCCTGTTAACTGTGTGGGTCATGCCCAGATTTTGCAGAGAAAGAATAGATACCAAAATGAGGTGGTTTCAATTTTCAATATTCCTGGAGTTAAAATAACATACTTAATGTGATTTCTAACAGCAATGGAAAGTATGTCTCTATAGTACCTGTCCTTATTTATTAAAAAAGTCCAAAATTCCAAAATCAAAATTATTTTAACTGAGTTTAATTTTATGTCAGGTGCTATGGGAGGTGCTAGAGGGATATATGTGTGTTCTTCAAAACCACAGCAAAACCATTAACAGATATTTGTTGCTCTTTCCTCTTCTCTACTCCACTCCACTCTTTGCCAAATTAATTTGTACTTATTACAGTTTTAACCATATAATCAGCTGGAAATTTGCTTAGTGTCTGTTTCTCCTGCTAGACTATTTTCCTTCCTTCATCATTCATTCATTCATTCAGCAGGTATTTATTGAATACCTACTAAGTGTCAGGTACTCTTAGATGCACATCTGAGGTGAAGATATGATGTTGAACAAGAAAAGGTCACTGCCTCATGAACTTACATTCTGCTGGGAAGATGGATAAAAATCAAATAATCAAATAAGAATCTGAAGACATTAAGTGTTAAAAGGTAAACAAATTAGGGTTATGGGATAAATAGTGACAGGGCAAAGACACAAGGCTATGTGGTTTATTTATGTAGGACAATCAGTGAAAACCAACCCTATGTGGTAAGCGAAAGTCTAAATAACATAAAGAAATGAGTTTGGGGAAACAGGAGGTAAAAGGTTCCAGGGGGAGGGAATAGGAAGTAGAATTGCTTTGAGACTGGAATGAACTTGACTTATTTGGGAAACTGCAAAAGGTGTGGCTGAAATCAAGTGGACATAGGAGAGCCTGGTTGATACTGCTGGGGAGGTTGGGGTGGACAAACTAATATTGGAGGGTTTTGCTCTTAATGTGATATAAAGTTCGTGAAGGGATGCAAGCAAAAGAATCATATCTAATTTACTTAAAAGAAATTCTAGTTGCTTCATGGAGAACAAACCCCCAGACAGGCTTCAGGGAGACAAGTTAGGAGGGTATTGCCATATTCTAGCTAAGGAATGTTTGTCATTTGGATTAGGTCAGTAGTAGAAGAAGTGAGGGAAGTAGTCTGTCAAGTTATATTTTGGAGGTGGAATGAAAAGACTTGCTGAAGAATTCGATATGGGAATGCAATAGAAAGGGAAAAAATCAAGGCTGATCCCTAGATTTGGGGCTTTTGAAAGAGGGTGTACAGTGGTGCCTTTAATACGGGAAGGAAGGTGTTTGGGTAGAATTCTTGAACATGGCAAGTTTGAGTTGTCTGTTTTTATTGTGGATGTGAGTGGAGATGTTGAGTAGGCTGGTGGAGATTATATGTGTGTGTGTATTTATATGTCTGCAGGTGAAAGTGTTGTTCGCCCAGTTGTGTCCGACTCTGCAACCCCATGGACTGTAGCCCTCCATGGAGTCCTCCAGGCAATTCTCCAGGGAATCTTGCCATCAGGGCAACCAAGATATATATGTATATATGTATCTGGAGTCCAAGAAAAAAAACATATATATGCACTTATATTAATAAATGTCCAGAGACATTTGGAAGTTGTCTGCTTACAGTTGATATTTATAAACAAGGGACCATGGAGGTTCCCTGGTGGCTTAGTGGTTAGTTTTCAGTGCTTTTACCACTGTGGCCCAGGTTCGGGTTGTGCCCCAAGCTGTGAGGCTTATCCAAGATCAAACAAACAAAAACAAATAACCCTCTCCCTCCCTAAAAAAGCAAGGGACTACATTAAATGTAGAGAAGTAAAGAGAGCTGGGAGCTGAGCCCAAGGACACTGCATCATTTCATCATTTAGAGGCAGCGAGAGCACGGGGACAAGCGTCTTCTGAATTCATGGCTGCAGTCACTGTCCGCAGTGATTTTGGAGCCTAAGAAAATAAAATCTGTCACTGCTTCCACTCTTTCCCCTTCAAGTTTCCATGAAGTGATGGGACCGAATGCCATGATCTTACTTTTTAAATGTTGAATTTTAAGCCAGCTCTGTCACTCTCCTCTTTGACCCTCATCAGGAGTCTCTTTAGTTCCTCTTCACTTTCTGCCATGAGTGGTGTTACCTGCATATCTGAGGTTACAGATATTTCTCCCCGCAGTCTTCCAGCTTGTGATTTATACAGCCTGGCATTTCGAATGATGTGCTCTGAATATATATATATATATATACTTTGCATAAATTAAATTAGCTGGGTGACAGTATACAGCCTTGACATACTTCTCTCCCAGTTTTGAACCAGTATACCGTTCCATGTCCGGTTCTAACTGTTGCTTCTTGTCCTGCATACAAGTTTCTCAGGAGACAGGTAAGGTGGTCTGGTATTCCCACCTGTTTAAGAATTTTCCACTGTTGTGATCCACACAGTCAAAGGCTTTAATGTGGTCAATGAAGCAGATGTTTTTTTCTGGAATTCCCTTGCTTTCTCTGTGATCTAAAGAATGTTGGCAATTTGATCTCTGGTTCCTCTGCCTTTTCTAAACCCATCTTGTTCATCTGGAATTTCTCAGTTCAAGTACTGCTAAAGCCAAGATTGAAGGATTTATAGCATAACCTTACTAGCATGTGAAATGAGTGCAATTGTATGGGAGTTTGAACTTTCTGTGACATTGCTCTTCTTTGGGATTGGAATGAAGACTGACCTTTTCCAGTCCTGTGGCCACTGCTGAGTTTTCCAAATTTGCGGACATATTAAGTGCAGCACTTTAATAGCATCATCTTTTAGGGTTTTATGCAGCACTACTGGAATTCTATCACCTCCACCTGCTTTGTTCTCAGTAATGCTTCCTAAGGCCCACTTGAGTTTACACTACAGGATGTCTGGCTCTAGGTGAGTGACCACACAATCATGGTTTTTTGGGTCATTAAGACCTTTTTGTACAGTTCTTTTGTGTATTCCTGCCTCCTCATCTTAATTTCTTCTGCTTCTGTTAGGTCCTTGTTGTTTCTGTCCTTCACTGTGCCCATCCTTGTATGAAATCTCCTATTATGAAATCCTTGATATCTCCAATTTTCTTGAAGAGATCTCTGTGTGCACGTGTGCTAAGTTGATTCAGTCGTGTCCAACTCTTTGCAACCCCATGGACTATGGCCTGCCATGTTTCTCTGTCCATGGGATTCTCCAGGAGAGAATACTGGAGTGGGTTGCCATTTCCTCCTCCAGGGATCTTCCCAACCCAGGGATCTTCCCAACCCAGGGATCAAACCCAAGTCTCCTGTGGCTCCTGCATTGCAGGCAGATTCTTCACTGCTGAGTCACCAGGGAAGCTCCAAGAGATCTCTAGTCTTTCCCATTCTATTGTTTTCCTTTAGTTCTTTGCATTGTTCATTTAAGAAGACCTACTTATCTCTTCTTGCAGTTCTCTAGAACTCTGCATTCAGTTGGGTATATCTGTGTAAGTTATGACAAACCTAGTCATCATATTAAAAAGCAGAGATATCAGTTCACCTATAAATGTCCATATAGTCAAAGCTATGGTTTTTCCAGTAGTCATGTACGGATGTGAGAGTTGTACCACAAAGAATGCTGAGTGCTGAAGAATTGATGCTTTTGAACTCTGGTGCTGGAAAAGACTCTTGAGAGTCCCTTGGACTGCAAGGAGGTCAAACCGGTCAATCCTAAATACTGGACTGCAGGGAATTCCCAGAATAGTGTTTGTTGAATGAATGAATTTTTACCTCTACTTATCTGTTAGATAATTAAGTATCTCTAAGTTCCAGGTATTGTTCTATGTCCTATAGATTCATATTATAGTATTCTAAATAATCATAAATTGTACTGTGAGTTATATATGCATAAAATATACACATACATAAATGCAGCAAGATATGTATTTTTAGCTTATATAACTCTCTTCTCCTCCTTCTACCCTATTCTAAGAAGGATGGAATTGAATATGTGGAGGGCCCTTTGTTGGTGAGCAATGATGACTGGGATATTAAATCTGGGGCTATTCTGTAGGTAAAGGTTTTGACAAGAGAGAAAGAGGAGGAAGGTGAGGTAGGAGAGAGTGGCTAGACTTCAGTTGCATTGGACAGGCATCTCCAACCAAAGTTATCAGATTCAATTAAAATAAAATATGATGCCAGTTTAACTCACACTCTGTTGGGCAACTGACAGTTTATGAAGAACAGTAATTAATCCTGTAAGAGGGAGTGGAGAAATAATATATAATCTAGTACAAGATTATATCTAATTAATCAAAGATGGAAAAGCTCTACACAGTCAGCAAAACCAAGACCGGGAGCTGACTGTGGCTCAGACCATGAACTCCTTATTGCCAAATTCAGACTTAAATTGAAGAAAGTAGGGAAAACCACTAGACCATTCAGGTATGACCTAAATCAAATTCCTTATGATTATACAGTGGAAGTGAGGAATAGATTTAAGGGACTAGATCTGATAGATAGAGTGCCTGATGAACTATGGACGGAGGTTGGTGACATTGTACAGGAGACAGGGATCAAGACCATCCCCATGGAAAGGAAATGCAAAAAAGCAAAATGGCTGTCTGGGGAGGCCTTACAAATAGCTGTGAAAAGAAGAGAAGTGAAAAGCAATGGAGAAAAGGAAAGATACAAGCATCTGAATGCAGAGTTCCAAAGAATAGCAAGAAGAGACAAGAAAGCCGTCCTCAGTGATCAATGCAAAGAAATAGAGGAAAACAACGGAATGGGAAAGACCAGAGATCTCTTCAAGAAAATTAGAGATACAAAGGGAACATTTCATGCAAAGATGGGCTCGATCAAGGACAGAAATGGTATGGACCTAACAGAAGCAGAAGATTTTAAGAAGAGGTGGCAAGAATACGCAGAAGAACTGTACAAAAAAGATCTTCATGACCAAGATAATCACGATGGTGTGATCACTCACCTAGAGCCAGACATCCTGGAATGGGAAGTCAAGTGGGCCTTAGAAAGCATCACTACGAACCAAGCTAGTGGAAGTGATGGAATTCCAGTTGAGCAGTTTCAAATCCTGAAAGATGATGCTTTGAAAGTGCTGCACTCAATATGCCAGCAAATTTGGAAAACTCAGCAGTGGCCACAGGACTGGAAAAGGGCAGTTTTCACTCCAGTCCCAAAGAAAGGTAATGCCAAAGAATGCTCAAACTACCGCACAATTGTACTCATCTCACACGCTAGTAAAGTAATGCTCAAAATTCTCCAAGCCAGACTTCAGCAATATGTGAACCATGAACTTCCAGATGTTCAAGCTGGTTTTAGAAAAGGCAGAGGAACCAGAGATCAAATTGCCAACATCCGCTGGATCATGGAAAAAGCAAGAGAGTTCCAGAAAAACATCTATTTCTGCTTTATTGACTATGCCAAAGCCTTTGACTGTGTGGATCACAATAAACTGTGGAAAATTCTTTAAGAGATGGGAATACCAGACCACTTGACCTGCCTCTTGAGAAACCTCTCTGCAGATCAGGAAGCAACAGTTTGAACTGGACGGGGAACAGACTGGTTCCAAATAGGAAAAGGAGTACGTCAAGGCTGTATATCGTCATCCTGCTGATTTAACTTATATGCAGAGTACATCATGAGAAATTATGGGCTGGAAGAAGCACAAGCTGGAACCAAGATTGCCGGGAGAAATATCAATAACCTCAGATATGCAGATGACATCACCCTTATGGCAGAAAGTGAAGAGGAACTAAAAAACCTCTTGAGGAAAGTGAAAGAGGAGAGTGAAAAAGTTGGCTTAAAGCTCAACATTCAGAAAATGAAGATCATGGCATCTGGTCCCATTACTTCATGGGAAATAGATGGGGAAACAGTGGAAACAGTGTCAGACTTTCGTTTTGGGGGGCTCCAAAATCATTGCAGATGGTGATTGCAGCCATGAAATTAAAAGACGCTTACTCCTTAGAAGGAAAGTTATGACCAACCTAGATAGCATATTCAAAAGCAGAGACATTACTTTCCCAACAAAGGTCCATCTAGTCAAGGCTATGGTTTTTCCAGTGGTCATGTATGGATGTGAAAGTTGGACTGTGAAGAAAGCTGAGTGCCGAAGAATTGATGCTTTTGAACTGTGGTGTTGGAGAAGACTCTTGAGGGTCCCTTGGACTGTAAGGAGCTCCAACCAGTGCATTGTAAAGGAGATCAGTCCTGGGTGTTCTTTGGAAGGACTGATGCTAAAGCTGAAACTCCAAGACTTTGTCCACCTCATGCGAAGAGTTGACTCATTGGAAAAGACTCTGATGCTGGGAGGGATTGGGGGCAGGAGGAGAAGGGGACGACAGAGGATGAGGTGGCTGGATGGCATCACCAACTCGATGGACATGAGTTTGGGTGAACTCCAGGAGTTGGTGATGGACAGGGAGGCCTGGTGTGCTGTGATTCATGGGGTCGCAAAGAGTCGGATGTGACTGAACAACTGAACTGAACTGATCACACAAGAGGAGGAGGTTTTGTAGGAATCAGTAAGTTTCCTAAGTATTACAAAATTATGCCTTTAGCTTCAGGATATGTTGAACTGTTGACGTTTAGAATTATTATGCTTACGTCCCTGCCTTTTAAGAAACTCTCAAGTCTTCATTCAGCAGCCCCTACTGGTTAAGAGGTATAACAGATGTGGATCAATCCGTTGGTCAGGAAGATCTGAAGGAGGGCATGGCAACCCACTCCAGTATTCTTGCCTGGAGAATCTGGCAAGAGGAGTCTGGAGGGCTACAGTACATAGGGTCTAAAAGAGTCAGACACCACTGAAGAGACTTAGCACGCACTGGATCAGAAAAAACTTCAGGTATCTTTTATGATTTCCAAATCCCTGCCAGAAAAGGAAACAAAAATGCGTGTGGATCACTGAACAGCATCACACAAGTTGTTAAACTTTGTGGTTCCACTCTGTAACTTCACCGAGGTGGTTTTCTTACCCCTCCTTGGACTGCACACTTTTTTTTACACCCTCCTCCCTTCCCCATCCCCCCAACACACACACCAAAAATACCCGGAAATACAAAAAAGAAAGTAAAAGAAAAATCTCAACAGTCCTTTAAATCCCGTTAAAACATGATGGAGACTTCCCCCCATCTCATTGTTCATCAATCTATGTTCCCATAATATTTTAATGCCATTGTGTATTATAATCATTCGACTCCTTGAAGTTTATTTGCCTTGAACTTCATCCAGGACTCTGGGGACTTTGTGGTTTAATGCTGGGCGCGGGACGGAGGTCTGGCATTTAGAAGGCCCTTTACCCACTCCAGCCCATATGACTGTTGGGCTCCGGGCAGAGGGCTCTGTCGGAGTGGGGAAGCCGGTCGCCCTCCCCATCCCCAGCCCTCTGATCGGTGGCTGTCCCTCCTGCCTCTCTCCTCTCCCTGTCTTTCCTCATTTTTGGTGGCTTGGCTCCTGCTTCTGGTGGCTCCTGCATCCTGGTAGGCTACAGTCCACGCGGTCGCAAAGAGTCGGACACGACTGAGCGACTTCACTTTGCTTCACACACGGATGTGTAACCGCAGCGAAGCTGTGTCGTGCGGTCGCACGGAAACAGGAGAAGTAAGCGTTTATTTGGAAAAGCTTTCGGGAACAACGACAGCACATATGATAATGATACCGAGTTGTTTAATAAAGATGTGAAAACAAAACCACGGCTCCGCCTCAATTTACTACTACAATCTTGTCATTCACGAGCGGTGTCTCTCGTTCCATTCGGTCCTCAAACCCGAGCTCAAACCAGACTGGGTCTGATTGGCCAATCGGAGCACAACCTCCCGTAGTCGCGAGGACTCCTCCAGCCAATGAGAGACGTGGGCGATTTGATGGGGCGAGAAGTCCTGAACTGAACTGAACTGAACTGAAGTCCTCCCCACACGCGGAGGAATCCTGGGGGTGTGGTGACGCGTTGAGCGAGGCTGAAGTTTGATTTGCAAGTGAGCGATCAGCAGCCTTAGAAGGGATACGCGGTCGGGTGGGAGAAGGAGAGGTCGTGGGCGGGGCAGTGGAGCTAGAGTCAGCCAATGATTGACGCGCTGCTCGCAAGAACGAACGATAGGTCACCAATGGCGGCACGGTGTGGTGCTGTGGGCGGGGCTTAGGCTCAATGGGGCGCCGGAGGCGTGGGGGTGAGCGCAGCGCCCATTACTGTCGTCCTCACCGTCACCGCCGCGCCTCTTCCTGGATTCATTCATTCGTTTTTTTTCATTCACGAAGGTAGTGAGGCCTGGTTGAAAGCCATGGAGAGCGTTTTGCCTGCCACCGGTTTCCTGTACTGGGTGGGCGCCGGCACCGTGGCCTGCCTGGCCCTGCGTATCTTGTGCTTCCTCTTCACGGCCGTTCGGGTCTGGGGTTTGGGTAACGAGTCGGGGGTCGGACCGAGGCTCGGTGAATGGGCAGGTGAGTCGAATCCCGCGCCGCCCTCCCCCTGACTCCTGCTGCGGCTCGCGCGGCTCTGGGCCTGGCCTGGCTCGCGCTGACCCTTTTCGGGCCCGGCGCTTGGCCTTCGCGTCCCCAGCTCCCCTCTCCTCCTTTCTGAGGCTCCTGCGTCTTGCGTACCCGCTTGTCCCCCATTACGTCGCCTGGCTTGCTTAGACTTGTGGAGTTTTTAAATACTAAACACACTGCTGGCTTAACTCAGCGAATCTAAAGTGCCACTTGGATGCGGGAGAAATCTGGCCTCAACTCGCTGGGGCTTGTGCCTTTTAAGCCGTTCCGGGTCCAGGGAGTTAGTTGTCTTGCTGGTTGCTTCCTCAGTCACAGGCTACCTCTTAGGAGAGTTTTTGAAACAAAAAGTCTTTGGCTTGAATACAGGCCCTGTGTTCAGAATGATAAGCATTCTGTTGCCTTTTGGGGGTCGAGGGTGGAGAAAGGACAGAATTTCAGAAGTCTTTCTGCTCTTTGGAACCTTGGATTCGGCCTATTTCATATAATTTAAAAATCTTTTTTTTTTTTAAATTCTTGGCTAAACTGTCCTGGAGTCCTAATGCCTAGCAAGAATTATTGTTTCTTCGAGATGGTAACTCTTCATGTAGAAGTCAGAAATGCCTTCTGCAGGAGATTTGCAGGAAACAGTATTCCCACAGAGAGTGAGCTAAACAAACCTAATCATAGTTTCACCAGTTAGGGTGTCTGGTTTACGATTCCTCTAGGCAAGAATTCTGAAGATATAAGGGAAAGGTCAGACTAGAGAAGTTGGGAAAATTTCACAGGAAAGTTTTGCTTTTTTCCATTTCTGCCTTTTTTGTTGATTTTCTTTCTCGATGTTTTGTTTTTATTAGCTTTTTTTTTTTAAACCAAGTGATATTGCCATTCTCCAATCATTCATTCTGCTGTTTTATTATTGATTTGTAAAATTATGATTGGTTTTATATATAATTCACAGAGCATTTTGTTGAATTTTGGGCTGGTTAGGGGTTGCTTTCAGGCTAGGCTCAAATAAGGTATATAAATAATGTTACTCCATATTCTTAACTTTACTCACTCAAACATTTCAACAACTTAGTAGGAAAAACATAAATTAACCTTTTGGAACTGCAACAAAAAACATCTCAAGTAGGAATGAATAAGCATCTATTAACATAAATATTTTTAAAACTTGCTGTTTATTCATCATTGAAAAAGCAAGTGAAGTACTCAACGTTGTTATAATCAAGATTATAATTTCACTGTTGATAAGCCTGAGTTCTTGGTTGTCTGGTTTGGAAAACTTGTTGACTTTTGAAATAGTGGAATAAGACTCCAGTAAGTCGTATATGAAGATGAATAAGTTTTATAGTTTGTAATTAAAGACTTATGGTAATAATTTTTTTAAATTATCTAAAATTGACGACAGTGGCTGGTAACTTAAATGATCTATATAATAATCCATAGTAAAAACCAAGTGTTGTGACCTTGTCATTTCATGAGTAATATTTATATTGAAAAGATTTGACCTCAGAGGAAGGATTTTGATAAATTAAGGGCAGTGTTTAAAAGATTAGAAATGAAATTTGAACTTGAACACTGGTAATCTAGCAGAGAGGATCATAAAGTGAAATATTATCCAGTTTACTAGTTGGGAAATTTCTCTTTTTTAAATACCTAAGTAGAAGAAATGAACGAGTTGTTATTTGTAACATTACTTACATGTGGTGGCCTGAATCTTAAAATACTTTGTCCTTTATCTCTCCAAATTCAGGGAGTCTTTGGGAAACAAAAACCAAAATGATTTGGAAAACAAAGCAGCAGACATGATATTTGAGTAATTAGGGTTAAGCTGTAATTAAAAACAGGTGATTTGTTCAACTGAGTATTAGAGTAACCATGCCGGGGCTCCTGTGCCTGTGGCCCTGAAAGCCAAACTGACAGCTGGTGTTTGCAGCACAATGAAGGTTTATCTGGGGCTTCCCAGGCGGCCCTGGGGGTAAGGAACCTGCCTGCCAGTGCTTGGGACATAAAAGATGTGGGTTCGATCCCTGGGTCGGGAAGATCCCCGGAGGAGGGCATAGCAACCCACTCCCATATTCTTGCTTGGAGAATCCCATGGACAGAGGAGTCCAGCAGGCTGCAGGCCACAGAGTCATGAAGAATCGGAGGCAACTGAAGCAACTCAGGAAGGAAGCAGCAGACGAGTGTGGGAGACAAGTCTCAGATCCACTCTGACTTTGTGTTTAGAGTTTTTCTGTTTTTGTTTTTTTTTTTTAAGTGTCTGGGATTAATCATCATCTGGTGACATTTCCATGACATTTCCTAATCATAGTTTCGGGAGTCGGGGTGTCTGGTTTACTATTCTCAGGCCAGGTGGTCCATGGCACAGGAGTCTGTGAGCTCTCCTCGCCCTGGGGGAACAACTTGAGTTTGTACATTAATGATATTGACAACAGCAGTTTCAGTATATGAATGTTAACAATAGTGATTGTAGTCTTCTGACTGTGGTTGATTGGTGTTCGGTTAACACAGGATTGAGGTAGAAGGGACCAGAAAAGAAATAAAGTTTTGGATAAAGAGATTAATCATAAACTCAGTAAGGGAGCTTGGTTTTAGGGAGTCTTGCTGTCATTAGGGAGGCATTGTCTGCTTTCTAATACTGATGTTTGTTTAACATCTTCCTCTCCTTAACCAGTTATTTTAAGTATTATATAATAATGTGTGATGTGTTGGTGGTATATTTTTATACTTGTCATGCTTAAGTCTCTGCATGCGAGTATGTTTAATTCCTGCCCACCCCCTCCCCGCCTTAGATTTTAGAATCTGAGAGGCAGGGACTGTGGGTCCTCCTTTTTTGTTTTTTTCCCACAGTAATTGGCACATTGATCAGATACCAGTTCTTCTAAACTTAAAAGCTTGGAAAATCCCTGAAATAGAGTTGGACTCTGCAGTCCATAAAAGTACTCCAGACCATAGATTCCTTAGTCTAGTGGGTTTTTAAGACCACCCGTTACCTGGCCCATCCTCTAACGTATCTCCTTCATCTCCTAATCAAGAGCTGGGTCATCCCTTCCTGCCTTCTCTCCAGTCACAGTCGCACGCAAGTAAATCACTCTGCTTTCGCTAGGTCTCTAGCAGGTGAGTTTAGCCAGTGAGTTTAGCAGATAAGTCTCTCTTGCCTGCTGTTGTCATGTGACGCTTTCTGTATTCCTTCCAAGAACAAAGAATCCTGTGAGAGTAGAGTTTCCATTGTTTGAAGATCTCTGTAGCAAGTTATGAAAAGAAGATGGCTAACAAAGGTGGTCAGGCCTATCAGTTTCCTGAATGTCAACAGGGAGTTTGTTACACTTACCAAGCTGAACCTCCAGAGAGTCACTAAGCCTATCTGAGAATGCCAGAGTGATAAACCTGGCATTTTGACCAGAGTGAAATGAAAGTAGTGCTGGTATTTTTGTTTGTTTGTTTGTTTGTTTTAGAGCAGGGCAGGTGGTAGAAGGCAGAGAAACAGATGAACTTAGTCATAAAAGTTCTTAAAAATATTTATTCATTTTGCATTTCAGCTCTGAAAAGGAAGTCTGTAGGCCTAAATGAACACAGTCTCCAGATGAGACTTGGCAGTGTGCTGTGTGCTCAGCCGTGTCCGCCTCTGTGCAACCCCATAGACTGTAGCCTGCCAGACTCCTCTGTCCACGGGATTTTTCGGGCGAGCATACTAGAGTGAGTTGCCATTTCCTTCTCCAGGGAATCTTCCCGACCCAGGGATTGAAAATGCATCTCCTGTGTCTCTTACATTGCAGGCAGATTCTTTACCTGCTGAGCCATCCAGGAAGCTCAGGGGCAACCTTAAAGCACTCAGGCTCGAGCTATGTAAGAGATGGCAGGTGCAGCTGGAAGATGGGACCTAAAAGCATGCCCTAGTCTTATTTGGAGGAAAAACCAGAGAGGATGGTTTCCTGGAATTAGAAATTCAGCCTCTGAACTCTGAGCTGTTGCCTCCAACCTTACACAGGTCTCCATTGTCTCCTGCTTCGTGTTTTTTGCCCCCACCCCCTTGTTCTTCCTTTCTATGCAATATTGTTTCCTCTAAAGGGTCAAATGTGAGACCTCAGAGACTCAAACCTAGACTTGGAGTCTAGCTCCTCCTCTGTACTTACTAGAGTGTAGCATTGAGTAACGTAGTAGATACCTGTGAATCTCACTTTCCTCATCTGCAAAATGGGGATAACACTGGTGCCTGTTTAACAGTATTGTTGTAAAGGGTAAATGAGAATACTTGCTCTATGTAAAGCAGATGGTGCAGTACCCTTGTATATAAGTGCTTGATAACTTATTGTTACTAGCCCAATAGTCATGTATGGATGTGAGAGTTGGACTGTAAAGAAAGCTGAGTGCAGAAGAATTGATGCTTTTGAACTGTGGTATTGGAGAAGACTCTTGAGAGTCCCTTGGACTTCAAGGAGATCCAAACAGTCGATACTAAAGGAGATCAGTCCTGGGTGTTCATTGGAGGGACTGATGTTGAAGCTGAAACTCCAATACTTTGGCCACTTTATGTGAACAGCTGACTCATTTGAAAAGACCCTGATGCTGGGAAGGATTGAGGGCAGGAGGAGAAGGGACCAACAGAGGATGAGATGGTTGGATGGCATCACCGACTCAATGATGAGTTTGGGTAAACTCCGGGAGTTGGTGATGGACAGGGAGCCTGGTGTGCTGCGGTTCATGGGGTCGCAAAGAGTTGGACACGACTGAGCAACTGAACTGAACTAGTAATACTGTTAACCATAGTAGCATTATGTACCTATCACTTTAGCTAATTGACAATATAAGGCTTAGTAAGAAAAAATTAATAGCTGGTTGACTCCATCTTCAGAAAGCAGATTACCTTTACTACTGCAATTGAGAGTGTTACAGAGCTTCAAAACCTATTTTCTGTTTATTTTTGTTGGTTGAGGAAATTTATTTCTTTTGGTTTCAGAAAAAAATTATTGAAAAATTTAGTGAATAGAATATATGGGTAAGTGGATTTGAATAAGTCAATTCCATTGTCTTTAAACTCATTTGTAGGTAAAGGATGAGTTAAAAGAAATTTAATAGTGTGTCTTTGGGCTGCTATACCAAAATACTGTATTCTCAGTGGCTTAAACAAACATTTCACTCAGTTCTGAAGTCTGGGAAGTCAGATCAAGTTGCTGGCAGATTCTGATCTGGTGAGTAACTGCTTCCTGGTTTATAGATAGCTATCTTCTTGGTCTATGTTTCCATGACAGAAGGGGCCAGGGGGAACTCTCTGGGGTGTCTCGTAAGGGCACAGATAGCATTTGTTAGGGTTCCACCCTCATGACCTAATCACCTCCCAAAGACCCCCACCTCCAATACCATCACATTCAGGGGTTAGGATTTCAACATATATATATTGTCCCTAACATAGGAATTCAGTCTGTAGCATAGATCCTTCATTCCATTTCTCTCCTGCTCATCTATCATGAAAATAAAAATACTGAAATATTATACCAATTTGTATCTCTGCCTTCTGGAATAGATGGTGATTAAGGCAGGGAGGGTGGGTGAAGAGTGTGATTCAACACTCTTCATTTATCCATCCACTGCCCAAATCCTCTTTGAGTTCTGGCCAGGGACCAGGGGGATGGCCAGCAGGAACGAAGAACAAACTGCCCTGTAAAGTGGTAGAAAAGCAGAAGCACTTGGTTCTGTGGCACCTTGTGTAGGAAGGTCAGAGTGATGTCTGACCTGAGATCTGAAGGGAAGTGAGGTGTAGCAGACAGAGCAGGGGATCAGCAGGTGCTAGGCTCCTGAGCTGAGAAAGAGCAGGGTCCCCTTAGAATAAGACCTGAGTGCCTGGAGCCAAAAAAGCCTAGGCCTGGTGTACGATGGGAGTGGAGCGGGGTGAAGGGGCCAGTGAGCAGGGCAGTTTAAGAACATGGAAAACAATTGTGGGAATTTTAAGCAGAAGGGTAATGTTGAGTTGCAATTTTACTTTTCATTTATTTGGCTGTGCCAGGTCTTAGTTGTGGCACGCAGGATCTTTAGTTGCAGCATGCACACTCTCAGTTGCTGCACGTGGGATCTAGTTCCCTAACCAGGGATCGAACCTGGGTCCCCTGCATTGGAAGCGTGGAGTCTTAGCCACTGAACCACCAGGCACATCCCTGAGTTGCAACATTTAAACAGAAATTTTTGCTTCTGTGATCTTTCCGAAGCTGTTGTATTGCCACGGAGATAGATCAGTGCAAATTATTCAGATAATCTCCATTAAAATTGCCTTTAAAAAGGCAAAATCATACTTTATAGTCAGGGAGGCCATTTCTGTGCACTTTCTGCTTATCATCTTTCAAAGACTATGTCTCCCTGGGGGATATCTAATCACTGTGGTGTGGGAAGTGCTACTCTTAATCAGGGACTGGCTGATAAGGTTGCTGAATGAACCTGGAAACCAGGTCATTGATTTCTCGCGGTCACTCCATAGAACTGAGGTGTGATAGTTGAGAAGCCTGCCTATGTCAGTCTCGGAGGGAATGCTTTGTTTTGTTATTGATTTTGTCTGGGGAAACAATGCATTTGCCCAGTTTCTTAACTGGCAGTTCCAGGGAGACTATCTAGTTTCTGAAAAGTTATCCTTACTGGTGTTCAGTGAAATTATTTCTAGTTAAATGATGTCATTGCGGAAAGAGAGGAAAGGCAAGAAAAGAGGAAAGTCTTAAAAAAAAAAAGATTTTGAACCCTTACTGCCTCTCAAGAGCGTGACAGTGGGTGACAGTAGCACTAAGGGGAGGTTTGGCTTTCGGGTCAGCGCACTGTGAGCTTTGCTACTTGCTAAGCTGTTTGACCTTGGGCAAAGATTGCTGACCTCTGAGCATAACTTCCTTCATCTATTAAATAGGGCCAATAACTTTTTGGGATTATTATGACAATAAGATGATAATGAGGGTCTCATGTAACCTTTTGTGGGTTTTTATGGGTATCAAGGAACACATATTGAGGGCATCTTTATTTGTACACATTGTTCTTATTTGATAAAAGGGGACTGTTGAAACCACAAAATAATGTCGGTCACTCAGCAGATAAACTATTGGACGTCTGAAGCTGTGAATAGATCAGTTACAAGGTGATTCATACTACTGCAGGAGAATTCCTTGCTTTATGGAAAGATTTACCACAATCTTGGTTTACCAAAATATGGTTCCTATTAGTGAACCTAAGCTATGATGGACTTAGAAAAATCTGGTCCCGTGCAACTTTTCAGTGACATTTGTAAAAACCTTAGGCCATCTTCGACTCTTCTTCTGGCACCCATGTACGGTCTGTAAGGGGACCTTGTTGACTTTAACTTCAAAATACCCAGAATCCAGTTTCTTCTATCACTCTGGTGTAAGCTACCAAAATCTCTTGTCTTGATATAATGACAGCCTCCTGTCACTGATTCCATCTTGCTTCCCCTATAATTGTATCTTAAAGAGCAGCCAGGGAACCTGAAAAGCTCTAGTCAGATCATATGATCCTTTGCCCAGATCCCTCCAATATCTTCAGATGAAAATGCAGAATCCTTCCTGTGGTTGACAAGGCTTTTGACCACCCGCCTCCTGCCTTCTTTCACCTCTCCTCTCTCCCCATGTTTTGTCTCTCCCTCCCTCCTTTCTAGCTGCTCTCTCTCTCCTTGAACTCGATTCCTTAAACATGCTTGGCCTCACTGCTTTGACCTTTGGTTATCTCCTCTTCTTGAATGCTCTTCCCTAGATATCCATTTGGCTAAGCCTTCTTTCTTCCTTCTAGTCCTTACTCAGATATCACCTTCTCAATGAAACCTTCCCTTCTACCTTTAAACCAACGATCCAATCTCCTCCACGCCCCTTCTGACCCTGTTAGCCTGCTCTACTTGGGCCTGACGTCGTAGCGTTTATCACCATCTCCCATTCTGGAGGTGGTGTTCATTTCTGATGTTTCTTGTTTGTCTACTCCTGTTAGAGTGGCAGCACCATGAAGACAAAGATCTTTTTTGTTCACTTTTATATCTCCAGCACCTAGAACAGAGCCTGCACATAAACACTAATACTTACTTATTGAATGAATTAAAACATTCAGGTACTCCAGTATTTTTGAGGGATAATGTTTTTTTTTTTTTTTTGTGGGGGATTCTCTTCTCTTTCTACATTCTCTTTTTAGTTATAAATCTAAGAGCTGTTAGTGGTCTCCCCACCTCTAAAAGTGAAATTATTTAGTCTAAAAATACAGACTATAACCTCAGGGAGGTGTTCTCATAGTAGAGACCCTGGAGTCAGACTGCCCAGAATGACTTTCTGTGTCCCAGACATGCCTGTACTCAGCTGCTTCTCTCTGCTTCTGTGTCCTTTTGTTCGTGCAAAGACATTCAGTGGTTCAGCGGTTGTTGAATGTTGTTCTCTGCCTGGAGTGATCTTTCTTCTGTTGTTCACTCTTCCTTACTCCTCCTGTTCATGAACTTCTCAGAGTCCAGATTCTAAATGTTTCTGTGCAGCTGCCCAGATGGAAGCCATCATGTACTTTTGGAATTCTAGTAGCTCTTGTTTTATCCTTTTCTGTGGGCTGTTCCACACTTAACCTTTTTAGTTTGTGTGTATGTGCGTGCACGCATGACTTTGTTCTTAAGTATAAACCTGTCAAGAGTGTACAGTAAATTATATGTAGTGAATGAATATGTTTTCTTTGAATTGTATTTCGACGGGGGTGGGATGTTTTCCATTTTGTGGGTTATATTTTGCAAAATAATTTGTACACCTTTTTTTCTCTTTGTTTTAAAACCTGAAGTGATGCCTTAAAAGCTGGTTGAAATTAATCCAAGGCTGACTAGACAAAGATGGGTTATTGAATTACTGCAGCAGAGCTGGGATAGGTTTTGAAAGTGTGAAATGCAGTGAGAGCGAAAAGATGTCTTTGTGTGTGTGTGTGTGTGTGTGTGTGTGTGTGTGTGTGGCGCTCAGTTGATAAATCATGTTGGACTGTTGCGACTCCATGGTCTGTAGCCTGCCAGGCTCCTCTGTCCGTGACACTTTTCAGGCAAGAGTCCTGGAATGGGTTGCCATTTCCTTCTGCAGGAGATCTTTTTGGTTCAGGGATCGAACTTGCATCTCCTGCATTGGCAGGCAGATTCTTTACCAGTGAGCCACCAAGGAAACCTATCCTATGTAGCATAGGTAATAAACTCATCTTTTTTCATACATGTGTTATAAAACCAACCACTCTGCCAGATTTAATAAACATTTCAGTATTAATAAAAATTTGGTAATATATTTTATTATTTAAACCCAGTATATGTATGTGTGTGTGTATATATATATATATATATATATATTTAACCTCCTTTTGTCTGCACCATGTGACTGTGGGATCTTAGTTCCCCGATCAGGGATTGAACCCAGGCCTTCAAGTCCCAATCACTGGATCACCAGGAAAGACCCCTCAAGTCTTTAAAAATTGTTGCAAGTAGGTTTTCCTTTCATAAGAGAGTCTTTCCCAATGAAGGTTTTAGTAAAGTTTGCTAATTCGTAAAGCTGAGAGGAATTAGTGAAAAAATTGAATTCTAGGATGTATTGACAATGTAGTTTTGTTATTTCAGAGGCCTGATAAAATGAACCCACACCTTCTACAGACCTTTTGGGGGACATTGGACTGAATTTCCTGGAATATCTCTTTGGTAGTAAAGGCATTGAGTGGTCAGTGTATATAGTTAATAACTGCTAGAAAGTTAACCACAGAGCATTGAGTACATGCATTTTTTTCCTTCATGGAAAGAAATGAATACTGCAGTTGGTTGATCATCTGCAGAAGATTAGTTGGCCATTTTCTGAGAAACTGGAGAAAAGTGAAAAATCGTTAAGAGACTAATGAGAGAATGACGGAACCGGAAGGACTCTTCCGCTGAACTATTAGGGAAAGAAGCTGGAAGAGGCGAGACGATAATGCAGCCTTTCGTGTGTTTTTGTGGGTATCAGGGAACATGATAGAGAATATCTAGGCAAGAAGATCAGTGACAAAGAGCAGAAAATGGGGGATACATCAGTGGTGGGTTGATTAAAACCAGTGGGTAGGAGTGGGGCTTCCTAGTGGTCCAGTGGTATAAGACTCCACTGCAGAGGTCACGGGTTTGATTCTTGGTCGGGAAACTAAGATCTGACATGCCCAGCAGCCAAAAAAACAAAAAAAAAAATCTAAAAAAAACTAATGGTAGGAGTGATGAGCAGCAGACTCTGACGGCAGAATAGATTTGTGAGGGATGAACTAAGAGAGGAAAACTCGTGAGGACCGGCAGAGGCGGTCACAGCAAGGATGTTGGCAAAACTGAACTCCATCACACATTTCCACCGCTGGTGTGGGGCATAAAGCCTTCTCTGTACAAGAGCCTGAATTCTGAAGAAACGCCACGTCTCTGTAGCCCCGAGGATACCATTATTTCCTGTTCTTGGTACACGCCTACATGGATATTAAGATTGGGGGACTTCCTCATTATATGTGGTGCTTCAGGCCAAGTGGATCGATCCAGTATGTCTTATCTATAGCCTTGGCTGCGCCTCTAGCTTTAACTACAGATCACGTTGATGGCACTAAATTACCAAGGAAATATTATATAGGTTTTAGGATATGCTTCTCAAGATGGCCAGGAAAGGGTACATACAGTTTCCTTTAAAAATTTAAATTCTAGTTTTTAAAGTTCCCTTAACCCTCCTGGTATGTTACAAAAAAAAAAACCAACCCTAATTCTCCAGATTGATTTTACTGTAATGCCTGGTGGTAATTGCTCACTACCAAACTCACTTCCAGTGGAAATGTTGCCAAGCTTGCTTTAATGATCACTGAAACTCCCATCTTGTCACATCAACGGAGCTAATAAAGTAAACAAGCTCCCCTAATCTTGCACATTCAGTCTAATAATTTTGCTGTGGAACACGGAGCAGCTGCTTATCTATGTGTTCCAATACCTATCATTGCCTGTCTTGAGAAAGGAGGGGATGATCTCCTAATAGATAAGGGGAAAAAAAAAACAACCCACAGCAGGTTAGACAATGATGTTCACACATTCTGAATTAGAGGAGGCTGGATTAATGAAATTTTACCATAACGATGACATCTCAATTTACAAATTGCTTTTGCAAATTTTCCCAGCTGATTTCCATTACCAAGTCACATACCAAGACCAGAGGGAGCTGCGGTGACTGTAAGGAGTGTTACGCTGCTAGTAAATGACAGAAGAAACTGAATCCACGTGTTCTAACTCCAGGCTCCTGCCAAAGTTCCTGATGAGGGTGATTTTAAGACAGTTCGCAGTACCTGTCCAAGAGCTTATATGTCCGAGACTTCAGGTAACATTTGTTACCTGAAACTGAAAGGTCTATTTCTACCGTATTTTCGTCATGACAATATCCATGAGACATAAGAATCAATTGGATGTGCTTGTTAAAAATAGAGCCTAGGGCTTCACTCCAGACCCACTCAATGAAAATCTCTAAGAAAAGAACTTGGGGAAATGTATTTTTTTTTTTTTAAAACAAGTTGATTCTTAAGCTCGTGCGTTTTGGGAAGCACTGGGGCTGAGATCGGGCTAGTCTTGGAAGAAGGCAGTGGGTTATACATGCAGGCTTTTTTTAGCCAGATAGCTATTCTTAGTACCAGGGCTTGGTTTATAATAGTGTTAAAACTTCCAGTGATTTCTGCACTAAATATTTACATGTAATTTTGACAGTTAAATAGAGATTCTATTTTAGGCTACTTCTGTGTTTGTGCATTCAAGATAGATTAGGAAAAAAGCAAACTAAACTTGAAACTTCTGTATGTTGTTATGCAATGAGAACTACAAGCAGCATCAGTTCAGTTCAGTTCAGTTCAGTCGCTCAGTCTGACGCATTGCGACCCCATGAATCACAGCACGCCAGGCCTCCCTGTCTATCACCAACTCCCGGAGTTCACTCAAACTCACGTCCATCGAGTCGGTGATGCCATCCAGCCATCTCATCCTTAGTCGTCCCCTTCTCCTCCTGCCCCCAATCCCTCCCAGCATCAGAGTCTTTTCCAATGAGTCAACTCTTCACATGAGGTGGCCAAAGTACTGGAGTTTCAGCTTTAGTATTAGTCCTTCCAAAGAACACCCAGGGCTGATCTCCTTTAGAATGGACTGGTTGGATCTCCTTGCAGTCCAGCAGACTCTCAAGAGTCTTTTCCAACACCACAGTTCAAAAGCATCAATTCTTCGGCGCTCCGCTTTCTTCACAGTCCAACTCTCACATCCATACATGACCACAGGAAAAACCATAGCCTTGACTAGACGGACCTTAGTCGGCAAAGTAATGTCTCTGCTTTTGAATATGCTGTCTAGGTTGGTCATAACTTTTCTTCCAAGGAGTAAGTGTCTTTTAATTTCATGGCTGCAGTCAGCATCTGCAGTGATTTTGGAGCCCCCCATAATAAAGTCTAACACTGTTTTCACTGTTTCTCCATCTATTTCCCGTGAAGTGATGGGACCAGATGCCATGATCTTCGTTTTCTGAATGTTGAGCTTTAAGCCAACTTTTTCGCTCTCCTCTTTCACTCTCATCAAGAGGCTTTTTAGATCCTCCTCACTTTCTGCCATAAGGGTGGTGTCAGCTGCATATCTGAGGTTATTGATATTTCTCCCGGCAATCTTGATTTCAGCTTGTGCTTCTTCCAGCCCATAATTTCTCATGATGTACTCTGCATATAAGTTAAATGAACAGGGTGACAATATACAGCCATGACATACTCCTTTTCCTATTTGGAACCAGTCTGTTGTTCCATGTCCAGTTCGAACTGTTGCTTCCTGACCTGCATACAGATTTCTCAAGAGGCAGGTCAGGAGGTCTGGTATTCCCATCTCTTGGAGAATTTTCCACAGTTTATTGTGATCCACACAATCAAAGGCTTTGGCATAGTCAATAAAGCAGAAATAGATGTTTTTCTGGAACTCTCTTGCTTTTTCCATGATCCAGTGGATGTTGGCAATTTGATCTCTGGTTCCTCTTCCTTTTCTAAAACCAGCTTGAACATCAGGAAATTCACGGCTCACATATTGCTGAAGCCTGGCTTGGAGAATTTTGAGCATTACTTTACTAGCGTGTGAGAGGAGTGCAATTGTGTGGTAGTTTGAGCATTCTTTGGCATTGCCTTTCTTTGGGATTGGAATGAAAACTGCCCTTTTCCAGTCCTGTGGCCACTGCTGAGTTGTCCAAATTTGCTGGCATATTGAGTGCAGCATACCCAGTCTTTACTAATTGGAGATCAGGTGAGGGTAGGGGATCAATAAGAATGGGTTTTGGTAGATGCAAATAATGGAAATTTTACTTTGCTTTTGGGTAAGACCATAGGAAGAACAGCTGAAGACTCTGAAAGCTTCTTCACTATAAAAAATTGAGAGAGCAGTATGTTCTTATTTTCTGTTTGCAATTTTTTTTGGTGGTCCCATTTTTTAGTTTATATTTATTGCATTTATAGACAAGAACATTTAAAATCTTTCTTTCTTTAAAGGTGGATTTTTACAAAATTGTCTTTATTGTGAAATTAATGTAAGTGATACTGATTGGGCCAATAGACAGGAGAGGATATTTATTTTCTTAAAAAAATAAAAATAATAAAGTCCTCCAAATGATGAAGAAGCAAAATGGGCTTAGGTTTAACCAGAAGAAATTCCGATTTTAGTGGGCCATCTGGATGACATTTGTAGTGATTAAACAGTAGAATCAGTTTGTTCATTCATTCAACAGAGAAACATGCATTATGTACTGACTGTATGCTAGTCATACAGCACTGGAGCTGGGGATTAGTAGGGAGTAAGAAAGTGTTGGCCTGTACCTTCTTTGTTCTAGGAGAGGACACAGATCATTACAAAAGCAGCTCCAAAAAGTTTACTGGGAGCCAGCTATGGGGGTAAACCTTTTCAGAGGTTTAAAGGTTTTCTGGAAGAAGTAACGTTTAATCCAACATGTGGAAGGAAAGATGATGATGATGGTGTTGGTTAATAATGGGAATAAGAGAAAATGAAAAAACTTACCATGTACCAGATGCTCTTCTAAGTGCCTCAGTTAATTCAGTTACTTTAATCAGGTAGGTCTCATTAATACCCCCATTTTACTGAAAGAAAGCTAAGATAATAGAGTTGTTGTTGTTCAGTTGCTAAATCATGTCTGACTCTTTGCAGTCCCATGGACTGTAGTATGCCAGGCTTCCCTATAATTCACTCTATCCCGGACTTTGCTCCAACTCATGTCCATTGAGTCAGTGATGTCATCCAGCCATCTCATCGTCTTTTGCTCTATTCTCTTCCTGCTTCAGTCTTTCCTAGTATCAGGGTCTTTTGTTGGCCCTTCTCATCAGATGGCCAAAATATTGGAGCTTCAGCATCAGTCCTTCCAATGAATATTCAGGGTTGATTTCCTTTAGGATTGACTGGTTTGATCTTGCTGTCAAAGGGACTCTGAAGAATTTTCTCCAGCACCCATAGTTCAAAGGCATCAGTTCTTTGGTGCTCAGCCTTCTTTATGGCCCAGCTCTTACATTGGTACTGGAAAAACCATAGATTTGACTATATGGACCTTTGTCAGCAAAGTGATGTCTCTGCTTTTTAATATGCTGTCTAGGTTTGTCAGAGCTTTCCTTCCAAGGAGCAACCGTCTTTTATTTTTTGTGGCTGCAGTCACTGTCTGTAGTGATATTATAGGCCGAGAAAATAAAATCTGTCACTGCTTCCACTTTTCCCCAGTCTATTTCCTGCCATGAAGTGATGGGACTGGATGCCATGATCTTCGTCTTTTGAATATTGAGTTTTAAGCCAGCTTCTTCACTCTCTGCTTTCACCTTCTTCAAGAGGCTCTTCAGTTTCTTTTCTGCTATTAGAGTGGCATTATCTGCATATCTGAGGTTATTGTTATTTCTCCCAGCAATCTTGATTTCAGCTTGTGATTTATCCAGCTTGGCATTTCACATAATGTACTCTGCATATAAGTTAAATTAGCTGGGTGACCATATACAGTTTCAAAATAACTCCTTTCCCAATTTTGAACCAGTCTATTTTTCCATGTCTGGTTCTGCCTGTTGCTTCTTGACCTATATTCAGGTTTCTCAGGAGACAGGTAAATGGTCTGGTATTCCCATATAAGAATTCTCCACAGTTTGTTGTGATTCTCACAGTTGAGGCTTTAGCATAGTCAATGAAGAAGAATTTTATATATATATATATATATATTTGAACTCCCTTCCTTTTCTACGATCCAGTGGAAACAACAGAGAGGTCAGGTCATTTGTCTGAAGTCACATAGGTGGTTACGTGGAGGAGCCCCTGGGGTTGGAACTCCTGTGACCTCTCTGCAGACTGCATTGATGAACCAGGAGTCGGTGGGTAAGGGGAGTGGGAGAACGGGAGAGTTTTCCAGCTGAGAGGACACTTCGGGTGATGACCCTGAGGAAGGTGACAACTTTCAGAAACTTTGGGCAGATGGTCCTTCAGAGAGGAGAGGCAAGAGATAAGACTTAGAGAAAGGGGCAGCGGGCCAGTCCTAAAGGACCTTGAGAGCCTGTGAGGGTTTTGTTTATCCCAAGGGCAGTGGGGAGTCACTGAAAGATTTCCAGCAGTAGACCTCACGATCAAATGTGTATTTTGGACAGTTTACTGCGGCAGCTTGGAGATTGGATGTGTAGGGAGCCACCGAGGAGAAAGGGAGCCCAGCAGGAGACCCATGGTGGTGTTGGTGGTCAGCCAGGCGCTGAATGATGGTGGTTTGGATCAAGGTCATGGGGGCAAGGACTGGGCAAGGGAGTCAGACAAGAGAGATGTGGATACAAGTCCTGGGCCCTCACCATAGATGGGTTTTGGGGATGAAGGTGGCAGCAGAATCAAGGACTGTGAGGTGTCTGGGCAGATGGTGATGGTGACCTTGGAAATACAAAGGAAAGGAGCAGGGTTGGGAGGAAAAGTGATTGCTCTGTGGCTCTGTGCGGATGTCCGGCAGTCTTCCTATAGATTAGCACTGGGCTGAGCCTGGGTGACTTACCACAGTCCTTTGGCTCAGCAGTCATTTATAGTTGTCAGAAATTATATGCCGTTAACACATCGTGTATTTTACAGAAAATTTAGACAGACTTCTTGGTGGTGCAATGGCTAAGACTCCATGTTCTCAATGCAGAGGGCTCAGATTCAGCCTCTGGTTAGGGAACTACATCCTACGTGCTGCAACTAAGACCTGACACAGCCAAATAAATAAATTTTAGGAACCATTACTTAAAAAAGGGAAATTTGGAGCCTCAGCATGTAATATTTTAGGAAAAAGAAAACATTATTTTTGAGCCATTTGAGTGTATCCCATGTAGCACTTTGTGGCTTGGGTTGGTAAATGTTTGCCAGGATAAACCACACCCTCACAGGGTCTCAAGGTCTTTTAGGACTGGCCTGCTGCCCATTTTTCTGCCCTTTTTAGGCAGAAAAGACAGGAAGCAGACTGTCAGAAGACCTGAGTTCCTAGCCTACCTTCCCACCTTTGACACTTATTAGCTGTGGAATCATCAGTCAGTCATTCTGTTTATTTCTCATATCATATATGTCTAAAAATACCGACTCTGTATCTTCAGAGATGCTGAGTCTCTGAATGTGTCTGGAAGCGCAGCAGAAAGTACAAAGCATTATGTACAAACAGGGCATTGGGCTTTTTCCTTCTGTTTTCAGTTAGAAACCTAGAGACAGATTCGCCCCACGAGTTGATCAGATCCTTTATATGAGGTTCAAATTGCTTCAGAGATCTATTTTGGGATCTGTTACACCTTTGTCATGATCAACACCTAAGTCTCTATTGGTTGGATTATCTAATACATGTCAATTTTAGAAAGTACCTAAAACTTTTAAAAACAATTTTGTTGATGTAAGCTGGGTTTCTGAATTAAACTGATTTAACCACTAGTGTGTTAATTTTAAATAAATAAACTTCAACTTTTATTTTTAACTTATGCAAAAGCTGTGGTTAGGTATCAAGGGTTAAGGATATATTTAAATTATTGGTATTGAAGTGTCATTTCAACTCTGATGTAATTGGAAGACTCTCACTACTACTACTACTACTAAGTCGCTTCAGTCGTGTCTGACTCTGTGCCACCCCAGAGATGGCAGCCCACCGGGCTCCACCATCCCTGGGATTCTCCAGGCAAGAACACTGGAGTGGGTTGCCATTTCCTTCTCCAATGCGAGAAAGTAAAAAGTGAAAGTGAAGTCGCTCAGTCATGTCCAACTGTTAGCGACCCCATGGACTGCAGCCTACCAGGCTCCTCCATCCATGGATTTTCCAGGCAAGAGTACTGGAGTGGGGTGCCATTGCCTTCTCCGGGAAGACTCTCAAGTCTGACATAACTGCTTAAAGTTCCATTACTATATTATAAGCGTTACTGTAAGAGGTAATTATAAGTTCCTGTCATTTCTCATCCAATACCCCATTGTTTTTGTCTCCAGGTTTAAAGATATTCAGAGAGAACTTTTTCTTTAGTTAAAAGTTTTCTGTTGCAATCTTCATTTAAGCTAGATTCTCATCAGTTATGACATTGATGACATAACAGTGCTTTCTAGATCTCTGTAGTGAAAGTATTATCTTTGATATGAGGAAATAGTTTTCAGGTGTACTTTGAATCTAATTTTTAAAACTATAGCAAAGATTAGGACTATATATGAACATCCAAATCTTCTAGAAATACTTGCTTCAAAATATATTACTTTTTTAAGAAATTGTGAATTGTTTTTTGGGGGGGAAGCTTCTTAATATTTCTTCAAATGGAAACACTAACTTTTCTCTCCTTTTGCATTCTTGTCCTTGGGTTCTCCCAGAGGCAGATACTGAGAGACAGGGAATCAAGTGCAATCAGTTTTTTGGAAGGTGATCCCAAGAAACACCGGTAGGGAGGGAGGCAGGGAAGGGAACATAGCCAGTACAGGGGGTATTGTCAAGGGCCTGTGATCACCTGGAGCTAGTGTAGAACTCAGGTTTCAGAGCTAGTTCACCTGCAGGGTCTAGAAGCTCAGATGTTTATACACTCGTGGCCATTAGGCACTGGTTGAGGGCTGTTGGGAGCAGCATTAATCTGATAGCACTTAGGTCCACTGTGCACTTGCTGGCTTCAGCTACCAGATAAAGCGATTGGGCAAAGAGGTGCACTTGGAATGTGCTCTGCAATGGTGTGGCCAGAGTGGATGTGGACAGGGCATCACCAGCTTAGCTCTAATTCCCATCACTATATTTCCCCTTAGTTTCTTCTTCTTCTTCTTCTTTTTTTTTTTTTTAAAGTTTTTTATTTTAAGGCCTTTTTTTTTTTCCTTGGTCTTTATTGAATTTGTCACAGTATTGTTTCTGTTCTCTGTTTTATTGTTTTGACCCTGAGACACGTGGGATCTCAGCTCCCCGACCAGGGATCGAACCCACACCGCCTGCATTGAAAGTCAGAGTCTAACCACTGGACTGCCAGGGAAGCCCCTCGTTTTCTAGAAACAAAACAACAGATAAAGCCCGAGGAGGAGGAGTTATTTCCTGGAAATAATAATAAATACAGTAGATGGGAGGCAGAAGTTGATTTATGTTAGACTCTTTCCTTGTGGTTGAGGGTTTTGCTACCTCTCAGGGTGGTTGATGGATTGGCCTATGTTAAGTGTTTTTACACTTTTTATAAATACAGATGAGTGACTAAATATTGAATAAACCTCATAGGCTTATGGTTGCATTAAGGTATGACTTAAGCTCTTCTCTCCGTAATTGAATTCTGACCTGCTAAACCGGACATGGTTTCCCCAAGGTCAGCACAGGGGAGAAGAGCATTTGAGGGCGTTGCGGTGGATGTGGTTGGCTGCTTGTTGACAGAATGCCAAATTTATGTAGGTATCAGACAGCCATACACTTCAGAGGAGGTTGGGCCTCTCCTCAGCCCCAGGGGCCCAGTCTTGAGTAGTTTACACTCATCTTGATGATTCCTCTTTCCTTGCCACAAGTTGGGTTAGAATGGGCATGAGCACAGTTCTGGCCACTGAGATGTGGGGGATGTCCTGGGGGGAGGACTTCTGAGAAGGCTTTCCTCCCCTTTCAGAAGAGGTAGAAAGAAGGGTCTTTTTGTCTGAGGGTGTGATGCCCGTAGCCATCCTTGGAACCAGAGGGGACAAACCGAGGAAAGAGCCAGCACACTGAGGTCTTCAAGCAGAAAGAAGGAAAGCATCTGGGTCTTCTCTGTCCCTGAGCTGCTGAATTCATCCATTCTGGAGTGCCTGACACTTCCTGTTATTTTGAGATGACACATCCCATTTTTCTTAAAACTATTTCTGTTACATGCAGCTGAAAGCATCCTAACCTACAGATTTGGTAGAAAAGGAGGGAGATTTTCTTCTGTGGAGTAAAAATTTTATGATTGATTTAAGGTCCTGTAGACTTGGACAGGGCTTCCCTGGTGGCTCAGATGGTAAGGAATCTGCCGGTATGCAGGGGACCCGGCTTTGATCCCTGGGTCAGGAAGATCCCCCGGAGAAGGGAGTAAGATATCCATGGAATTCTCCAGGCAAGAATACTGGAATGGGTTGCCGTCCCCTCCTCTAGGGCAATCTTCCTCATCAGGGATCGAACCTGCCTTTCCTGCTTTGCAGGCAGGTTCTTTATCATCTGAGCCACCATTTGGTCTAAGTAACTTTAATTTTAGGGAGTACCTAGTGATCTGAGGACTTTGACCCAGTGTGGTTCAACTAAATTGGAAAAAGATCAAGACAGAGGGTGGGGAAGTGAAGGCGAGTTGGGTATATGTCTGTGTGGATCTTCTCCTGTCCTTAGGGCTTGTGCTGTGCTGTGCTTAGGCACTCAGTTGTGCCCAACTCTTTGCGACCCCATGGATTGTAGCTCCTCTGTTCATGGGGCTCCTACAGGGAAGAATACCAGGGTGGGTTGCCATGCCCTCTTCCAGGGGATCTTCCCAACCCAGGGATGGAACCCAGGTCTCCCGCATTGCAGGTGGATTCTTTACTGACTGAGGCACCAGGGGAGCCCATCTTAGTGCTTATTTCTCTCTAATTGCATTATAAGAAGCCAGTAAGAAGTCAGTAGTAGTCATCACCCTGGCGGTGTATTCTTAGCTTTGCCATTTTCCCATATTGAGCTTCCCCTGTAGCTCAGTTGATAAAGAATCTGCCTGCAATACAGTAGGCCTGGGTTTGATTTCTGTTTTGGGACGATCCCTTAGAGAAGGAAATGGCAACCCACTCCAGCATTCTTGTCTGGAGAATCCCATGGACAAAGGAGCCTGGCAGGCAACGTACAGTCCATGGGGTTGCAAGAGTCAGACACGACTTAGCGACTAAACCACCACCATGACATCCATTTCAGATATTCCTGATTCGGGACAGCAATCAAGTATAAGGTTAGAGATTCAGTGTTATTTAAATGCTCTTATTTTTAAAGTCTAGGGAACATTCCTGGCAGTCTAGTGATTAAGACTTAGCCCTTCTACTGTGGGGGATGTAGGTTTGATCCCTGGTCCAGAAAAAGATCTTGCATGCCACTTGTGGCCAAAAAAAAAAATTAAAATAAAAAAATATAGTCCAAATGGGGAAATACACCATCCGAGTCACTGAAAAGCTGGAGCAAAGATACAAGGAGCTTAGGAATATGGACTCTGCTTTATATCCCGGGCGGGGATATGGCCTTACTGATGCTGAGTTTAAGAAGCAGGAGAACCTGCTGTGTGAATCTAAATACTATTTTAAAAAGAAGGTATTGTTTGAGTTCATCTTGAATAGTAGTAGTGCAGAAACCAAGTCCAAAAGGACTGTAGTACAATAAGTAATTAAACCTCACAGGCCTGCCAAGACTCAGGTTGGCCCTGCACCACCTCTGGGGCTCAAGGGAAGCTGTGCTTCTTTGTGTGGGTATGTCCCTTCTGAGAAGAGACATTCAATAAGGTACTCAAAGATTTGCCCTGTGAATGAAGGGGTGTGTGTGTTCCTTCCCTGCCTTCCTCTTTAAGAGGTGAAACATTCATTGGTTTTTCGAAAGATGACTATTTTTTTTTCATTCTTTAAGGTAAGATTTTATGGCTGATTAGTAAAAGAATCTGATTCTTTGATAATGGATCAAAGGCAAGTATTTGAAGACTAGGACAGCTAGTATTACTGGTTTTAATTTCATAGTCTTTATGCTTCTTTTTCTTTCTTACTTACATTTTTATATTACCACTGTATCTGCTCCTTACTTGGTACTGGCACGCCATATCAGGCATAACAGTTATCATGGATATTGTATCATCTGTTGTCCAGCTGTTTCCATACTCCCTTAATTATTTCATTTAATTGATTCAACAAATATTTTATCATCTTCGACATGCCAGATACCTCACAATGTGCTAGGGGGCTTAGCAGTGAACCAGTCTTAACTTTCATGGAACTTGCATTTTCATAGGGAAGAATGGACAGTAAGCAAAAAATAGAAATTTGGTAAATCTTGTGATGAGATAGACTAAGAAGAAAACTAAAGCAAGGTAGAAGATGGAGAGTACCAGAGGAGCCAGGAGAGGAGGAAGTGTGCTGTGTCTGCTAGTCTATATAGGGTGATTCCGTTCAGCTCAGTCGTGTCTGACTCTCTGTGACCCCATGGACTGCAGCACGCCAGGCCTCCCTGTCCATCACCAACTCCCAGAGTTTACTCAAACTTATGTCCATCAAGTTGGTGATGCCATCCAACCATCTCATCCTCTGTTGACCCCTTCTCCTCCTGCCAGCATCAGGATCTTTTCCAGTGAATCAGTTCTTCACATCAGGTGACCAAAGTATTGGAGTTTCAGCGACAGCATCAGTTCTTCCTATGAATATTCAGGACTGATCTCCTTTAGGATCAACTGGTTTGATCTCCTTGCAGTCCAAGGAACTCTGAGGAGTCTTCTCCAACACCACAGCTCAAAAGCATCAATTCTTCGGTGCTCAGCTTTCTTTCTAGTCCAACTCTCGCATCCATACATGACTACTGGAAAAACCATAGCTTGGACTAGATGGACCTTTGTCAGCAAAGTAATGTCTCTGCTTTTTTAATATGCTGTCTAGGTTTGTCATAGGAGCGAGCATCTTTTAATTTCATGGCTACAGTCGCCACCTGCAGTGATTTTTGGAGCCCCCAAAATAAAGTCTGTCACTGTTTCCATTGTTTCCCCATCTGTTTGCCATGAAGTGATGGGACTGGATGCTGTGATCTTAGTTTTCTGAATGTTGAGTTTAAGCCAGCTTTTTCACTCTTCCTTTTCACTTTTATTAAGAGGCTCTTTAATTCTTCTTTGCTTTCTGCCATAAGGGTGGTGTCATCTGCCTATCTGAGGTTATTGATGTTTCTCCTGGCAATCTTGATTCCAGCTTGTACTTCATCCAGCCCAGCATTTCACACTATGTGCTCTGCATTTAAGTTGAATAAGCAGGGTGACAATATACAGCCCTGATGTACTCCTTTCCTGATTTGGAACAACTCGGTTGTTCCATGTCCAGTTCTAACTGTTTCTTCTTGACCTGCATACAGATTTCTTAGGAGGCAGGTTAGGTGGTCTGATATTCCCATCTCTTGAAGAATTTTCCACAGTTTGTTGTGATCCACACTGTCAAAGGCTTTGGCGTATGTAGTCAAGAAAGCAGAAGTAGATGTTTTTCTGGAACTCTCTTGCTTTTACGATGATCCAACAGATGTTCACAATTTGATATAGAGTGGTTAGGCAAGGTTTTCTCATGAGGTGGCATTTGAACTCAGACCTGAATGGAATTGCCTGTCTCCACCCCAGCCTTGCTGGAGTCCTGGCTGTTCCTTGTGCATCTACAGCAGAAACTTAGAACTAACTTATCCCTCTGCCTAGAATATTCTTCATATGGATAACCAGGATTTAAATAAATGGGGGAAAGGATTTGGAGTGACCAATTGTGTTGTCAGGCAAATGGAATTCCTTCTTCTCTTAGAACTGAGGAGAATTGGTCTGGCTGCCACTGAATGGTGTAGAAGACCCTAACTGGAACTTTTAGATTTCTTTGGTGAAACACTTAAAATAACATGAATAATTTGTTTAAATATACATGGTATTTAGATGATCTTTTGAAGACTTAATCCCACCCAAGTTATTTTGCCCAATTTGCGACTTTAAAAAATTGAGTCAATCTATAACAAAAAACTTGGTGATACTGCTTTGTCATTTGACCTAATAAAATGTGATTCCCTAGGTAATACCCATGGCCTTCCATCACTTTACTTTCAACACAATAAAAACTTAGAGAACTTACTGATAAGTTGAAGCCTAGCAACAGTTTTATTCAAAAGCCATTTTTAAAACAACAAAGGACTATTGTTTTATTAGCTCCTCTGAAAGCTGTACATTTATTAAGTTTATTTAGAAGTGCAGTGTTTCTTTACTGATCTTTTTCTTAAGCATATTGAAACTACACCCTGATGATTGATTAGATCTGTAAAGAAAAGGCAGCTATAAATGAATTGCTGAATAGCATCCCTTGTGAGTTTATCTCTAAAATGATAATGCAAAGAATAGAAAAAGAACCTGTTTTTGCTGAGCATATGATTTATGTTATTGCAAAAGAACTGAGTGATTCATTACTACAATCTCATGGTGATGCCTTGTTGGGACTGTTGTTTAGTCACTGAGTCGTGCCTAACTCTTTTGCAACGCCATGGATGTAGCCCACCAGGCTCCTCTGTCTATGGGATGTCCCAGACAGGAATACTGGAGTGGGTTGCCATTTCCTTCTCCAGGGCATCTTCCTAACCCGGGGATCACGCTGGTGTCTCCTGCATTAGCAGGTGGATTTTTTTTTTTTTAATCACTGAACCTGGGGAGCCCAAGGGACTGTAGTAGTCATATATATGCTTATTGAAGAGGAGAATGTCTGTTTGCACTTACTCCTTGGATTACTCTGTACCTGAAGTGGGTCATTTTCACCATTTCTAAAAATCATTCTTTTCTTTGCACTTCATCTTTTATTTATACATTATAGATAGTGGTGTTTTGGAATATATTTTTTTCTTTTAGCTGTTAGCCAATCAGTGATTATCTTTTATAATGGTTTTCAAGGAGAACAGAGGTAAGTAAAATTCAGAAATACTACTGAAACGTCCTTTGTGAGAGCAGCTTTAACCTCATTTCTCACCCATACTTTTTTTTTTCCTGGAACTGTAGAACAGACCAAATTAGGTTTTACCAAATTTTCTTTTAGCTAACTGTGCCCTCCAGTGGAGAAAACATAGGGCAGTGAAATAGCCCAGGTAACAAGCAGCAGAGAGTTGAGGTAACACATCCAGGTCAGAGCCAAGCTGCATAACTCTTTCCTGCATAAAAGAAAGAGCTTGTTGTCACCCCCATAAGCAAGAATATGACGCATGAGTCCTCCTCTTCGTGAGTTTGTTGAACATTCAAAGAGGAATTTATTCCTTGTGCTTTGACTTCATTGCTTTAAAAAAAAAAGTAGTTGATGCCAGGCTTTGCTGCCTGTTGTCTGTGTTGTGATGCCATATTCAGTATATGAACCGTCAGGCAAGTTTAGCAAAAATTGAGAGGAGGTAATAACTGGAGATTTCTTCCTAGAATGAACTCAAACAATGACTTTTCTTTTTTTCTTTTTCTTAATTTTTAAAGACGACAAAAGAAAACCCAGAATTAATTTAGTGGATGTAAACAATCATTGGAAGGACTGATGCTAAAGCTGAAACTCCAGTACTTTGGCCACCTCATGCTAAGAGTTGGCTCACTGGAAAAGACCCTGATGCTGGGAGGGATTAGGGGCAGGAGGAGAAGGGGACGACAGAGAATGAGATGGGTGGATGGCATCACCAACTCGATGGACATGAATTTGAGTGAACTCAGGGAATTGGTGATGGACAGGGAGGCCTGGCCTGCTGTAATTCATGGGGTCGCAAAGAGTCGGACATGACTGAGCGACTGAACTGAACTGAAACAATAAACACCTTGTTGCTGCACGTACGTATGTTTAAGGCGTTCAGAAAGTTGGGAATGGACCACTACTCCCCTCTTTTCTGAATAAAAGGGGCTGCTGCCTTGTGCTCTGACTGCTGGCCTGAATGTGGTCTTTCAGTGTACAGCAGGCTTCAGCCACGGGCGTGGTAACTGCACGTGCCTGAGCCCCGGAGAGCATTGCAGAGGTGCGTGCTCAGAATGTGGGCTGGCACACATGCTGCTCTGGGCTAGCGGATCTTCAGGTTGGGGGTGCTGAATTCTCCCGCCTGATGGATGGATGGTGGCCGCAGGCTTCTTCCATGTCTCTGCAGTTCTAGGCTCAGAGAACTGGATCACTCACTTGATGGGGAAACAGAAAGATTTGATGGTAGTTCTTGTGTTAGTGGAAAATTTAAGATATATTTCGCGAAAGTAAGTTAATGAGTGATACCTGAGAAATCGTAAACATGGGTTTTCTTTTTCTTAAAAAACCTGGGCCAGTTGTCTTTATAGTGAATTTTCATTTCGTATTTTCAACATATTCAAGAAATACATGCTTCCTTTATCTTATTTTAATGGAGTATATATTGTGTAAACGTTTTTTTGCTCAAGAGTGATTCTTAAAATTTAGGTGTACGGAGAACAACTAGAAATCAAGATACCTGACTTAAAAATCTTAAAAATGCAGGTCTTTGAGCAAGGATCTTTTCATAGTAAACTTCAGAAGGCATGGTGTCTTTCACTTGAACTATCCTTTTGTGAAACGATATAAATATCTTAAAGTGACACTGCCAAACTGAACCTTTTTTTTTTTTTAAGTATATGTGGATTTTTAGAGGGGAATTTTGAAAATTTGGAGGGAAAATTTTGATATGACTGTTATTTGACATGATATGACTGTGATCTAAGTTCTATATTAAAATTTATGTTTATTTTATCCCTTTTAAATAATGAATTACCATTTTAAGATCTGGTTCACTTTGAACTGTAATAACTGACTCTAGAGGGTGCTGATGAACACCAAACACTTTCTAAAAATTTATATTGATTTTTATTAAAATGAAGTTTCTTTTGACTTTTAATCTAGTTCAGTTCAGTTGCTCAGTTGTGTCTGACTCTTTGCGACCCCATGAACCACAGCACGCCAGGCCTCCCTGTCCATCACCAACTCCTGGAGCCCACCGAAACCCATGTCCATCGAGTTGGTGATGCCATCCAACGATCTCATCCTCTGTCGTCCCCTTCTCCTCCTGCCCTCAGTGTTTCCCAGCATCAGGGTCTTTTCTAATGAGTCAGTTCTTCACATCAAATGGCCAAAGTATTGGAGCTTCAGCTTCAGCATCAGTCCTTCCAATGAATATTCAGGACTGATTTCCTTTAGGATTCATTGATTTGATCTCCTTGCAGTCCAAGGGACTCTCGAGAGTCTTCTCCAACACCACAGTTCAATAGCATCAATTCTTTGGCGCTCAGCCTTCTTGATGGTCCAACTCTTGCATCCATACATGACTACTGGAAAAATCATAGCTTTGACCTTTGTCAGCAAAATAATGTCTCTGCTTTTTAATATGCTGTCTAGGTTTGTCATAGCTTTTCTTCCAAGGAGCAAGCTTCTTTTAATTTCATGGCTGCAGTCACCATCTGCAGTGATTTTGAGGCCTCCCAAAAATAAAGTCTATCACTATTTCCATTGTTTCCCCATCTCCTTGCTATGAACTGATGGGACTGGATGCCATGATCTTAGTTGAATTTCAGTCTTGGATTATTAGCCCCATTTTTCAGGTGAGGGAGCCATGATTTAATCAAAGATTTAAGACTCCTTCAATAGACATTTATTGTTCATTTCTGCCTGCAATGCGGGTGACCCGGCTTTGATTCCTGGGTTGGGAAGATCCCCTGGAGAAGGAAATGGCAATCCACTCCAGCACTCTTGCCTGGAAAATCCCATGGATGCAGGAACCTGATAGGCTACAGTCCATGGGGTTGTAAAGAGTCAGACTCGACTGAGTGACTTCACTTCACTTCACTTCATTCATGATGATATGTAGATTTCTAGGTTAAAAACAGAACAATTGTCCTTCCCTGGAGGAATGGGCAATCTAATGGGAAAAATTAAATAAATAGGAAATTATAATATGACATTTTGATCCTATGCTGTTTGTATGCAAAGGATGCAATGGAAGAGCCAGAGAAGCAGAGGCTGAAAAGGGCGATGGGAGTCCTCCAGGGGAAGTATGCGGGGAAGGGCGGGAGCAGAGGTGGGAGAATGTTTGTTATAATCAGGGAATATATTTAGTACATTAAAGATACCTGAAAACTGAGGTGTACAAAATTTACTAGTGGTATTACATCTTCTTGTCCTTGTTTTTCTTCTCGCTCAGCCTGAAGAAGGGCTGGGCTAAAAATAGCTCCTGGCACAGTGATAAAGCATCCTAGTAACAATTCCAAGGAGAAAGGTAAAACTAGACATCGTTATTTGGCAAACACCGAGTTACTTTATTGATGTGCTAACTAGACGTCGTCTTATCTGTTAAAACAGGTCCATAAAGATCTGTCCTTGTTTCCCCTCACTTGTCCCCACTTTTCCATCTTTGCTTCTGCTGTCTCCCCGGGGCTTTAATTCACTGCTCTTTCTTCCCAGGGCCTAGAAGAGTGCCTGGTGCATATTAGGTGCTCAGTAAATATTTGATGAAGGAAGAAATGAATCCTAGGTTATTATCCTACAAGTCCCTGTGAATGTTTAAAAGTATTAAAAGGTGTTTTTTTTCAAAATTGAAAAAATTGAGAGATTTTTAATATTCAGATCAGTCTTTTTTTTCTCCCCAGTGCTTCAGTTACCTATTGTATATAACCAGGGCTTACTGCACTGCAGGCAGATGCTTTTAACCACTGAGCTACCAGGGAATCCGCATTGCATATAGCTCACTGTCCTAAAACTCAGTGGTTTAAGAAAACAGCCAAGTGTGTTATTGCTAATGATTGGTGGATCAGGAATTTGGGCAGGGCCCAGTGGATGAAACTTTATTCCACATGGTAATGGCTGGGGCGACTCCGCTGGGGCTAGAATGTTCAAGATGGACTCACCTCCGTGTCTGGGGCCTTGATACTCATTGAGGGGCCAGTTCTCCTCTGTGTGGCCTCTCTAGACGGTCGCTTCTCATTCTCTAGACTGGATAGAGCTTGCTTCCATGGCAGAGAGATTACTGTTCCAAGAAGGGGAAAGCAGAACTTGCAAGTGTCTTAAAAGCTTTGAGCTGGAATCCTGCAGTGTCGCTTTTGCCACATTGTGTTGGTCAGAACAAGTCACAGGACCAGCCAGAATCAAGTAGAAAGGAAGAAATCCCACCTTTCAGTGGAGGAATGGCAGATTGTCCTAGCAAAGTGGCCCAAGGTGGGAGGCATTGTTGTGGCCATCTTGGAAATGATCTACTGTGGTCAGCCCTCTGAGCATAAGGTCAGTTTACATTCTTCTACATGCAAAATATATTTACCCCTCTCCCAGAGGTTTTGGGGAAGTTTTATCCCATTTCCTCAAGTTCAGGATCTTATTATTTAAATAAACTTCAATGGTGGCTCAGACGGTAAAGCGTCTGCCTACAATGCGGGAGACCTGGGTTTGATCCCTGGGTCAGGAAGATCCTCTGGAGAAGGAAATGGCAACCCACTCCAGTACTCTTGCCTGGAAAATCCCGTGGACAGGAGCATGGTAGGCTACAGTCCATGGGGTTGCGAAGAGTCGGACACAACTGCGTGACTTCACTTCACTTTACAGATGGATGTGAAGTTTCTCAGGCATCTCTGCTCTGATACAGCTTCTTAGAGGTCTGTGAACTCCGTACCCACCCATGCCCAACATACACTGGTAGGCCAGGGACAGGAAAACTGTGATAGCTACTGCCATTTAGAAAAAGGAAAAATGCCCAGGGAACTCTACTCTATCTATCCTATAGATAGCCTATAGGAGAAAAGAATCTGAAAAAGAATGAACATTTGTATAGGTATAGCTGTACACTCTGCTGTACACCTGAGACTTATCCAATGTTGTTAATCAACTATACTCCAATCTAAAATTAAAATTAAAAAAGAAAAAGAAGAACAAGAGGAACACAGCTATCATAGCCGTTCTGAAATCCCACTGGGTACTCCATTGCCAGTTTTCTTACTCTACGTTTTGGAAACATTCCATGATCTGTGCCCATTTCTGCTGCCTGGGAGTTGTCCCCTAAAACATGGTTTTCTGAGGCTGTTAGCTCTACCTTTGGGGTTTTGATTTTCTCTTCTTGCTGCTTTTCTTATTCAGAAGAAATGGGTTATATTCACAGCTGAGTAGCTTTGTCCACCTGTTTCCCATCTGAACGAAGTTGGAACCCCCAGACACTTTTTCTCATTTTGAACTGTTTTTTTTTTCCTCTTTTAGTTCAAGATGGTAGTACTTTTAGCATTATAGTTTTCTTAAAAGCGTTGAGGATTTTCTGTGAATTTTATTGGGGGTTGATTCTAAATCCCCAAAACTACATCCATATTTTTTTTTTTCTAAGACCATCTTGTCTTTGGTTTCCATCTATAAGACAAGGGAGGTCCTATGATTCTTACAAGTCCCTTTGTGTAGGTGAGAAGAATCTATTAGATAACACGTTAAATATTTCCAAGATCTCAAAAACCTTTAGGGGCAAACCCTTGACCTGATATTTACCCTAAGACCACTTCTTAGTTTGAGAATCTTTGACCAATCCTGTACCCTCTATGTCGTCTCTAACTTCTGCCTGGAAATTAAATAGGTCCTTATTTAGTTTACTTCTCTCTGAAACATTTCATCTAGGAGGTTTTATATCTGACTTCTCTTGAATAAGAGTAAGCGATTGTACTCGGCCTGCATCTCCACATTTTCCCTTCCCTAAGGATTGTCCCAACCCGGAGATTGCACCTGGGTCTCTTGATTGTACAGATTTTTTACCATCTGAGTCACCTAGGAAACCCTGCTAACACTGCATTTCTAACATTAGCTGGTAAATTACCAGCTTTCCTCGCTTGTGGTACCTGTCTGGTTCCTTTGGAATTTGAGTTTGCATTCTTTGCTGCCATAGATGATTGATTAATACTGTAGATTTTTTAGAATAAAGAGGATAAAAAGTGACTGGTGTGCACGTGGTGTAGTGGTGGGAATATTTTAGGCAGGGTGGTCAGGAAGGCCTCTCTGAAGGCATGACATTGAGTGGTATTAGTGATGACAAGAAGTCAATCTGGTGATGAGTAAGAGTGTTCCAGACAGAGGGAAAAGCAAGTAAGACGACCCACAGGTGGGACTGGGCTTTGTGAGCTAGAGAAAAGGGAAGGCCTTTGGCTGAGCTGTGTGACTAGGTGTGGAGTGTAAGGGGGTCAGCATGGATGAGGCCATGAAAGATCCCATAGGCCCTGGGAAGGACTTTGGATTTTATTCACTGGGTATTGGGACATCATGGAGGAATTCAAGAGGGGGATTGATGTCCTGTGATGCTATTAGGTGTGATCACATGCCATGTGATTTCCTAAAGGTGACTCCGGCCGCTGTGTGGTGAATAGACTCTAGATGGCCAAGGATGGGAGCTGGATGGGCTCTGAGGAGCCTTGCAGTCATCTAAGGGAGATGTGAATGGTGGTGCCTTGAACTGGGGTGTGGTGCTTTAGGGCAGAAGTCCCCGACCTCTGGAATCTAAGAGCCGATGATCTGAGCTGGAGCTGATGTCATAATCAGAGAAATAAGAAGTAGTGCTCAGTTGCTCAGTGGTGTCTGACTCTTTGCAGCCCCATGGACTGCCGCCCTCCAGGCTGCCCTGTCCATGGAATTCTCCAGGCAAGAATAACTGGAGCGGGTTGCCATTTCCTTCTCCAGGGCATCTTGCTGATCCAGGGATCAAACCCACGTCTCTTGCATCTCCTGCATTGGAAGGTGGGTTCTTTATCACTAGCACTACCTGGGAAGCCCAATAGAAATAAAGTGTACAATAAATCTAATGTGCTCGCATCATCCCCAAACCATCCTCCTGCCCGCCATCCATGGAACTGTTGTCTTCCACATGAACAGCCCCTGGTGTCAAAAAGGTTGGAGATCCCTGCTTTAGGGGGTGAGCAGCACTCGTGCATGGTATATGTGTGAGAGAGAGAATAGACAGGTCTTTTGGGTGGATTGGATACAGGATGTGGGAAGGAGAATCAAAGCGGACTTCTGGGCTTTTGGCTTGAGCAGCTGAATGGGTGGTCCCATGAGGAATCTGAAAAGAGGAGCAAGCCTGAAGTGGGAATCGAGTTATTAAGTTTGTGATACCTACTGTGAAGAAGAGATCAATGATAAACACTAGCAGTGAAATTGTTTTTATCTCATGGCTGTCTGTGCTTTTGTCCTTCATTAATTAAGAAACTGTCATTATCAGATTGAGATGCGTGTTTATAATGAAGTTTATGGATGTGTATTGGAGGATATAGATATTTTAGTTGTTTACTGTGAAGTGAGTAGCACAATCAAATACCTTCAAGAGTCAGGCCTTGTTTGCTTTTATTACGTTGTGAAAACTTCATTGGCCCCTGAGAAAGATATCCATTTCCCCCCCCATTTATCCCAACTGGGTGTGGTTATAAGGATCATGTGTTGTTTGTCATTTGTATGTTATCGTTACGGAGAGTTCATTACTGTTTACTGTTAAAAATAGTGGCATGATAGTAGTATTCTGGGAGAACCTTCTAGAGGTGTGTAATTCTTCGCATTGAAAGCAGCGTTTAGCTGAGACCAGAATCCTGACGTCATAAGGCAGGAATCAGGAAGTTGAATGGCTTTGATGAATGAAAGTGCTGCTTGTGAAGGACAGTAACTTCACTTTTCTATTGAGCTAACAGCTTTTTATTGTAGAATTCTGATACAAAATGAGATAATAGGTTTTTCATCCCATCTCCAGAGTCATTTGAAGATAGCATTTTGACTAGATCTGCCATTTAAGTCAGTGGCCTTAGAAATAATTCATGATTTTATTTTCAAATTGAGATTTTAGGCTATTATCATGAGATGGTCATGATGCCACTCACTGGGATTCACTGTCATTGAGCTGGGAGGAAATAATCTTTTGTATAAGATGAGTTAATAGTTTATGACTATTGCCATTGATTTTACCTTTTCTTTAGTAAATGAGAATCATTTAAGCTTAAATTCAAATGGATATGTTATAGAGAGAATAACTGATTGAAAACTGCATAAAATATGTTCTCTTGCTAACAAAACGTTCTGTTTTTCCTTCTTTGTGAAACCCTGGGTCGAAATGTGCTAGTGAGTGAGGGTGTTTGTATTCCAGTGGTGTAGCTGAACCAGACAGGTCTGCAGCACAAGAGGTTATTTTTAGACACTGGGTTGCCATTTTTATCCTGCAGAAATATTCATCAGTGTCTTGCTGACAGGCCCTCAGTTTTATAAATGTGTCACACAGACCAGATTTTGTTCTTTGTCTTATTTTTCCCTCCAACTCTTTCCTTTTCACTTTGCTTTGTTCATATAACCATTTGGAGGAGGAGAATTTTTTTTTTTTAATTTTAATTCATGTATTAGATACTTCAATTCACAGATTTTCAACATCACACAGTTCATTCATTTCTCTGCAGCTGCTTACGCATTTCTGCTTATTATCTATTACGGGCAAACTATTGTAGATCACTGAGCTTATAGGCAAGCAAAAGAGGTGTGCACGCATTGGAGTTTCTCTTCGTGGGCCCATTCAGCTTTTGGCTGCGTTCTCCAGAAGTGTTATGTGTGTATTTGTGTGCAGTGTGTGTGTGTTTGTTTATTTGTCTTAACCCAACTAGGGACTGGCATCATTTTGCTTGAGCGATAGCTGCCTAAGGGCCTAGGGGTTACTCTGTGTGGCAGAAAGCCTATCGGTTTCTGTTGAAAACAAGTCCATCATTATCTCTAAATATGTACAACACATTATCATTTAATTTGTTAGAAGACCCTTTTTTAAAAATTCTAGATGGTTGAGTAGCAGATACAACCACAGCAGGAGAATCCCTGCAATCAAGAGAAAGCAAGGGGCAACTCATAAATATAGTAAATTCATTAAAAAAAAAAAGTATGCTCATATCTCTCCTCTTTAAAAAAGATTTACTTATTTATTTGGTTGCACTGGGTCTCCGTTACGGCACATGCTGTATTTAGTTGTGGCCTGCAGGATCTACTTGCCTGACCAGGGATTGAACCTGGGCCACTTGCACTGGGCACATGGTGTCTTAGCCACTAGACCACCAGGGTAGGTCTCATGTCTCAGTTTTATAAAAGTTTAGATTTATATCAAACATTGTTCTCAACAGTAATAATAATATAATGGCTGACACATATAATGAGCATGTATAATGCTGATTATGGGCAAGGAACTGTTGTAAGGATTTGATACTCATATTCATATCCTAATCTCTTGGTTAAGTACTGTTACTATTGCCATTTTATAGTTGAGGTTGTTGTGTAGCATCAACCAGGGTTATTTGTTTTTAAAAACAAGAGGCAACCAGGGAGACAGCATCTCACTCTCTGGTCCAGAGGGTTGAGTAGCTGAGTGTAGTGCTAATGGGGCAGAAATACTTAGGTGGAATCTCTAAATCCTCAGCAAAGGAAGGAAGGAGAAATCCGAGACATGAGGTGGGTCTGAGATGGCTCGTACCAACGCTGGCACCCCTGCTCTCTGCAGCTTGGTTTCACCGTTAGGTGTGATTTGGTCCAGAATTCTCTCATGCTGCACAGACAATCGTCCCATGACTAAGCCTCGAGCATATCCCGTCCTCATCAGGTACCATTAGGATCCTTTGCTCCTAGGGTGTGTGTGTGTTGCTTGCTCAGTCGTGCCCGATTCTGTGACCCCATGGACTATAGCCTGGCAGGCTCCTCTGTCCAAGGCAAGGATACGGGTGTGAGTTGCCATTTCCTCCTCCAGGGGCTCGTTCTGACCCAGGGATTGAACCTTCATCTCCAGCATCTCCTGCAGTAGCAGGCATTTTTTTGTTTTGTTCTGTTTTGTTTTCACTTGGTTATCTCTTAAATTAAATGAAAAATGATTTTCCTAGCTTCAGCATTGGCCATCTAACAGACTGAGTTTCCAAGATGAGGCACATTTAGATAGTGTCTGAATAGCTCTTTTCGAACAAATGTTATGACATTTCCATCTGGTTTCTTGTACACATGCTGTCCCAAATTAGAAGCTTGCCAATCTGTCAGAATACAGGTGTGGTCCATTCTTAAGGAAACCTGGTGTAAGAGAATATAAATTTACAAAAATTAGCTAAAGTAGGAGGGGGGATGTTTGCACTCCAAAAAGATTCTTAAGGCTTCTATTAAGTTAACTGGAGAGTTTGCTTCACATAATGATTCAAAGAACAGATTGTATTTGTACAGTATATAAGTGTGAGACCACAGTTATTACCTAAAGGTAAGCTTACACATACGCTATATTGAGGACTAGGTTATGATACAGTGTCTTGCTTATTCTCAGCGAAGGTGATGGTTGTATAATCAGGTGGTGTATGAAGAGAAGACTGTGGCCCATTAAAGGCCAAGAGGCAACAAATTCAGTGTAAAATATTGCAGCATTTCCTCGACTATTTTCAGTAGAGATGTTGCCTTCATTATTCTTATGTTACATAGTATCAGCTAACTCACCAGAAGTGGCTCTGTCTTTATTTAGTTTTTATTTTGTCTCTATTGTCTTTGAAATCTGAGTAGAAGGTTCCAGGGAAGATCCTGTTTAGAGACAACTCTGTGGGAACTTTGAGTCTATTCGAATCTTGAGCACGGCTAGGAAAGTGACTCCTGATTATATTTTGTTGATATTTAAATTGTTGTCCAATTGTCAAGTCATGTCCGACTCTTTGCAACCCCATGGACTGCAGCATGCCAGGCTTCCCTGCCCTCCACTGTCTCCTGGAGTTTGCTCAAATTCATGTCCATTGAATCGGTGATGCCATCTAACCATCTCATCTTCTGTCATCCCTTTCTCCTTTTGCCTTCAGTCTTCCCCCATATCGGGATCTTTTCCAGTGAGTCAGCTCTTCACATCAGGTGGCCAGAATATTGGAACTTCCCTCATAGAATAAACCATCATCTCTTGATGCTGAATTTTACAACTCTCTTTCTCCAAGTTTCTGGTATTACAATAAACAGTAGAAAACCGGCAAATTTTTCCTCTCAGTATGCTCTTATCCTTTCTGGCCTTTGATCAGTCCTATTTCTCTTCGTTTTCCCCGCCCTCTGGGTCTCAAGTTGGAAGAGATAAACTGAAGCAGGGAGTGTACAGTGGGCATGGCTGTCCTCTTCTCCAGAATTAGTAGGATAGGTTCAGTTCTTTATTTTGTTTCATTTCTAGAAAGCTTGAGTTTGTTATGTGTTTTTCTAGCCTAGGTTTTAAATGCTAACTGAATTAAACAGACCATCTCACTGTGGCAATAAACACATAATAGAGCATAGTGACTTCCATACTGTAATTCTGTGTAACTTAGCACCTACATAAAAGCATTATATAGAAAAAATAGAAAATGCAGCTAAGTAAAAAGAAGAAAATAAAAATTACAGCCCTCTACATAGAGACCTACCGTCAACTTCTTGGGCTATGTATGACCTTTTAGACTTTCAAGACTTTTTCCAACATACATACGAACATACACATACGTATGTGTAAAACTCTTTTTTATACAAAAGATAGTGATTGTACTTGTCGTTCCTACTACTGGGAATTGACTTGTTTATAAGTTAGGATTTTGATAAGCTTCTGCTGGCCCATCATTAGATAGTGGTCATTAGAAATTCCATCTAAGGGTCTTCAGGAGAAATAAACATTAAAACAAATATAGTCAATTTTGCTCCTCATGTTTTTTTTCTCCATTTCACTTAGAAACATAGACACCTTTCACTGCCAAAGGCTGTTCTTTGGTGCTATAATTTTTGATAGCTGCATTGTATTTCCATTATATTGGTATATTATCATATATCATATAGATATTATATATAGTAGGCATATATATAGATATACTGTGTTATTATATATGCCATAATTATATACTGTATATAGTAAATATGCTATATACCCTATATATATTCTTCAATTATATATTCTGTGTAATTTATTTGTTGTTTTTGTTAAGTCAGTAGGTCACACCCTCCTCTTGTCACCCTACAGACCATAGCCCACTAGTCTCCTCTGTCTGTGGGATTTCCCAGGCAAGAATAGTGGAGTGGGTTGCCATTTCCTTCTCCAGGGGATCTTCCCAACCCAGGAATCAAACCCACATCTCCTGCTTGGCAGAAGGATTGTTTACTGGTGAACCCCTTGGGAAGTGATTTGTTTAGTGGTCCTTATTGTTGAATGGTTTTGATTTTGCTATTGCAAACAGTGCTACAGTATACCAGCGTCTTAAAGGTCATGTTCATTCTGAAAAACTAAAAAGGGAAGGCAATTGAGCATTAAGTTAGTTAGAGGCCCACAGATGGCATGGAAAGGCGTGACATTTAAAGAATGGCTTCAGATGCCCTTGGTTCTTAAGGATCAATGACTAATTAAGAAAACCAAGGGCTACTGCACATCTATTAGAATCTAGTAGAATACCGAAATCTTTGAGTTGAGCAGTGAGAAATCCTAATCCTGTGAGGAAGTGAGAGGATTTTCAAATCATTAAGTAGCGGGTGATATTCATCCTTCCAGCTTACCTGTAAGGGAGATAAGTCAGTAGACAACACAACTTTTAACATTAGGCACCAGAGACCTTATTCTTTCTCTTTTCCAGCTCAGTTCAAACAATGAGACTTTGTTAAATAATTTATATTTGAACAGGTTGTGGAAACTTTGACTAGAGATCAGTGAGTTTCCATGGGTCCTCTGCAGAATAAAAAGGGATATAAGTAAATAAATGGGACTGCTGAAGAATACATGAGACTGCTTGTTAGATAAGGCTTTTGTTAGAAGTTCTGTTTGTAGGAGGTAGCTTCTGGAAGGGAGGAGAGTATGTTTCCTTTGATTCCATAATGCTTCCTAATTGCATCTAAGACTAGGGCTTATCTATGAGCTTGAATAAAGCAGACTTCAAAGGACAAGCAGAAAATCATCTCACTGGTCTTTACCACTTCTGGAACCCCAGTGCTTCACAGGTGAAATAAAGTTATAAAACAAGCCTCAAGTTTTCCATCTTTCTTGTTATCTGTTTTTGGAAGAAAAATTAAAAGTTGGAAAGAGTTTTTGATTCAGGTACTCATGTTCTTTCTTTCTTGACTTCCTAAAGATGAGCCTGCTATAGGTTCTATTTCATTATTGTAAATCGTAACTCTGACTCGATGTCTCCTGTTTCTAAAACTTGCGGATGTGTGTTTGTTTCAGTAGTTAAAGGTGAGAAAGAAGTCACGACCATAACTTGGAATTCATCATAGTCGTGGAACCATGGAGTCCTGGCTATTCGTATAATATGTGACTGCAATTAAAAAGGACGCTTGCTCCTTGGAAGAAAAACTATGACAAACCTAAACAGCATATTAAAAAACAGACGTTACTTTGCCAACAAAGGTCAATATAGTCAAAGCTGTGGTTTTTTCCAGTAGTCATGTATGGATGTGAGAGTTGGATCATAAAGTCTGAGTGCTGAAGAATTGATGCTTTTGAGCTGTGGTGTTGGAGAAGACTCTTGAGAGTCCCTTGGACTGCAAGGAGATCAAACCAGTCAATCCTAAAGGAAATCAGTCCTGAATATTCATTGAAAGGACTGATGCTGAAGCTCCAATATTTTGACCACCTGATGTGAAGAGCTGACTCATTAGAAAAGACCCTGATGCTGGGAAAGATTGAAGGCAGGAGGAGAAGGGGACGACAGAGAACAAGATGGTTGGATGGCATCACCGACTCAATAGACATGAGTTTGGGCAGGCTCCAGGAAATGGTGACGGACAGGGAGGCCTGGCGTGCTGCGGTCCATGGGGTCGCAAAGAGTTGGACACGACTGAGCGACTGGACCACAACAACAACACTTAAGATGCTGAGACAAGGCTCAGAAGTCTTAACTGGTGGTCTAGATTCACTGAACACAACTAGGACTAGAATCAAGGTGTCCTTACTGCTAGTCAGCACACCCCTGTTTTAGGTAGACTACCTTCTCTCTAACTGGGACAAATGGAGTTGGATTACATGAAGCTCTTTTGAAAAGATGAGATTGAAAATGTATCTCATTGCGTGTTCATTTTGAGAAGTGTGATAGTTGTTAAGTTGCTTAGCGTAATTTCCTTGGCAGTTTTGGGTTTCCCTAGACATTAGAAAGAGAATTCAGTTAGATCTCTGATGGGAGGAAAGTGTGCTCCCATGGTTTTGTCTCTACAGAGATAAGGAAAAAAAAACACAAAACCGTTGGAGAGAATAAATTAGCATTCTTCACTTCCTTCCTCAAATTTGATGTTGATGCTTGCCAGTCTTCAAGATATATCATAAATTGTTTACCAAACTACCTTTTTGGGAAGTGGTTTTTAAGTTCTTTTTTATTTTTATTTTTTATTGAAATGTAGTTGCTGGACAGTGTTTTGAAGTTCTTGACCAGGCCTGAGTCAATATGAACTTGGTTTCTCCTAGGTGTAAAGTCCCTAGGGATGTGGTGAGGCCTCTGTGGCTGAAACATGAACACTTAGACCTACAGAATTATTTAATCCTCGAAGAAGCAGAAATTGTTCACCAGGAGACTCTGGCTCTAAATATGAGTTTATTGCAGTTACTGTGATAAACCCAGTTTGAAAGCAGCATAGCTTCTTAGTTGGGAGGGACTTAATTTATCAAGGTGATTAAAATTTGCAGTTGCTTTATTTTGGAGGAATTTACCCATTTCTCATATGAAGAATATGGTTAAAAACTTAAACTGGGGATTTTCCTGGCAATCCACTCCAGTACTCTTGCCTGGAAAATCCCATGGACGGAGTAGCCTGGAAGGCTGCAGTCCATCGGGTCGCTGAGGGTCAGACACGACTGAGCGACTTCACGTTCACGTTTCACTTTCATGCATTGGAGAAGGAAATGGCAACCCACTCCAGTGTTCTTGCCTGGAGAATCTCAGGAACGGGGAGCCTGGTGGGCTGCCGTCTATGGGGTTGCACAGAGTCAGACACAACTGAAGTGACTTAGCAGCTTAGCAGCCAGTGGTTAAGACTCCATGCCTTCAGTGCAAAGGGCACAGATTTGATCCCTGGCTGGTTGCCAACAAAGGTCCGTTTAGTCAAAGCTATGGTTTTTCCAGTACTCATGTATGGATGTGAAAGTTGGATTGTAAAGAAAGCTGAGTGCTGAAGAACTGATGCTTTTGAACTGTGGTGTTGGAGAAGACTCTTGAGTCCCTTGGACTGGAAGGAGAGCAAACCATTCAATCCTAAAGGAAATCAGTCCTAAATATTTATTGGAAGGACTGATGCTGAAGCTGAAACTCCCAATACTTTGGCCACCTGATGCAAAGAACTGACTCATTTGAAAAGACCCCAGTGCTGGGAAAGATTGAAGGCAGGAGGAGAAGGGAACAACAGAGGATGAGATGGTTGGATGGTAGCACCGACTTGATGGATATGAGTTTGAGCAAGCTCCGGCAGTTGGTGATGGACAGGGAAGCCTGGTGTCCTGCAGTCCATGGGGTCACAAAGGGTTGGACACAGCTAAGCAACTGAACTGAACTTGGGGACTAAGATCCAGAGTGCCAAGGGGTCACCCCCACCCCCCCAAAAAAAGTTAACCTGGATGAGTTAGGTTGAAATAATCAATCTACACTAGACCCTACACACACACACACACACGCACACACACCCCTTGGGTTGTAAAAATGCAGACCATTCAAAGAAGTTAGTATTGGAATTAACCAGTAGATTTCAGTATAACGTTCACTTTTATCAGGCCTGAGTTACATATTTAATGAACATGCATGTAGTAGACACTATTGTCCTACACGTGTACTGCTTATAAACTAAGAAAATGTTTGATTTTAGATATTACTAAATGTGTATAATCATAAGATATGTCAAGACTAATATTTTTATTTTGAGGTTAAGGACTGTTCCAGTATGGACTTACTGAAGTAACTTCAAGCATTGTAGGCATTTACAAGATGTATGTTTCTTACGTAGGCATAGAGGAGATGTTATGGATTATGTTGAGTATAAAATACTTATATAGATTGGATAGTTGTTGTCATTTGAATGTTGCCTGCTCCACATGAAGGAGAAAATGGAAGCAGGATTACATAGCGTAATAGAGATAAATATCTTGTAACTTGGCCATCAACTCATTCTTTTTCTTGCCTATTTTTGTGCAGAATGTGAGGTCTTAGTTCCTTTTCCAGGGATTGAACCCTGACCCTCAGCAGTGAAAGTGTGGATCCTAACTGCTAGACTGTCAAGGAATTGCCTTCCTTGGCTTATTTGATGATCTAATTAATCATTAGTATTAGAAGCAGATAAAAAGTCAGAGAACTTCAGTTCTGTTTCTTGGCTTTCAGTTATTTTGAACTTGTGAACAGTATTTAGGCTCAAATAATAAATTATCAGGGCTTTGACATCCCAGAGGCTACATAGTCAGCCAGACTTAATGATTGTTGTGGTCTGTAAAGCTTAGAAGTTCAGATTATTGGGCGGTGGCTGATGGGGGTGGGGAGTAAAGAGAAATGTCCGTCTCAACATGAGAAGTGACTGGGGCATGACATGCGGTCCATCCCCTGGCATGTTATGTTTGGGTAACACCAGACAAAATGCCTAGGGTTAAGGGGCTGGTTAGGAATAATGAAAAATAAAGTTGGATTCTGCATCACCAGATTAACGAGGTGGAAGCTCTTTGGACTGTTTGTGTGTGTACCATGCACTGTTGCTAAATGTGACTGTTTAAATTAGTTCCACATGTGTAAGTCAGTGTTCTGTTGTGTAGTGGGTTCATCTTCTGGGGGCAGATAACGTCTTCACTTTATAGAGAAACTGAGACAATAGAGGATAACTGTTGATAGCTTTGGGCTTCCCCGGTGGCTCGGCAGTAAAGAATCTGCCTGCAGTGCAGGAGACATGGGAGATGCGGGTTCAATCCCTGGGTCTGGAAGACCCCCTGGAGGAGGAAATGGCAACCTCCTCCAGTTTTCATGCAGGGAAAATCCCATGGGCAAAGGAGCCTGGTAAGCTACAGTCCGTAGGATCGAGAAGAGTCCCGACACGACTGAGCGACTGGACACACACACATTGATAGCTTCTGACAGATGGCCGACTTGAACCTTGATGCCCTGATTTCGGAGAAGGTGATGGCAGCCACTCCAGTGCTGTTGCCTGGAGAATCCCAGGGTCGGGGGAGCCTGCTGGGCTGCAGTCCATGGGGTCGCTGAGAGTCGGGCACGACTGAGCGACTTCACTTTCACTTTTCACGCTCATGCATTGGAGAAGGCGATGGCAGCCACTCCAGTGCTCTCGCCTGAGAATCCCAGAGACGGAGGAGCCTGGTGGGCTGCAGTCCCTGGGGTCGCACAGAGTTGGACTCGACTGAAGCGACTCAGCAGCAGCAGCAGCTCTGGTTTTAGCACCCATGTTCTTAACCCGTTCACTTATGCCCTTTGTACTTAAATGGCAGAAGCCCACAGGCGTTCCTTGGTGGGGTCTTACTAGGCCTGTGATTCCCAAGTAGTCACCACTTTGTCTCCAGTCACAATTCCTGCTCTCAACTTGGGAAGCCCCTTCCCGGTCACCCTCACGTTTTGGGAATTCCCAAAGGAAGCCAGGAAAACAGTTTGAATCCACGAAATCATGCTGAAGCACACAGATTGATGTTCTTTTAATTCTTCTACAAGTTTGCATTTTTGAAGATGTGGCAGTAACTGAAATAAATCATTATCTGCGAAGGTTTTCAGTTAACCAAGTAAAGTGAAAGAATCAGGCAGAAGATATTTTGGGGTTTTGGTGCTACCAGAATGTATCAGACGACCTTGTCTGGAAGTCAGCCCAGGGGATTAACTGACTTAAGTGGATTCTGCTTTTTGCAGTTCCTTTATTTTCTCTATTCTGAACCTCTGGGTGCTTGGAGTCTTTTGTTCTGTTTTGGTTTTGTTTGCTCGTTTTTTGAGTGGCAAAGTATAACTGTCTGCAGTATTTGGTTGGGTCAAGAGAAGAGAAGGGACAGGTAGGAGAGAGGCCTCTTCGGTAGGGAATCCAACAGGGCTTAGTGGGGGAGGGGCCTGTATACTCCTGGGATAGCATGTTTGTAAACTGGGCCTTTTCCTTCCATAGTAATAGACTGTGCTTGAGAAGAGATGTCTGTTTCCCCAAACCATGAGTTTAGGGGAAATGCCCACAGTATCACGGTTGATGTATAATCTGATATTTTTTTTTCCTATAAGATTCTTTTTTGTTGAAATATGATGAGAACAAGTTACAATTGTCCTTTCTTATTTTGCATCACTTTCACTGTTTCTCTTTAATGAAAAATGCAGGAAGTTGCTGCTGCTTTCTTAACTTGCAGGCTGCACGCCTGTCCTCTTTGTTCTTTGTTAAATATGAGCTGGCATGTGTTAGACTACGTTTGCATTTGCTCTTCGAGACTTCAGTGGTTTCTAAATTCAGCCCTGGCTAAGCCAGTTCTCTGTTTGCCTGAATCAATTGAGACTGCTATTTTTAGCAACAAAAGGGAATCGAAATAGCAATTTTCTTCCCATGTAATAGATCCCCAAGAGGAATACTGATGTAAGCTCTCTGTCATTTTCTATTCTCCCCACCCCCCAAAAGCACTCAGTGGAACCGCAGCTGTCATGGTTTGCGGCAGTATTAATCTTTAATCAATCCAGTGTTCTCTGCATTCAGGTGGTAGTTGGGGAGGGTGGGTAAGGGTCAGGAGAAGGAATCTGCCTAGAATAACTAAGCTTTTATGCATGGGCCCTGCAGTCAGAATTGGGTGGGTAGTGGCAGGGAATAGAAGAACTAAAAATAGCACGTTTGTTTCCAGTGTTCCTCTGGTCTATTTTTGATGTTTGATATTGGTAAGGTTGATTGGATTCTTACTAAAAATATCTGTTCCTGGCAAGTTGAGGACAAAAAGAGTAGAGTATTTTTAACCTACACAAACTGAAGCATTTTTGTTGACTCTCTAAAATCTGGAGGCTGAGCCCTGGTCAGTTGCCAGTATTTTATATAATCTGTAACAAGCAAGACACTTCTGGGTGCCAAGTTGGGATATTCTTTATAGTTGTCAGTTTCCATCTTCTCAAAAGCTTGCAAATTTGGTTTTGGATGTTATATTTATATATGAAAACATAAGCCTTTTAAAATCTCCTTCCCCCAGACTGCCCCCACCTTCTTCCTCTTACTTCAGTTCTGCCCCTGGCCATCATAAAGACTCTCGAAACCCATAGGGCTGTGGGTGATACCTGAGGCCATTGGATTATGGGTGGGCGATACCTGTAGCCTTATTCTGTGTATTGCTGAAAACTACCTACTTATTCATAGCAATATGGAATCTGAGAACAGCAAGTGTTAATTGAAGAAGCCGATCTTAATGACAAGAACAGAGATCTGCCACAACTTTGGTAATTTGGCGTGCTTTACTAAGCCCGAGTGATTCATCACTGCCCCCCCTTCCCCTAATCTTGCTTTGGATCTGTTCAGTTCACACCCGCCCTGGCACATTTTGAGTGAAGTAGTTCTCTCTAGCATTGAAAATCATCTCTTTACAAGGACCTCCTCAGAATCCTTTGAAAATGCGTGTCTATAGATTCATCATAAACTAAGTTAAACTTCTGAATGTGACATTTCTTAAATTTTATTTTAGACCACTGGTCCGTGCTAATGAGAGGGGCTGAAGAGTGCTGGGGATTTCGTGCCCTGGATGACTGGGCATTATTTCTGAGACAAAAAAGTAGGTGAAGCAGTGGGGAGTGTCACAAGAAGATAGGCCTTCATTCGTAACCTCCTTTTATCACGGCGTAACCCCTCTTACCGTGTTTCACTCATCTTGTGAAACATCATCTACTTTTTGCCAGACACTATGCTAGCCTTTAGACTGTGGTGACCCAGACCTTTCTGGAAGTCTTATGTGATCAATGTCAAGTAGGGGAAGTACAGAGTACCAAGGGGCCAGGGAGCTACAAGATCCTGCCGGTCACGAGGTCAAGGAAGGTCTAAAGGAGAGGAAACATTCAAGTGAAACCCTTAAGGATGGGAGAGAGAAACTGGTGGAAGTAATTTTGGGAGTAGTGGAAACTGCATTTGTGAAAAGAGATCATGTTAACTTTGTAGGAATTAGAAAATTTTCAGCATGACTAGGGCAGCGGGTGGTAGGGGGACAGTGATGGGAGGTAAGGTCAACTCATGGAAGACCTTGACCTTGTAAAGAATTAAGGGCAGTGGAAGACCACAGGTTTTGGCAGGGAAGTGATGTCACGTTTGCCCAGTGGACCAGTCACTTTGGTTGCAGTGTGGAGAGTAATTTGGAGAGGAATAAGAAAGGGAGCAGGTGAGTGAGTTAGAAGTCTGTCGCAGTAGTTTTTGTGGGAAGTGAATTCTCGTAGCCCAGGTGGTGGCAATGGGGAGACATGAATAGATTTGTGTTCCAGGTTTTATATAATTGGCTGTAGACAAACACTGTCATTTCTTGATGGAAGAATGAGATCATAAAAATGGTGTTTGAGTCCATGGGACTCTCAAGAGTCTTCTCCAGCACCACAGTTCAGAAGCATCAATTCTTTAGTGCTCAGCCTTCTTTATGGTCCAATTCTCACATCTGTACATGACCACTGGAAAAGCCATAGCTTTGATTATATGGACTTTTGTTGGCAAAGAGATGTCTCTGCTTTTTAATATGCTGTCTAGGTTTGTCATAGCTTTTCTTCCAAGGAGCAAGTGTCTTTTAATTTCATGGCTGCAGTCACCATCCACAGTCATTTTGGAGCCCAAGAAAATAAAGTCTGTCATTGCTTCCACTTCTTCCCCATCTCTTTGCCATGAAGTAATGGGACCAGATGCCATGATTTTAGTTTTTTGAATGTTGAGTTTTAAGCCAGCTGTAGCCACCACTTTTGAATTGGCTGGATAAAGGCCAGAAAGGAGCCTCTCCCTGCTGAGTCACTCCTTTAATGCAGCCTTTCTCAAAGTCCCTCACAACACTACTTGCATTTTATTTCCTGAATTTAGTCACATGGCTGCACCTAGCTGCTGGGGAGGTTGTATTCCAGGCCACGATTGCTACCAAGAAGGAAAGGAAGGATGGGTACTGAGGAAGACAGTTAGCAGGCTCTGGCCCCTATGTGTATATAATGTAAGAAGGATGGGTCCCCAGGGTTGTTTTTGCATATTTCATCTTCTTTTGGTGTGGCTGTATATAATTTTTTTTGTTTTAAGAAAGCACAAAAAGCAAGCAGTACTTCTAATGTGGGTGATTTGGAAGCTGGTCTTTTTTTCATTTGGTTTTCATTGCAAAGTGGTAGAAATATCAGGGTGATAGTGCTTAGATGGTGTTTCACAGAAGACCAAACAAGAGATGATCTTAGGTACTACATTGATGAATACTTTAAAATTTTAATATTTTTCTATATACATATTTTATACTAATATTCTATTTATATTAATTGAAACTGGTGGTCTTTTACCAAATCAGGTAATTAAGTAAATAGTAATTCTATTTTCTATTAAATTTAATTTTTAAAAAATCAGTTTTAAGAAAGTATTAAGTGACCTTAGGAAACATTGATGTAAGCAATGCTACACTGATACTTCGGAAACTAGAATAGATGGAGAATTTGCTGGATCAGTTTACACCATCTTTCTATTCCTAGTAGGAAAAGACTTCTTTTTTTGGAAAGGCAGTACACGCACATGGTTAAAAAATACTGACAATAAGAAGAGTAAAAAATAGTAACCTCTTTCCTGTATTTCCCCAACGTCACAGAACACTGCCAAAAGACTTTTGATTTAAGATGTGCTTTATTTAGCTTCCTAAAGTGAATGATGAAGAGTTGACTACCCAGACAATATGGAGCATCTAGTGAGATGCACACTATTATTTTATAAAATTAAAAAAAAAATTCAACTTGGTTTAAGGATATTTTTTTTTCTATCCAACCATGAGCTGCTATCTCTGCTACTACTGTTGCAATATTTCTTTAGCTTTAAAGCAAAGAATATATCTTAGAAAGCAAAGACAGGACAATCCTTGTCCCCCTCCTCCCTGCCTTAAGTAGACAGATTTAATCTTTTTTTGGCGTAAAGTAAAACTATTGAGATTGACTTAAGTTTGACAGATGACTTGGTCATGTTTGTACATTATTTCAAGCATGTTACCTGTCAGGACTTAGAGAACTAAAGAATTTGTCATTTACTTTGATGGGGAAATTATACTTGATCCCCATTGCCTGGCTGTTGTACATGACTGATTATTATAGATCTGCAATGGTGCTTATAGAGATGACTAAGAGAGGCTCTCAGTTTCCAGTTTTATTTTTTGTTTCTTTGTGCCCATAAAAATAATTTTTTATACTTTTCTATTTTTGCAGGAAAAAGAATGTACTTGTGAGGCAGTGTCTGACTTTTGTGTAACTATATAGTGCCGTATTTGGTTCTGAGAATTCTCTGAATATGGGAAAGTGGTATTTTTTATCTATCTAAAAAGATCAGAGGCTGAATTTTTAATACTTATGCAATTTAAACTCATATTCATTTCTGCTGAATACTTAAAGCCCTAACCATGAAATGGGTGCTTTATAGGATACCTAATATCCACAGTGGGTCTTATGCATCACTCTAGTCTCTGTAGTCATACACATAATAGTTTGTAAAAGCTGTTAATTTGATTTAAATTTGATAGTTAATAGGAGATGATAGGGAAAAAATGTTCTTGTTGGGAGCATAAAGCCAAATCTTTTTGAGAAGTGTGTTTAGTATTTATTCTCAACTTAGTCGACTTTAATATGTTTAAGAGGGACCTTGGAGAGCTTCCAGTTTCAAAATAGGCAAGTAGCAGTATTTTCTAGCCTTTTATCTCTTGGAATGTGTAGGAAATTATTTAGGAGAATAAGAAACAGAAAGCACCATTTGGATGAAATGAGGGAACTTCTGAAATCCTTGATTCCCAGTCACAGAGAATAAAGTTACAGCGACAGCTTACTTCACAGAGCAGTTGTCTAAGAGCTCACAGATGGTCCACCACTGAGAAGCAAGCAAGTTTGCTGTGGACCCCAGAAAAGCACAGGAATTCAAAAGACAAGGATGAGGAAGGGCCCTGAACCAGGTGTGCTTGTGAGTCCAAAAAAACGGGCACAGAAGAGAGCAGAGGCGAGACACCAGACTGAGAACAGAGGTTAAGCGGTGAGTCTACAGACTGGCAGCTGCCCAGCTACTCAGCAGCCAGAAGACTGGAATTTGGGGAATGAAGAGATATCAGAGAGTCCCGGAGAAAATACAGATGCTGTTATCTGTATTTGGAAGAGTCCTTTTCGACTCCATGTTGGATCAGTTTTTTTGACTTTAACCTTTGCTTTTTGTTGCTATTGTTATTATAATCATACATAATGGCCTGCCTCAGGTAACCCTGTTCCTCTGCTTGACTTAAACGGAAGTGTCTTTGTTCCCCTCACAGAGAGACAATCTGACCCAGCCCATCTGTGAAGTGAGAGTGAGTGAAGTCCCTCAGTCTTGTCTGACTCTTTGCGACCCCATGGACTGTAGCCCACCAGGCTCCTCTGTCCATGGGATTCTCCACGCAAGAATACTGGAGTGGGTTGCCATTTCCTTCTCCAGGGCATCTTCCCAACCCAGGGATCAAACCCAGGTCTCGTGCATTGCAGGCAGATGCTTTTACCTCTGAACCACCAGGGAAGCCCCACTCTGTGAATGGCTGCAAAAACAAGAAATTGACACCCTCCCACTGCCCCGCCCCCCACCTCCCACCACTGGCCATTCCAGGAGGTATTTGCAAGATTAATAGCCTTTTTACTTTACTTCCTTACCTCCTCCCATTCTCTGTTTAGTAAAAGAATCTGGCATCCAGATCCCACAAGATGGTTATTTTGAGACATTTGTCTGCCATCTTCTCGGTCTGCTGACTTTCTGAATAAAGTTGTATTCCTTCCCTCAACACCTCATCTGTAGACTTTTTGGCCTGTCATGTGGCAAGCAGAGCAGGCTTGGACTCAATAACAATACTGACTTGTGGATCCCCTAGACAAAGGGCTCGTTTGCCCAATGATTACCCTGTAGTGAGGGCCCCAATATAGTCACTCCACCCATGCACCCTCATTGCCGTGTTATTGTCTCCAAGATGAGACAAACCAAAACAATCAAAAATAACTTAGAGGAGACAGAATAAAAGAGTAGAAGAAAGTATAAATATATAAACAAAGTCTAATTAATGTCCTGAGAGATAAGATAATGAATGTATAGTAGGAACAACCTGCTGCTTTAAAAAGAGAGCAATCAGAATGAGAAGAGCTCTTCAGTATTAAAAAATTGACAACCTAATTTTAAAAGTCAATACAAAATTTGGAAGATAAAAGTTGAAGAGATTTCCAGGAAAGTAAATAAGAAGAAAAGTAAAATTAATAAAGAAACTGTTATGTCCAAACTCTGGTTAAAGGAAATTCTAGAAGACAATGTGAGGAAGAAATTATCAAATAATTAATATTTAATACATAAGAAAATTGCCAGAATTGAAGCCCATGAATTTGGAGTCCCATCAGTGCCTAGCACCAATGAATGGAGAAGCACCCACTTCAAGTTCTGTTACCATCAGTTCAGTTCAGTTGCTCAGTCGTGTCCAACTCTTTGCGACCCCATGAATCACAGCTCGCCAGGCCTCCCTGTCCATCACCGTCTCCCGGAGTTCACTCAGACTCACGTCCATCGAGTCAGTGATGCCATCCAGCCATCTCATCCTGTTGTCCCCTTTTCCTCCTGCCTTCCAATCCCTCCCAGCGTCAGAGTCTTTTCCAATGAGTCAGCTCTTTGCATGAGGTGGCCAAAGTACTGGAGTTTCAGCTTTAGCATCGTTCCTTCCAAAGAAATCCCAGGGCTGATCCCCTTCAGAATGGACTGGTTGGATCTCCTTGCAGTCCAAGGGACTCTCAAGAGTCTTCTCCAACACCACAGTTCAAAAGCATCAATTCCTCGGCACTCAGCCTTCTTCACAGTCCAACTCCCACATCCATACATGACCACTGGAAAAACCATAGCCTTGACTAGATGGACCTTTGTTGGCAAAGTAATGTCTCTGCTTTTCAATATGCTATCTAGGTTGGTCATAACTTTCCTTCCAAGAAGTAAGCGTCTTTTAATTTTATGGCTGCAGTCACCATCTGCAGTGATTTTGGAGCCCCCCCCCAAAAAAAGTCTGACACTGTTTCCACTGTTCCCCATCTATTTCCCATGAAGTGATGGGACCAGATGCCATGATCTTTGTTTTCTGAATGTTGAGCTTTAAGCCAACTTTTTCACTCTCCTCTTTCACTTTCCTCGAGGCTTTTTAGTTCCTCTTCACTTTCTGCCATAAGGGTGGTGTCGTCTGCATATCTGAGGTTATTGATATTTCTCCCGGCAATCTTGATTGCAGCTTGTGTTTCTTCCAGCCCAGCGTTTCTCATGATGTATTCTGCATATAAGTTAAATGAACAGGGTGACAATATACAGCCTTGACGTACTCCTTTTCCTATTTGGAACCAGTCTGTTGTTCCATGTCCAGTTCGAACTATTGCTTCCTGACCTGCATATAGGTTTCTCAAGAGTCCTAAAGATGAAGTAACGATCCTAAAAGCCCCAGTGACAAAAAAGCAAATTGTAACTAGAATGGTGAAACATTCTTTTTAAGCAATACTGGTGCAGTGGAGGGTTGTTTTAATTTTTTGTTGAAAACGATCTGTTGTTTCGAATTCTAGTGTAGACTGAAAAGAAAGCAAAACCAAAAATTTGAGAATTATGTTTTATTTGGCAGCCATACTGAGGGCTTAAGCCCAGGAAACAGCCTTTTAGCTCTGAGTGACTGCTCCAAAGAGTCAACCACTCTTAGCTCTGAGTGACTGTTCCCAAGAAGTAAGGGAGGAGCCAGGATGTATGAATTTTTGCAGTTTAATTAAAGAAAAACAGACTTCTCAAGTTAATGAATTTAGTGCTTTTTCATGTATGGGAAGATGCCAGAATCTTGGTTTACTGAAGCAGTTCCTTTGATATACACCCTAAGACGCCAGTATCCTGATTTTCTCCATCCTGAATCCCCTGAGGGTGCACAGCTGGGAGCAGCTGATGGCCTGATGACCTCAGCATCCTTTGTTTACTGATGGCAGGCAGCATTCTTTGTTCATACTAGTTAAACTACTACAAGTGAAGTTAGAATATAGCCTATATTTTTAAAGATACAAAAGATAAAAAAAAATTGTCTCTTAAACTGCCACATGAAGAGATGTGATAACTAAATTTAAAATTCTGGATGGCATCCTAGAACAGAAGGACACTCAGTAACAAGATTGCCTGAAAAAAATATGAAGTTTAGTTAATAATAATGTATCATTATCGGTCCGTTAATTGTGACAAATTTTCCATAATAATGTAAGATGTTAGTAATAAGAAGAACTAGCTTGGAGTTTGAGGAACACTCTGTATTATCTTCACATTTTTTTGTTTTTGGATAAGTCATACTTTAGCCACCTGATACAAAGAGCTGACTCATTGGAAAAGACCCTGATGCTGGGAAAAATAGAAGGCAGAAGGAGAGGGGATGACAGAGGATGAGATGGTTGGATGGCATCACCAACTCAGTGGACATGACTTTGAGCAAGCTCTGGGAGATGGTGAAGGACAGGGAAGCCTGGCGTGCTGCAGTCCATGGGGTCGCAAAGAGTTGGACAAGAGTGACAGAACAACAAAAGCTACTTTAAAATTTAATAATTACTTTTCAAATGTTTACAAAATGTACCTAAATGCCTCCTTGTTTGGCAACTTAGATGTGCTCCATAATGAGGGACTAGAACAAGATCTGAAAAAACAAGAGCTTCAACCCAGGAGAGAGAGTCCGAGAGAATTCCCTGAGATTAGGTTCTAGAACCATGGCTGTGCCCGCAGAGCATCTATTCCAGGTGGAAACAGGATGAAAGTTGGAGTGCTCTGTGAAGGTGATCTTTAAGGGAAAGAAAACCAAAAAGAAAGAAGCATGGAACAAACTGATGGGGTTGATTGTGTGGAAAAATACACTGAGAGGCCTTTAGAGACTGGGGCAACATTTAAAAGGAAAGCTATGCAAATGCAAGAAAAAGGCCATTTTAACTCCAGGAGAAGAAAAACGTTGATTAGGAAAGAAAATGTTTTTCTGCTATGCAGTTTGTTTCACTAGTGGATGATATATTTTTCTAGCCACAGTAATTGTTGAATAATAAAGGATTTGACAGACTTTGTTCCTGCTCTCTGGGAGGGAGTATCTAAATCCTTGGAGTTTCCTAAGTGATAGGGATGTCTTTGTTTTTCATGGTGGGCTCTGATAATGTATGCCAGTGAGATCTCTCATGGTGGGACTGTATGGAGAGCTTCAGGATGAGGACTGGTCCTGATGGAAACACCAACCTCGGGATTAGAGGATTGGCACCTTGAATGGGATACCAGATGAATCTTCCATCCTCTACGGAGGGATAAGGAGGCTCAAGTCTGAGTTCAGTCCTGTGGCCAATGATTCAATCAACCACACCTTTGTAATGAAACCCAGTGAGAATTCCATATTCCCATGATGCTCTGTTCTCCTCAGGAAAAAGTAACCACTCCTATGGATTTATTCTCCATTCATACTGGATCACACTTGGAGAAGGAAATGTGACCCAGAAGGAAACAGTGGCTCACACTCCAGTATTGTTGCCTGGAGACTCCCATGGACAGAGGGACTGGTGGACTACGGTCCACAGGGTCACAAAGAGTTGGACACGACTGAAGTGACTTAGCACTGGATCACAAGCTAGTACATCAGCTATTTTACTTGCTTTTAAAAATATATCCATATTTCTAAAAGTCTGTGCAGTAGGGCTTGATTTCCTTCATCTACCAAAAAGCAGCTGCGTTGTGTAAAAGTCCCAGAGGCAATGCTGCTGTGTAAAATGATTTAAGTAACATTAAGCCCTTCTTGCAAAAATCATCTTGCAGTTCCTAGTGAGTGAACACACTGATGTTCTGGGGTGGGCTGGAGGAGTGACCTCCCCTTATTCAGAGAGGTCCTGGAAGCTCTACATTGGGGATGCCCATACACCTTGCCCTCTGTGGCTGTTCACTTGGTTGGTCCTGATTTTTATCCTTCACTATAAAGCTGTAATCATGAATTTTCTTAAGTTATCCTGAGTTCTGTGAGTCATCCTAGTGAATTCTTGAACTTGAGAAATTGTGAGAACCTGAACATTGTAACCAACTAGTCACAAGTGTGGGTGGCCTAGGGACACCTAAACTTGTGGCTGGTGCCTGCTCCTGGACAGTTTCGCTGTCTTTAACCTGTAGGATCTAACACTCACTCTGAGCTAATATCAGAATTGAGTTACAGTATTATAATAATGTAATGACTAACTGTTTGCAGAATCTTGTGATATAACTTCATTGGAAGGATGGGGAAATTTAAAGGGGGTGAAATTGTCTTCAACCCTAATGAGTCAAGTAATATAAAAATAAATGAATCAGGGAATTAGAGTATAACAGGATTTAGAACATGTAAAGACAAGGAGATGCAATTAAAAGCAGTGAAAATTGTTGTTTACAGGGATGGAGTAGGAAGGTGCAGAAGGATACAGAAAAAAATCCCTTCTTTTTGGTCTAAAACCTCTTGAAACTGTTTTCTTTTTCAAGCTAAGTTATGTATTTTTTAGATTTAAGTAAAATCACTTTAAAAAGAAGGGAGCCTGACTTGTAGCCTCTCAGTAGTTCATCAGGAAATGGACATTTGTGACGTGTGTATGTAGAGGAGGTATTTAGGGGGATGTTTTCAGGAATGGTACCTAAAAGTGAGTAAGCAAAGGAAGCAGGGTAGGACAGAGGGAGAAGTCAAACTGATGCTGGAATCACACTAGATCCATGGGATGGCCATGGGATGGCCCCATGGACCCATGGCCCATCGGAGATCCCTAAGTGAGGTAAGGGAGCTGGATCTTTGTGTGGACCGGTAATTAGGCATGTATTACCCAGGGGAGGGCTGTAACCTTGGGCAAGGCAGCTCCCTTTGACTGAGGATCATCCCTGGGAGATGCTCTCTTGTGCGCTGAGAGCAGATAACTGCTGGTGAGAGGATCGCCTGAAGACCTCTGTACTGGAAGCGAGAATGAGCTTGGTGCTCTTAACGGTACCTGATGCCCACTACAAACTCCAGAAACTGGAGAGTCTGATAAAGTTTTGATAGCCATCAGACAAATTTTATTAATCTCTAGTCCTGGCATATTCTAGGCTTTGCAGGACTATTTTTAAAGTGTGGTATGCTGGTTGAGGGCTTCCCAGGTGGTGCTAGTGGTAAAGAACCTGCCTGCCAGTGCAGGAGACTTAAGAGACCTGGGTTTGATCCCTGGGTCGGGAAGATCCCATGGAGAAGGGAATGTCAACCCATTCCAGTGTTCTTGCCTGGAGAATTCCATGGACAGAGGAGTCTGGTGGGCTACAGTCTATAGGGCCACAAAGAGTTGGGCACAACTGAAGTGATTTACCTGAATGTATGCTGGTTGAGGTCAGCCTGGAGTTCACAGTTTTCACATATACACAAATACACACACATACATACACACACCAGAGTCATCTGTATTCTTTTGAAATATGTATATTATAGCCAGAAATTCTAGATGCATTAGTTGTGGTGAATTTATTATCGTTTATTTATTGAACTTTTTCATATTAAGAGATTTAAAAACACTAAGTCTGAGAAAGTCTGATGTGGCCATTGATTCAGTGCTGTAATCACATATAGGATTTGCTTGCTCCACAATTGTTGAGCATAAACAGAATAATCTAGGTACCAAAGGCTCTGAATAGACAGGTTGAGTGGCAGACAGATTAGGAGAGTATAAGGTATTGTGCTTGTATCATGAAGAAGTTTGAGAAAGCAGGTTCTTAGGGAAATCGTCTCAATCTTGTTTTGTAGTTTGTAAGAGCAGCTAACTGTGAGCATCACTGGTGCATTCAGCAAGTGTCTACTGAGCACCCACCTTGTGCACCTCACACAGCAAGGAGCCTAGAACCAGCAGAAGAATTAAGACGTAGGAAATGCATTTCAAAGTAGAGAGTGAAGTGCTGCAAGAGAAGTGCATGTAAAGATGTGGAAGAGAGAAAGGATTCATTTGAAGTGATCTGAACAGTGGAGTTAGTTGGTGGAGTCTAAACAAGCTATGAAGAAAGAGGCATTGAGATGAGGTTCTGGGGATCTGGAAGAGAGCAGAAAAGTTTATCACAGAGAAAAGGAAAAGGAGAAGGAGAGAATTGGAAACAATTAGAAAATGTTTATTCTTCTTGTGTGAAACATTAGTGCATCAGTGACAGGAATACAGTGTAAAATTTGGGTCCCCTTACTTCCAAAATACTCAGAAGATGAAAAGTAACAGAAATGTGCAACAGAGTTGATAATGAGGTTGGAGGAACTTTCATATGATACTTAATTTCCTATAGGTGGATTCCACTACAAATGTTTAAATGCATGAGTTAATAATGTTTCTTGTAAGCAAAATCACAATCATAAAAACATGAGTTACCTTTGAGAGGTATCAGAGAACCAATTTATTTTGAAAACTGGTAAGTAAAGGAAAAAATCCAACATTTATCTTGTGCTTCTGTGCAAATTCTGTATCATTTGTAATCAAATAACTGATGAGGAGTTGTTTCACTATGGAAATATTCCAGCTAATAAATTAAGATGGGAAGACAGAATTCAAGTATCAGTTGAGTTCAGTTCGGTCGCTAAGTCGTGACTGACTCTTTGCAACCCCATGGACTGCAGCATGCCAGGCTTCCCTGTCCATCACCCTGTCCAACTCCTGAACCTTACTCAAACTCATATCCATCAAGTCGGTGTTGCCATCCAACCATTTCATCCTCATTGTCCCCTTCTCCTTCTGTCTTCAATCTTTCCCAGCATCAGGGTGTTTTCAAGTCAGTTCTTCATATCAGGTGGCCAAACTATTGGAGTTTCAGCTTCAGCATCAGTCCTTCCAGTGAATATTCATAGACCGATTTCCTTTAGGTTTGACTGGTTTGATCTCCTTGCAGTCTAAGGGACTCTCAAGTCTTCTCTAACACTACAGCTCAAAAGCATTAATTCTTCAGCTCTCAGCTTTCTTTATGGTTCAACTCTCACATCCATACACGACTACTGGAAAAACCATACCTTTGACTAGACGGACCTTTGTTGGCAAAGTAATGTCTCTGCTTTTTAATATGCTGTCTAAGTTGGTCATAGCTTTCCCAAGGAGCAAGCATCTTTTAATTTCATGGCTGCAGTCACCATCTGCAGTGATTTTGCAGACCCCCAAAATAAAGTCTCTCACTGTTTCCATTGTTTCCCCATCTATTTGCCATGAAGTGATGGGACTGGATGACATGATCTTAGTTTTCTGAATGTTGAGTTTTAAGTCAACTTTTTCACTCTCCTCTTTCACTTTCATCAAGAGGCTCTTTAGTTCTTCTCTGCTTTCTGCCATAAGGGTGGTGGTATCTGCATATCTGAGGTTATTGATATTTCTTCTGGCAGTCTTGATTCCAGCTTGTGCTTCATCCAGCCCAGCATTTCTCATGATGTACTCTGCAAATAAGTTAAATAAGCAGGGTGACAATATACAGCCTTGACGTACTCCTTTTCCTATTTGGAACCAGTCTGTTGTTCCATGTCTAGTTCTAACTATTGCTTCCTGACCTGCATACAGATTTCCCAAGAGACAGGTCAGGAGGTCTGGTATTCCCATCTCTTAAAGAATTTTCCACAGTTTGTTATGATCCACACAGTCAAAGGCTTTGGCATAGTCAGTAAAGCAGAAGTAGATGTTTTTCTGGAACTCTGTTGCTTTTTCCATGATCCAACGGATGTTGGCAATTTGATCTCTGCTTCCTCTGCCTTTTCTAAATCCAGCTTGAACATCTGGAAGTTCACGGTTCACGTACTGTTAAAGCCTGGCTTGGAGAATTTTGAGCATTACTTTACTAGCATGTGAGATGAGTGCAATTGTGCGGTAGTTTGAGCATTCTTTGGCATTGCCTTTCTTTGGGATTGGAATGAAAACTGACCTTTTCCAGTCCTGTGGCCACTGCTGGAGTTTTCCAAATTTGCTGGCATCTTGAGTGCAGCACTTTCACAGCATCATCTTTCAGGATTTGAAACAGCTCAACTGGAATTCCATCACCTCCACTAGCTTTGTTCCTAGTGATGCTTCCTAAGGTCCACTTGACCTCACATTCCAGGATGTCTGGCTCTAGGTGAGTGGTCACACCATTGTGATTATCTTGGTTGTGAAGATCTTTTTTGTACAGTTCTTCTGTGTATTCTTGCTACTTCTTCTTAATATCTTCTGCTTCTGTTAGGTCCATACCATTTCTGTCCTTTATTGAGCCCACCTTTGCATGAAATGTTCCCTTGGTAGCTCTAATTTTCTTGAAGAGATCTCTACTCTTTCCCATTCTATTGTTTTCCTCTATTTCTTTGCATTGATCGCTGAGGAAGGCTTTCTTATCTCTCCTTACTATTCTTTGGAAGTCTGCATTCAAATGGGTATATCTTTCCTTTTCTGCTTTGCCTTTAGCGTCTCTTCTTTTCTCAGCTGTTTGTAAGGCCACCTCAGACAACCATTTTGCCTTTTTGCATTTCTTTTTCTGGAGGATGGTCTTGATCACTGCCTCCTGTACAATGTCACAAACCTCCATCCATAGTTCTTCAGGCTCTCTGTCTATCAGATCTAATCCTTTGAATCTATTTCTCACGTCTACTGTATAGTCATAAGGGATTTGATTTAGGTCATACCTGGTGGTTTTCCCTACTTTCTTCAATTTAAGTCTGAATTTGGCATTAAGTAATTCATGATCTGAGCCATAGTCAGCTCCTGGTCTTGTTTTTGCTGGCTGTATAGAGCTTCTCCATCTTTTGCTGTAAAGAATATAATCAATCTGGTTTTGGTATTGACCATCTGGTGATGTCCATGTATCCAGTCTTCTCTTATGCTGGAAGAGGGTATTTGCTATTACCAGCACACTCTCTGACAAAACTGTGTTAGCCTTTGCCCTGCTTCGTTTCATACTCCAAGGCCAAAGTTGCCTATTACTCTAGGTACCTCTTGACTTCCTCCTTTTTCATTCCAGTCCCCTGTAATGAAAAGGACATCTTTTGGGGTGTTATCTCTAGAAGGTCTTGTAGGTCTTCATACAACTGTTCAACTTCAGCTTCTTCAGCATTATTGGTCAGGGCATAGACTTGAATTACTGTGATATTGAATGGTTTGCCTTGGAAACGAGCAGAGATCATTCTGTCGTTTTTGAGATCACATCCAAGTACTGCATTGTGGACTCTTGTTGATTATGATAGTTACTCCATTTCTTCTAGGGGATTCTTGCCAACAGTAATAGATATAATGGTCATCAGAGTTAAATTCACCCATTCCAGTCCATTTTAGTTCACTGATTCCTAAAATGGCAGTATTCACTCTTGCCATATTCTGTTTGACCACTTTCAATTTGCCTTGATTCATGGACCTAGCAATCTAGGTTCCTATGCAGTATGCTCTTTACAGCATCAGACTTTACTTCTGTCACCAGTCACATCCACAACTGGGTGTTGTTTTTGTTTTGGCTCCATGTCTTCATTCTTTCTGGAGTTATTTCTCTACTGATTTCCAGTAGCATGTTGGGCACCTACCAACCTGGGGAGCTCATCTTTCATTGTCCTATCTTTTTGCCTTTTCATACTGTTTATAGCGTTCTCAAGGCAAGGGGACTGAAGTGGTTTGCCATTCCCTTTTCAGTAGACCACGTATTATCAGAGCTGTCCACCATGACCCATCCATCTTGGGTGGCCCTACGTGGCCTGGCTCATAGTTTCATTGAGTTAGAAAAGGCTGTGGTCCATGTGATCAGTTTGTTTAGTTTTCTGTGATTGTGGTTTTCATTCTGTCTGCCCTCTGATGGAGAAGGATAAGAGGCTTATGGAAGTATCATCATCTTGCAGTCTCTAATTAAATATTGTATCTCAGCGGTGAACATCAATGGCTGCTTATGTAACAAAAAGCAAAATTAGCAAACATGTGCCTCCTGATAGAAGTACATACTATCGCTTATAAAGTATTCTTACCCAAAAAATTAAAGCTGAATTTGATCACCTAACTATTAGTGGACAAAGAAAGTGAAAGTGAAGTCTCTCAGTCGTGTCCGACTTTTTGTGACCCGTGGACTGTAGCCCACTAAGCTCCTCCGTCCATGGGATTCTCCAGGCAAGAATACTAGAGTGGGTTGCCATTTCCTTCTCCAATTAGTGGACAGAAGAACATGTTAAATGACATCAGGAGGATGCAATCAGCCAGTGACAGGCTGGTTAAGTTAAATGTATGATCTACTATATTCAACAGATGCCAGGGAGGGCAGTAGGAGGGAGGCAGAGGGAGAAAAAGAGAAGCCGATAGAGCAGATAGAAAATGGCAAGCTGATAGAGGGGGAGAGAGAGAGATGGAGACAGACATAGATGTGATTTCATAACCTGTTTTATTATTTCATATTCTATTATGATCATGAAAGATATGACTAGGAAGAATTTAGATATGTTTGCCCTATTTCTGAATAGTAAAAGTAGGGAAAGTGATGGTCGCTCAATCATGTCCAACTCTTTGTGACCCTGTGGACTGTAGACCACCAGGCTCCTCTGTCCATGGAATTCTTCAGGCAGAAATACTGGAGTGAGTAACCATTCCCTTCTCCAGGGGATCTTCCCCACCCAGGGATTATGACCCAGGTCTCCTGCACTGCAGGTAGGTTCTTTACCATCTGAGCCATAGGGAAGCCCATTTCAGGATGCTACTCACAACCATGCTATGAATTTGTTAAACACGATTCCAGTATTTTAGAGGTAAGATACCTTGGTGTGGTCTGACCCATTATCATTTTCAGATGTTTATGCTACATAAGGTTTTAGAGCTTTAAAGAGAAATATGCTTTCCCGTAGAATAAATAGATATTATTCGATTTTTACTACCTATAAATAAGTTTTTAAACGTATAATAGGCATAATGTATACTTAATAGTACAGCTCCATGCATTTTTACATACACACATACACATCAAGATATAGACTATTTCCTACATCCTGAAGGTTCCCTTAATGCCTTTTCCCTGTCATCTACCCCATTACCTAGGAGTAGCCAATATTCTATCATTATAGATTAGTTTTTCCCTTTTTGGAATTGGATAAATGGAATCAAAACAGCTTGTACACTTTTATTTCAGGCTTTTTTTTGCTCAATATAATGTCTGAGAGATCTGTTCATCTTTTGCATGTATTAATAGTTCTTTTATTTAAAAATTGCTATTTAGTATTCTGTTGTGTAAATATACCTTAATTTACTTACTCATTCTCTTGTAGTTTAATATTTGGACAACTGTGCATCAATAAAGCTACCATGGACATTGTTTTGATAGACATGATGTTTTTATTATCTCTTGGGAATTGTTAGGTCATAGGTAGGCACGTTTATTTCTGGACATAATGCAAAGTCATTTTTCTAAAATGATTGTGTCAATTTATAGTGCCACCAGCATTGTATGCGAGTTCTAGTGGCTTTATATCCTTGTCAGCCCTTGGAAGTGCAGTTTTTTTATTTTTAGCTTTGTGCTGGGTATTCATTCCTAATAATGAGCCACTGGTAATTGCTCCATCTTTTACATCAAAGTATAGTTGACCTGTCAGCAGCACGGTCGGTTAGGGTCACAGACCCTCCATGCAGTTGAAAATCAAAGTATAACCTGCCAGTTGGCTCTCAGTATCTTGAAATTTTGCTTCTGAGGTTTCGTATCTGTGGATTCAACTAACCTTGGATCATGTAGTACTGTACTATGTATTTATTGGAAAAAAATCGCATACACATGGACCCTTGGTGTTCGAAGCCGTGCTGTTCAAGAGGCAGCTGTATCACACAGGCCCTCTTGTATCTAATTGGTGGGTCTTAACTGTGATCAGTTCTACATCGTGATTCTGAAACTAAACTGTTACTTTTTTCTTCTCCCAGTTGTCACAGGTAGTACTGATGGAATTGGAAAATCATATGCAGAAGAGGTAAGTAATTTTTAAGACTTTCTTTTTGGTATAAAAATATAAGAACAAATATAGAATGCTCTCTTACAGTAATTTTAATTTTGAAGTTAAAAGCACCAGTAGAGCATTATAGAATATAATAGAGGTACTTTGTTTCTACCTTGTTAGCAATGCTATGGTTAAACACAACTTTAAAACAACTTTTAAACAACTTTTGGGGCATAATGTGTGTAAAACGTTTTGTCCTGGTAAGTTGGAATTGTGAACATTTTAGTGTAATTTTATTTTATATTGTGTAACTATGGACCATTCTGTTTTGAAAGTTAATTGCTTTGGATTATTTTCCAAAAGGTAGATAAATTATTAGAGAGCGATTAAATCTGCAGACTAGCCCATGGTATCGTTTTCACAAGAAGGACTGTGACTGACAGATATTAAGAGACACCCTCAGAGGATTCCAGTTGTCTGTAATGTAACTGAAGGGGAGGACATCATAATAGTTTGAACAAAACTATACAGACCAGAAGCACTGGCCGTGCTGTTAAGGCATGCAGTCCTGGTTCCACAGAGGCACTGATAGCCTGAGATATTGTCTGATTGTGGTGGAGATCCTGGCCGATCCATTGACTCTCTCATTTATCCTTTCAGAAGCGTTTTTTTAAAAAATCCTTTGGTTTCTCAGCCTTCTGTTTTTAATACAAAATCTACAGAAAAGTTTCAAGAAGAATACAGGAAGCACTCATATACCTTTCATCAGGATTCACCAGTTGTTAACATTTTGCCCTGTTTCACTTTATCATTATAATTTGGAGCTTCCCTGGTGGCTCAGAGGTTAAAGCACCTGCCTGCTATGCGGGAGACCAAGGTTCGATCCCTGGGTTGGGAAGATTTCCCTGGAGAAGGAAATGGCACCCCACTCCAGTATTCTTGCCTGGAGAATCCCATGGACGGAGGAGCCTGGTGGGCTACAGTCCACAGGTCGCAAAGAGCTGGACACGACTGAGCGACTTCACTTCATTTCTTCACTTTGGTGGGACCATTTGGGACTTCCAGGCATTGTAACAACTCACCCTTAAAGATTTCAGCATGAAGCGTCTGAAAACTAGAATGTTCACTCTTGCAACCACAGTCCAGTGATCACACGTGGGATACGAAGTTTAGCTTGACACCACACTACTGCACAATGTACACTCTGTATTCAAGTTTCCCCGTTACCCCAGCAGTGCCCTTTATAGAGTTTTTTGTATTCCAGAACCATTCAAAGGTTATGCATTGCACCTAGATGTCCTATTTCTTGGCCAGGAGAGCTCCCTGGTGCCCTTCCGCGCAGGCCCCCCGCCCCCACCTTTTTTGCCCTTTTTCTTTTGTAACAGTGGCATTGTGGGGAAAATCCAGGCCAGTGGTTTCGCAGGTCACTGTTTGGGTTTGTCTGGTTGTTTCCTCGTAATTGTGTGCGTGTGTGCTCAGTTGCTCAGTCCCTCATGATACGGTTCAAGGTAAATGTCTTTAGCAGAAACGCTGCACAGGTGATAATCATTTTTTAGCAGGAATGTTACACAGGTGATACTGTATTCTTTTGAGTTTATCTTATCAGGAGCCCCAAGAAGTCCATTCGTTCCTTTATTGATTATGTTGAGATAAGTCACTTATTAAGATGCTCTCTACCATAATTGTCTATTATAAAAGTACCTTTTCCCCCTTTGTAATTAATGAGGAATCTGTGGGTTGATTCTTTGCATGCATACCTCATTTCTCAACAGTCTTCCACCCCAGCATCTGTTGCTAAATTAGTTATCGCTAGGGTAGTTTTAAAATGGTGATTTTTAAATGGTATCTTTCCTTTTACGATTATATTAGATGCCATTTTTCAATAGATAGGATCTTTTCCTTGTTCTTCCTCTCCCCATTAATTAAAAAAAAAAAGGACTCTCGGTATATATTTGTGGATTTTTTATAGTGTTTTTATAAGAGATTAATTTAGCAAGTTATTACCAATCTTAATTAGTTTTTATAAAAAAATGTTCCATATCTTCTCATTTGCTATACCACTTTTTACTTAATAAAAGCTGACTTTAGGATTTAGGACTGGAAAATTAGTTTACTAAATCATTTATAGTTCAGAGCACATAATTTATTCTCATTTATATACTGTCTGTAGTAGTTCACTAAAAATTCTCTGTATATCAGTGTTTTTTCTTCTGTCCCTATATTTATGGGTCTCTGGGGATAGAAACCATGTTCCTATAAATCTTATTCATTTTGTGCAGTACTTATACAGCACTGGAGAAGTACACAGAAGGTACTCCTCAGGAAATTCTTTATTAAGTCATCCAGTTAACTATCTTAGTTTGCCTTTGTAGTCCATAACGTATAGTATTTAAATAAAAACTTTAAAATTGGTTCTATTTTTATGAATTCCCAACATTTTAACTGTAGTTTCCTTTGCCAGTTCTATAGTCTTCATGTACCCAGTCTAAGACAAAAACTTTTAAAGCTAATTTTTAAATTGAAGAGGTAATAGATACTTATGAATAAAAAAATTAAGTATGGACAGGTACAAAGTAAAAGTCTTTCCTTTTTCTAAAACCCATTGACTTTTATACACTAGCTTGACTGAGAAAAATAATTCTTTGGGGAATCTTTTTGTGAAGTCTTCATTTTGGTTTGCCCATTCATTATACTCGGGGGTGTATTTGTTTTTTAACTTGAATTATCATATGTTTTCTTAAAATGAGACTATATCTAACTTACATTTTAAAGTGAAACAGAGATGTGATTCAGCTGTTCGGTATCTTCTTTTATTGTTTCAGTTAGCAAAGCGTGGAATGAAAATTGTCCTTATCAGCAGATCACAGGACAAACTGAACCAGGTTTCCAGTGAGATAAGTAAGTCCTCACATCACCCTTCCCCTATAATCACAAAAGGAGTACAGGTAGCCTAAATTTAATGTTCTCAAGCAGATATCTAGCATTAATATATTTATTTATGTTTCAGAAAGCTTCTTTTTTTGTGTTTTGTTTGTGTTTTTTTTCTGTTAATGGGGTGTTTCAAAGGTGGATCAGTTTTTTTGAATTAATATAGTACCATTATAAGTTGCTTAAAATGTATTTTACTGACTCATTTAGGTTCTTTTGTGAAGAATCCGATTCTCGGAGTATGTTCTCCTTAAACATCTGCATTCTTTTTCTGTTGCTCCTTTTAATTATTCTAACTTTTTTTTTTTTTTCCACTCTTTGACTTCAGTGTCTTTATTTACTGGCCATGCCCTGGGGCATGTGGGATCTTAGTTCCCCAACCAGGGCCTGCACCCCCCGCAGTGGAAGTACAGTCTTAACCATGGGACCACCAGGGAAGGCAGTCCCTGACGTCATTGTCTTTAAATGTATATCATATACGACTGAGGAAAAATGCAAAAGGCTAGCATATATACATGTGAGAGAGAAACTATTTTGGACTTTTTTCTTAGACAGCTGTGCTTGAGACCTGAATTATAGTATGGCAAAAACTCTTTTCATCTGACATCTTGTTAACCAACCAGATGGTTAAACCAATGCTGTGCATTTCCTTGGTAAAATGTGTTAACTCATGTTCCCCGTATGCTGTTTGTGGCTGGTAGGCTTCTCAGTATGATGCTTGTGTACTTTTATTCCCATGGGTCTAATGGTTTACCTGTTAACAGTCAGTTTTATTTGTTTTCACACTCTACTTATGCCGGGTGCATTTGTTATTAAGCATTTTGTACATTGATGAATTATTAGTGTAAAAGGGAGAGTACGATAACCAAGTTGAATGCTCTGAAAAAAAGTGAGAAAAGCAAGTTCTTTTAGAAATTGGCTGTCAACTTAGGGGGAAACAGGAAAAATGCAAAATATTGGGGGAAAAACGGTTTGGACTGTTTCATATGTGTTAAAGTTTTTGCTGCATTAAGAACTGAAACTGCAATTATAGATAATGCGTTATGGGTGTGGGGGTGTTGTATATGTAAGAAAGACTGGAATTCCAGACTGCAGATCCAAATTCAGATAAGGACTTGGTCCCCTATACAGAGGATTGGTGAATGAATCACACTTACTCATGGTATCAGTCAAAATGGTTATAATGTGTGCTTATCATTTTCTGGAATTCTTGCTTTAACTGACTTCTCCGAGTATCCAGCTAAAAAACTGCCATAATTCTTTCAGAAGAGAAAGGATTTCTACTGTATTTTTCTGTTTTCCTAGCTTTATTGAGGAAACTTTGTATATAATTGACATATAATATTATGTAAGTATGTATATACCATATTATTAACTTTGCTATATACTACTAACATTTATGTAGTATGTTATTATTTATTTATTCTCTCACATGTATTATCCTCTTTGATCCTTCAAGCAACCTTGTGAGGTGTATATTTTGTTATTATTTCTACTCAGACCATAGCTGATCCTGTTGGACAGATTACATGTTGAGACACTTTAGGTGAAAAACAGATTTTTGTAATATAAAGTATATTAAAAAAATTTTAAAGCCCTGTTGAGGGCACAGATCTTTGCAAAAGTGAGATATCCAATACATCTTTGGTATTTAAGGATTTTAACTTTCAAAGTTTCAACTATGTAAATGCAGCCTTGGAGGTCCAAGACATACAGTATCTTGCAGTTTTGCTGAGGTGTGAATTCGAATTAAGGAGTGCTCCTGTGACACTACGGAGTCTGAGGTATTTACTTAATGCAGTAGGTGATGTTAACATATTGCCTGGATCTTAGTACTGTTTCTTACTTAGTTACTTGTAGTTAAATGTGTGTAATAACTCTTACAGTGATAAAAACATTGTGTGTATATTTGTGGGGAATGTATGTAAAACTGACTGTTAGTGAAAGCACTTAGTAGTTGCTAGAAATAAAGGTTCATAGGCTGAAAATAGAAGCTTTTGATTAAATGGAACATTGAATTTTGAAATACTGTACTATGAATGACTCCACCCCCTATTTGATACAGAAGCAAGAAAAGCTTCCTCATGACACTCACAGCAAGTGCTCCAGGCTGTACAAAAATTGTCCCATGAGTCAGAAGGTATACTTTAATGGCATTTGAGAATTTTGTTAACTTGTGATACGAGGTGACACATGAATGTGGGCAGAAACGTGATTCTGGAAAGAGACAGGATCCTGTTCAAACATTTTTCATGCAGAAACAGATGGTGAAGGCACTGAAATGACCTTTATTATGAGGAAAAAAAATATTTTTAGTTCTTGAAAATTTTGAAAAATATTTTTCTGGGCATAATATAAATTTACTGGGAGAGGTGATACCAGCAAACCAGGTCATCTGTTCTAGGCTGAAAAAATAAACACACAGAGGAGATTTATATATAAGTTTGTATAAGTTTTCAACTCAAATGTAAATCATCTGTGAGGGGATCATATTTTCCTGAACATATGTATTCCAGAAGAAGGAAGGACCAGAATTTAACATTGGCAAAGACAGACTGACTCTGTTTATGCCTTCAGCAAATCTTTATTGAATGCCTGTGTACCAGGTACTATGTTAGGCAGTCAAGATACAATAGTGAACAAGATACATGCAGTCATTGTGCTCGTGGAATGACATGAAAGTGGAGGATACAGAAAAAAATAGGAAGAAAATAATAAACAAAACCAAAGACAAATAATTGCAGTTTATGGTAAGTACCATGAAGGAAATAAATAAGGGGCTGGAGAAAGAAAATAGGGAGTTCTTATATTGTAGCAACACAGTGAATTTTATGACTGGAAGACTAATAAAGGGCTATAGCTATGACCTCTTGCCCATATAATAAACAAGTTGGTGGTTCAGTGAAGAGATATCTGCTGGGCCCTCTTGGGGGTGTGGTGGTGGAGGGATTGTTTGTGCAAATTGTCGTGGTAGATCCACTCGAACACTTCTACTTCCTTAAACCTTTGGGTTCTTGATTCTACATTATGCCATGAAAAGTTGTGGCCTCTGTAGCTCAGATGGTAAAGAATCTGCCTGCCATGCAGGAGACCAGGGTTTGATCCCTGGGTCAGGAAGATCCTCTGGAGGAGGGAATGGCACTCCACTCCAGTATTCTTGCCTAGAGGAGCTTGGTGGGCTACAGTTCACGGGGTCACAAAGAGTTGGACACGACTGAGCAACTAACACTACTACTACTACTATTTTATTAGCTGAGCCGTTTAAAACCCTAAAAGATGATGCTGAAAGTGCTGCCCTCCATGTATCAGCAAATTTGGAAAACTCAGCAGTGGACACAGGACTGGAAAAGGTCAGTTTTCATTCCAGTCGCAAAGAAGGGCAATGCCAAAGAATGTTCAGACTCCATTTAATTGTGCTCATTTCACATGCTAGCAAGGTAATGCTCAAATCCTTTAAGCTAGGCTTCAGCAGTGCATGAACTGAGAATTTCCAGATGTACAAGTTTCTAAGAGAGGAACCAGAGATCAAATTGCCAACTTTCCTTGGATCACGGAGAAAGCAAGGGAGTTCCAGGAAAACATCTCCTGCTTCATTGACTACGAGAAAGCCTTTGACTGTGTGCATCGTAACAAACTGTGGAATCTTCTTAATGAAATGGGACTATCAGACCACCTTACCTATCTCTTTAGAAACCTGTATGCAGGACAAGAAGCAATAGAACCGTACATGGTACAGCTGACTGGTTCAAAACTGGGAGAGGAGTATGACAAGGCTGTATATTATCACCCTGCTTATTTAACTTCTATGTGGAGCACATCATGCGAAATGCCAGGCTGGATGAATCACAAGCTGGAATCTGGATTTCTGGGAGAAGTGTCAGTAACCTCAGATATGTAGATGATATCACTGTAAAGGCAGAAAGAGGAACTAAAGAGCCTCTTGATGAGGGTGAAAGAGGAGAGTTAAAAAGCTGTCTTAAAACTCAACATTCAAAAAAACTAAGATCATGGCATCAGGTCCCTTTACTTCATGGCAAATAGAAGGGGGAAAATTGGAAACAGTGACAGATTTTATTTTCTTGGGCTCTAAAATCACTGCAGACAGTGACAGGAGCCTTGAAATTAAAAGATGCTTGCTCTCTGGCAGGAAAGCCATGACAAACCAAGACAGCATATTAAAAAGTAGAGACATCATTTTGCTGACAAAAGTCCATATAGTCAAAGGTGTGGTTTTTCCAGTGGTCATGTATGGATGTGAGAGCTGGACCATAAAGAAGGCTGAGTGCCGAAGAACTGATGCTTTCGAATTGTGGTATTGGGAGAAGACTCTTGAGGATCCTTTGGACAGCAAGATCAAACCCATCCATCCTAAAGGAAATCATCCCAGAATATTCATTGGAAGGACTGATGCTGAAGCTGAAGCTCCAATACTTGGGCTACCTGATGCCAAGAGCTGGCTAACTGGAAAAGAAGACAGGGCAGAAGGAGAAGGGGTGACAGAGGATGAGATGGTTGGATGGCATCACCGACTCGATGGACACGAGTTTGAGCAAACTCCAGGAGAGAGTGGAGGACAGAGGAGCCTGGCGTGCTGCAGTTCAGTGAGAGCAAAGAGTTGGTTGGATACAACTTAACAGCTGAACAACAGCAGCCATGTTATTAAATGTGGACCATTGTGGAGTCGAAGTTAACTCTTAAGAGCTCTTTTCAGCTGTAGGAACTAACCTTTAAATCCTGAATCTTTCACAAGTGATTCACGTAACCGATCCCTGGGTTGGGACAATCCCCTGGAGAAAGGAATGGCTACCCACTCCAGTGTTGCCTGGGAAATCCCATGGACAGAGGGGCCTAGTGGACTATAGTCCTTGGGGTTGCAAGAGTCGGACATGACTTAGCGACTAAACCACCACCAGTCTGGTGTTACATTTTGTTTTCCTAGTCTAATACTCATAGAATCTGTTTACATCCAGATTTTTCCAGATCTCTACCAATACATTTTTCCATATTTCTACCAATACATACCAGATCTATACCAATTGTATAAAAAAAAAACTTGACAGTTATTTTTGTGTATAAGTTATTACTTCGTGGATTAGACTTTGTACGTGTGCTTGCAGGGAATTTCAGTATCTAACCCTGTTATGGGTGGTGATAAGGGATGTTCTGGATGGTAATAAGGCCTCCTCAGCTAGGTCTTGAGTAGAAGAGGCATTCTGCTGCAAATGAATTACCCTTATATTTATGGTGAGATTTTTACAGGATTTTCAAGCCAGGGAAAGCTAATCTCTTCAGAGACAAGAGAGCGAGCTATTTCTCTTTCCTGATAGGGCAAGCTCAGACTAGCATTGCAGGGGCAGCGCGTGTGTCATTTCTTTAGCCTCAACAGAGTCCACGCAGATATCCTCATCTCCAGTCTCAGGGTCTCCCTCTTTCTCATTCTGCTTCACTTTCATCCATGAAATGTGGTGAGTCTCTGAAATTCAACTTGTATTGTAATTCCGTAAATGACACACTCAAATCTGGGATGTTAGTGAAGCGAGCTCTGTGGCTATAAGACATAAAAGTTTTTACTGGGGTTGCCATAAAAATTCTCTGGATCTAGATCATAAATATGATCTTGAAAGCTTAAAGACCCAAGCTTGTTGTTTTCTTTCTGTTAGAGCCACATACTGCATTCAGAAGAAGCCACATACTGCAGTCTTTGTTTTTTATTGAAGTTATAGTTGAAGGATGATATTATATGTTAGAGGTACAGTGATTTGTAATTTTTAAAGGTTATATTCCATTTACAGTTATTATAAAATGCTGTCTGTATTCTTCGTATTGTATAATATATCATTGTGGCTTATTTTATATATAGTAGTTTGTATGTCTTTATACCCTACCGCTATATTGCCCCTTCCCTCTTGTCTTCCCACTGATAACCTTTAGTTTGTTCTCTTTATCTGTCTTGTTCTTTTTTGTTATATTCACTAGTTTGTTGTATTTTTTTTAGGTTCCACATATAAATGATATCATACAGTATTTTCTCAGATTTATTTCATTTAGCATAATATCCTCCAAGTCCATGCATGTTGCTCCACGTAGCAAATTTTCGTTATTTTTTATGACTGAGTAGTATTCGTGTGTGTGTGTGTGTGTGTGTGTGTGTGTGTGTGTGTGTACTCCCTCTTTGTCCATTCATCTGTTGATAGACACTTAGGTTGCTTCTGTATCTTGGCAGTTGTAAATAATGCTATTGTGAACACTGGGGTACATGTATATTTTCGAATGGATTTTTTTCCCTGATATATACCCAGGAATGGAATTGCTGGGTCATAACACAGTTCTGTTTTCAGCGTTTTGAGAATCCCCCGTTCTGCTTTCCACAGTGACTGTGCCAATTTACATTCCCACCAGTAGTTTAGGAGTGTTCCCTCTTCTCCACATCCTCACCAACATTTGTGATTTGTGTTCTTTTTGACGATCACCATTCTGACAGGTGTGAGATGATGTCTCCTTGTCTCTTAAGGCACTTCTTCAGTAGATACTTGAACGACGGGCAACCACCACTCATAGTGGTGCTGGTGCAAGAAGTCAAGCCAACGTAAAAGTCTCGAGGTCTGTATTTTGGGCTTCCACTCCTGATACCAATTTCTGTACAAGCCAGAGTTCAGTCAGGAAACAGAAGCCAAGCAAGTTTGTTTAACTAGGCTAGCTTGTCTCTCTTCATGCTCATGCTCAGTCGTGTCCGACTCTTGTGACCCCAGGGACTGTGGCCCATCAGGCTCCTCTGTCCGTGGGATTTCCCAGGCAGGAATACTGGTTGTTGTTTAGTCGCTCAGTTGTGTCCGACTCTTGCAATTCCGTGGACTGTGATCCACCAGGCTTCTCTGTCCGTGGGATTTCCCAGGCAGGAATACTGGAGTGGGTCGCCATTTCCTCCTCCAGGGGATCTTCCCAACCCAGGGAACCCACGTCTCCTATGTTTCCTGCACTGCAGGTGGATTCTTTACCACTGAGCCACTGGGGAAGCCCTCTCTCTCCAGCTTTTAAACTCACTCCAGTGGGTGAATTCATCCTTCTTTCTTCCTTGTCTCACTGGAGAAGTCTTTCCTGAACGCAGGAAAGGAGGAGACTAAAAAAGAAACCAAGTGGAGAGAAATAGGGCTCCTCTCACCATCTTACTCTCTACTGTTATTATGTAAATTTGGGGATTCTGTGCCTTGAGATGTAATTGCTTGTGTACGTGGAGGACAGCCTACTCATCAAAGCTCTTCAGAAAAACATTTAAAAGGATTATATATAACATTGTAGGGAACTAAATGTTTTGCCAGCAGTGGTTAAATGCTTTCCCAGGATTGACTGCTTTGATGAAATTACAGTTCTTTGTAAGGATACCTGTCACTTGTTGAATTAAGACAAGCTGAAAGTCATCACACATATAATAAGCTTATTTTATTATCATTGTTAGCCAGGATTATGAATATATTAAGTATTTTTATTGATTTTGATTTGTCAAAGAAAAAAGACTCCTGGATAAATGTCAAACTCTGAGTTGAGTTGTGCTTTACTTGCAGTAAAGCACAGTGCAAGAGAGACTGGCTTTCAGAGCAACCTAATGGTGCATAGAATGTAAAGAAGGAAATGTTAATAGTTCATATTATTATGCAGCAATCGATAATTCTCATTGCACACAGTTTAATCAACTTTGATTTCAAAAACATTTCTGTCTTTGATTAAAGAAAGTGAAAGAAAGTGAAGTCGCTCAGTTGTGTCCAACTTGTGGCAACCCCATGGATTGTAGCTTGCCAGGCTCCTTCTGTTCATCCGACTTTCCAGGCAAAAATACTGGAGTGGATTGCCATTCCCTTCTCCAGGGGATCTTCCCAACCAAGGGATTGAACCCAGGTCACCCGCATTGCAGGCAGACTCCTTACCGTCTTGAGTCACCACAAATATGATGTCTCTTTTGTGTGACTTATGTCAGGGTGAAAACCTTTAGGATGGCCCCCAAATTTCATGACTTTATTTCTTCAAATGTAAAGCTTTTAGAAAACTCACTGGTAAATCTTCCTGGTAAATAGTCGACAGAGGAATAGGTTAAGGTGAACAATATCAGTTTCACTTTTTCAGTCTTGACCTATGGTCATATCTGTGCAGTTAAAGTGCAGATTTGACCCAACATGTTGGACCCATGTTTTTTTGATGTGCCATCAGTATTGTTAATACGGAGCTTTACTGTATTTAGCTTTTTCATCTATCTAAGGAATATGAAACATTCTTGAACACCTAAAGATCTTTTTGTTTTATCTTTAATAAAGCTAGAACTGTATGATTGTAGGAATAGAGTTAATCTCATGTATCCCCTAGAGTCACATATTTCTTTTATCACTTCTGTAGTGCCAAAAATATCTTTATTGCCCTTTGAGTTCACCTATTTCAAGGTCATAAACCATCAGGAACCAAGAAGACCATCCAGTATGCCTCTACCGATTCTGCCTGTTTATAAGATCATATTACCTGTGATCTTACTGCAAGTTCCCCAAGTAACTCAGTGTTGTTGGCCTTCAGAAAGCGATGTTCTGTGCTGCCGGTAAGACTCCCTTCAAAGTCATAGAGGAGGTACCAGGATGGTTTACTGGGAGGTCTTTGAAACTTTGTTTCCTCATATGGGAGTGTAATCCTTGTTCCTTACTTGTGGGTTTGTCATGCCTAATTAAGTGAGATGTACTGTTAAATGAAACATTTCTGGCATGGTGGTAGTTATAAATTTGCTTTTATCTAATTTATATCCTGGTAGGAGAAAGGTAGATTCCTCCTGAGCCTATGCAAATAATTATATCACCATGTAAAGTAAAAGGACTTGGGACTTCACTAGTGGTCTTGAGAGTCCCTTGGACTGCAAGGAGATCCAACCAATCCATTCTGAAGGACATCAGCCCTGGGATTTCTTTGGAAGGAATGATGCTAAAGCTGAAACTCCAGTACTTTGGCCACCTCATGCGAAGAGCTGACTCATTGGAAAAGACTCATGCTGGGAGGGATTGGGGGCAGGAGGAGAAGGGGATGACAGAAGATGAGATGGCTGGATGGCATCATGGACTCGATGGACGTGAGTCTGAGTGAACTCCAGGAGTTGGTGATAGACAGGGAGGCCTGGCGTGCTGTGATTCATGGGGTCGCAAAGAGTCGGACATGACTGAGAGACTGAACTGAACTGAACTGAACTGAGGAGAAAGGTAGATTCTTCCTGAGCCTATGCAAATAATTACATCACCATGTAAAGTAAAAGGACTTGGAACTTCACTAGTGGTCCAGTGACTGGAACTCCATCATGCTCCCAAGGCAGGGGACCTGGGATTGATCCTTGGTCAGGGAACTGGGTCCCACATGCAGCAACTCGGGACCCGTGTTCCACAATGAAGATAGAAGATCCCTCTTGTTGCAACCAAATAAATAAAGACATGTGTAAAGACATGTGTAATAAATAAATAAATAAATAAAGACAAATAAATAAAGACATGTGTAAAGACATGTGAGACATGTGTAATACTTGACCTTTGTTCTGATTAGTTTTGCAGACAAGACCAATGAGATGTGTTGTATTTTCTATACGATTCCCATCTTTAAATTGACCTAACAGATTACTGGTTTATATTCAAGTTACTATTGCCACATAACCAAACTACCCAAACTTATAAGTGTAAAATAGCCATTTGAGATGCTCACAAATTGTGCTGGTCAGGAATTTTTCCAAGACTCGGGGAACCGTTCTTTTACCCATCAGGGCATTATTGAGGTCACTCAGTAATAACGGAGTGATAACTCAGCTGTCTGGTCTGGGAGATCTGAGATGGCCTCTCACTTTGCTGCCATGGCAGGATGTGACTGCAGACTAGACATGGCTGGGGCTGTTGACTTTAGTGCCTCCAGGTACCTTCTCCAGCATGTTCATCTCACGGTAGCTGCACTTCTTACATGGTAGCTCTCTTTCCCCAGAGTGCATGTCCTAAGAGAACTAGGCAGAAGCTGATGTCTTTTTGGTTACCTGCTCTCGTAATTCATACGGTGTTAATTTTGCTGTACTGTGTTGGTCAAAGCGATGGTGGGCCATCTCAGATTCAACCGCAGAGGAAAAGATGCCACGTCTTGATGGGGGAGTGATGTGGTAACTTTGGAGAACATGTGGGAAGGGAGATTTTTTTTGAAAATAAAATCTTGATTTGGAAAATATAGTCTGCTGCATTTTATAAGCTATATGAAGATTTCTCAGTTGTTTTTTTTTTTTTTCCCCTGAATCCAGAGGGCTTGTTTGGAGCAATATATCATTCAAAGAGTGTTTCATTTCAGTATGCCCGATTATAGCCAGACACCATGAGAATTAGTGAGAAAGGGAGAAAGAGGTTTTGTCAAAACCAATTAAATTTCCCTCGTGGGTTCCATTCAGTCTTGCAAAATTAATTCTTTTTCTGTTGGATCTTGGGTTAGCAGCCTGGTTTTACAAGGTGTCTGATTTTCGAGTAAAATAGAGTCTTACAAATACTGACTTAGGTCCCTGGTACATTCTAAGAGTCTGCTCTTAATGGTGCTGTTGGTTTACACTGGACAGGGAGCCTGACCCATGAGTCCATAATAATCAAGCCTTTATTGTTTGAATGTTTCATCCTAGAGACCCAGTTTTCTCACCTCCAGCTTATGGCTTGGCCTTTCGGCATTCTTGAAGGAAAAGTAGAAACCACCTGTTAATAAGACTGATGGTCTCTGGTTGATGTATTACAGCAGTTAACAGTGTCAGAATGGAATCCTCTATTGGAGTATAATATACAGCCACTTAATGATTCAGTCAGTGATTATCCTGAGGACACGAGCCTTATGATGGACACTAAAGACATTGGTAAATAAATCTCTAGGGACCTTTATAAAGTGTGTTTTAAACCTGTCACCAATTAACAAGAGTATTTAATATTTAGAAATCATATTGTTTGCATTGTTGTGCCAGTCCTTTTCACAGGATCTTGAATATGTTCTGTCTACCCTGAAAAAAGTACAAGCGTTGAGCCATACTCATTATTACTTCATGGATCTGCCCATATTATGGGTTTAGTAAACAGGGCAACTCTTATTTAGAGTTAAGCTAAATTAAAGATACAGAGTATAATATATCTAGTTCTTCCTAGTAGCCCCCTTGCTCAATAGGGCTGCCCAGTGGCTATCTGGGAAACACCAGAGATAGTTTGGATATAAAATATATCTTAAATAATTTTATTATTTTTAATTTGAGGCTTACGTTTACACAGGCAGTATCATAAAGAGTTGCCAGGAGACTAGTGATTACAGCAAAATATAAACATAAGTCAGAGGTGCCCAAGACAAGAAATGATTGCTGTCCTGATTTGGAGTGACAGTAATTCAAATAAAGCACAGCTGCAAGAAATGGTAATTATTATGAAATCTGGCTTCTCAGAAGCAAGAAACTTTTGTTAAAAAAAAAAATGTTTCAAGGGCACAACAAAAGTCAACACAAAAACTCAAAAAGTTAACTGGTTGTTCGGAAGTGACAGTGTTGTGGGTAGGTAAGGAACCTGGCCAGGTTAGGAACTAAAGGCACAGAATAGCTTGTTTTTAGAGTCTTCTTCTTAAGAGAAGATTATATTATCAAAGATCAAGTTTCTTTGCAACAACTGGTTTCTAATGGCTTAATTCATAAGCTTTCTTTGTAGAATTTAATATATTTTATAAGCCCATTTATATATAAGTATATGTGTGTATACATATATATTTAGATGACAAATTAACACTGTCACTTATAACTTAGAATATAATAACTGTATTCTCTTAGTATAAGATGATGCACATAACCATGCTGAACTTGATATCCTAATTAGAGTTTTCTTTAGGAATTTTAGTACTCAGAAATTGGCCAGTTAACCAAACATTCCTCATTATTTAACTCACCATGATACTAGTATAGTATCTTAAGGCCAATTAAGAGTTTTAGAGGTTTATTTCCAATGACATAACAGAGCAATACAATCATTTTTGGCCCCAGGTTTGTCAGAGATGGCGTTTAAAAGTTTTACACAGGAGACAGGAAGAGTGATTAAGATAAGATGATTTGCAGCATTGTCTGTAATTTAGAAGAGCTAATAACCCTTTAATAAAGACATCAATTTTCATGACTTTAAATTGTGTGTGTGGAAACAGGGATAACGCATCTAACTGGTAAAACCTGGGCAGAAAATTTAAAAGCTAGAAGAATGAAATGTTACAGTGCATTAGTTTTTTTGTACTGTGATATGATCAGAAAGAAGACATATTTTCAAAACCAGTTCTAATTTGGCCAAGTATTTACCTTAATTAGAGGTTTACAGAGAAGTTGGGTTCTTACCAATTATTACAAATATTTCATATTTTCAGTTTATATTAGTACAGTTTTAAATAACTGTTAGTTGCTAGTCAGATGTCTGTCTGATTTTTTAAACTGTCACTGCTTGAGCTGATCATTTCTTGGAGAATGATTTTTCTGAAATCCTCAGCATATGTAAAGCATGAGAAGTTTTGTCCTTGTTTGTTAATTTTTAAGTTTTCTCAGATTTAAGTGAGCACTTATTAGTCAGGAAAGAACAGGTGTTTTGAGATTTAAACAGTTGCTTGATAGTGTTCTTTGCACTGAAATCTACTGTGTCCAACTTTATTTTGATTAGTGTTCACATGATATATCTTTTTCTGTCTTTATTGTTAGTCTATATGCACTTTATATTTAGAATGGGTTTCTTACAGACAGCATAGCTTTAGTCTTACTTTTTATCCCATTTGATGATTTCTGCTGTTTAATTGGTATGCTCAGGCCATTAACTTTTAATGTTATTGTTGATATAATTGAATTGAAATTTACCACTTATTCCTTTGAATTTTTCCCGTCTGTTCATTTGCTTTTTTGTTATTTTTTTTCCTGCCTGCTTTTGGATTAATAGCCTGGTTTCTATTATTCCATATCATTTTCTTCCTTAGCTTATTGACTGTACATATTTTTCTGTTTGTTTTTGGTGGTTCCCTTTGATTTTGTAGGCACATTAACTTATCACGGTGTCCTAGTTCATGTGTAGCTCATGAACCTGAGGATCCTATACTCCCTTCCATACATTCTGTTCCTCTGTGTTATAGGCTGTTTAACATAGTACTTTTGCCTTAGTCAACTGTATTTTAAGTAGAATTAAATTTATTTTTAAAGTATTTTATATTTACACACATATTGTCATTCCTGATGCTCTTTATCCCTTCATGTAAATAGATTTCAGTCGGGATTTTTTTCTTTTTTTCTGTTTGAAAGATGTCCTTTAACATTCTCTTGTGGTGTTGGTTTGCTGGTGACATTCTTTTTGTGTATCTGAAAAAAACCTTTTACTTTTGAAATATATTTTCCCTGGGTATAAAATTTTAAGTTGACAGGTTCTTTTTCCCCCCTGCAGTACTTTAACTGTTTGTTTCACTGTTTGCAGTGTGTCTGACAAGAAGTCTGCTCTCATTCTTTTGGCCGTCAGTGCATCAGATATTCTTTCTATCCCTCACTCTTTTCCCAGGACTTCAGTTATAGTATATTAAACTGACTGAAGTGGTCCCTCAGCTCACTCATAGTGTGCTCTTTCATCTTTTTTCAGTCTCTTTTCTCTCTGTATTTCATTTTGGATGGTGTCTCTTGCTATATCTTTACATTTACTAACCTTTTTTCTGCAGTGTCTAATCCGCTGTTAATCCTGTTAGTGTATATTTTTTTAATCCAGAAATTGTGTTTTTCTCTCTATGTAAAAATTTACATCTTTTTAAATATCTTCCTTATCTCTTTTTAAAATAGTCACCCTCTAAATTCTAGGACGTGGAGATTACAGCATGTTCTCCCTTTCTTGAGAGAGAACAACCCGGGTTTGAACTGCTCAATGTGTACTACATGGTCTATAGTTGCCCATGTGCAGATGGGGAGTGCTGCCTGTAAAGTTAGATGTTGACTGTCAACTGCACAGGGTATCAGTGCGCTGACTTCCGAGTTGTTGATGGATCCACTACATCTATATCTATATCTATCTATATCTATATCTATATCTATCTATATATATATATAAAATATTTCTTACTGTTGTTCTCACTCACTGTTTCTCGTCACTCTGCTAATTTTACAGACTCTGTGTTTCCCAAGCACTCAAGTCTGTTTCCTCAGTTCAGGGGACACTGCTGGTATCTATGTGAATTCTCTTTTCATTCCAGTCCAGGAAACCTAACTGGGCAGTAAGCTAGGGCAACCGTAAGGGTCACTTTATTTATTTCCCTTTTATTAGGTATTCCTCTCCTGAACTGCCTATTGTCCAGTGTCTAAAAACCATTGTTTCATATATTTTTTCTTTTTTTTTTTTAAGTGGCGGAGTCAACCTGGTTTTTGTTACACCATCATGGCTATAAGCAGAAGATCCCCTCCCCATTTTCCCCCTACCATTATAGATTTCTTGGTAACCATAATTACTGTCTTTGCAGATGTCTATAAATGTTTGGTCTGTATTAAACTTTGAAGAGAAAAAAGGACTCAGTTCTTTTGCAAATGTTTGCACGGGGCCTGGCGTGACTTAAGTGGGGGAATGCGTCCACTTAGCAAGTATTGTTTTGTTGGCTGAAGAGTCATTATGAAACCTCATCATATTCTTAATATTGCACAGAAAGATGCTTTTGACATTGAGCTGATGTTCCAACTATGGCACAAGTGTTTTTCTAAGCTAATGCAGGATCATGTTCTAAAGCTGTCCAACTAAACAATTTCACCAAATGTAGCTGATTTCAACTTCATTACTGTTTGTTACCAATCGTGTACTCCAGCAGAGAACAACATCTGTAATATGGGTGGGTATTTTGTTAGAAATGTAGCATACCTACCAATTAGTTGGCTCTGCCAAATTAGCATGTGTTGGTCTGCGTCTCCAATTAAGGCAGCTGCTTGCATGTTGCTGTTCTACAGCTGGCACTAGGCATGTGGGAGTGTGCTGCTCCATGGCCAGACACTAGCTATACCTCTTAATTAAAATATTTGCTTATGTTTGTGTGATTTCTTTAAAACAGTAAGTGGTCTTTCCAATTGTGTTATTGATGGTTCCATGACTTTTGTATGAAACCGTTTTCTTGGTTAGGGAAATGTGGGACCAAGGTGTTCTGAAATGGCTCCCATTTAAATAGATAATTGGTGTTTCTCCTCCCACTTCTAAATTGTTGGTTGTTGTTTTAAGTGGATAATTGTAATTTGGGGTACAGCCTTCAGCATTAATAAAAGAATTTGTAGAAAGGCATATTCTTTAAAACGTAAAGTTCACTAGTCTTATATAGGGATTGCTTTCTTTTTCATCACAGAGAAAAGTATTTTTGAAAGGTTTTTGGAAAAGGTTCATTTTATCTTGATTTTTCTGGCAAGTGAAGTTCTATGTTTTCTTGTCAATTATCTATTGTTTTAATAATCTTTTTATACCATCAGCTATTAAATGTATAATTTATGTTATATGATGATCTTTAAAATAACTGCAAATCAAATTTAAGATAATCTACTGCTATATCTAATACTGGAATCAAAAGAGAAGATGAGTCCACTAAAACTGACAGGAAATTTCATAAATTTTGAATTACTTTATTCCTTTGTTATTAAAAAACAATAGAATTAATATTTTATAACATCAGTGTACTAGTAATAGAATATTGATAGAGTCAGCTTTTATTATACATTCATTCTGTTTAATGCTGTAGAGATGTGTAAGATCTAAAATGTAATCACTTTTCAGTAACTGATTAAAATATTAAGCCACAAATATAAATATATTCACTTTTGTGGAATACATAGAATCATGTTTAGGTATATGTAGTTTGAAAAGCACACTCCACACTGTTTTAAAAGGGCATCTCTGTTTATGAACCACTGATGGATTAAAATCCTCATTTTATTAATATGGAAACCAACTCTGAGAAGCCAAGTCATGGCTATTAATGGCAGAGGTGGACAGGGTTCAGATCTTTGGCTTCTTCCACTGTGTTTTCCATTACCCCCATGTTCTTAAATATACTTTAAATGCTGTGGCTAATAACTGAATGATAATCTTTGGGGAGGTACATTTTGAAAACTTTATGTCAGAATAACCTAGCATCAAGAGAACAACCAACAGGCTAGCTAAATTTGCATTATGACTATTTTTGAATGCAGTTGCCTATGACATTTATTATCATTGGATCATTTAAAGGATGTGTGAGCATTTTGATTGAATGGATGTATTCTTTTTCTTTAAGATAAAGCCATGTTTAAGTGTGTATTTAAGGAGGACTTTGACTTAGGAAAACCCTAATGTAACTATATAAAACTGTTGATATTAAAACAAGCTTTGACTAAAAGCAAATAGTCTTCTAGTAATGAATAAGTAGTGAAATAAACATTCATAACTGATTGTTAGAACCATCACGAGGACAACCTGGTAGCTTACCCAAGGTCACATAGTAGGCAGTGTGAATGTTAATACAGACCAACTAACTGCAGGCCGAGCTCTCTTTCCACTCCTAGGTGACACTTCTCATTATCCTCCCCTTCATGGTATTAATATAGGTTCTCACGGTGTCTTGAGTATAGAGAGAATCCATGTTTTGGGCTTCCATTTCTGAGTGGTATGGAAGATTCTAGAAGGCCATTATTCATCCTTGGTGTGTCTTTAGTTGTGGTCTGTGGAGTTGGATATTGGACTTGCAGTAAGATAGGGGGCACCCTTATGGGTGGGACTCCAGCTTTCCTTCTGCTTCCATGTTGGCCGCCCTGCTTTGATCGGTTTTGTACATGGAGTTCTGTGGACTTTTGATAAAATGACCTGGACTTTTGATAAAATGGCCTGTTGAAAGTGAAGTTTGGAAACCATTGCTGGAAACCCATACCTTCTCTGCTGTTCCTTGTTGTTTCCTTCTACCAAAGGACCGGATTACTCAGCATATGTTTCTATGTGCCTAGACTTTTTCTCTTCAGAGGAGGAGATGTTTTCTTCCCTAAAAGTCAACCTTTTGCTGTTATCTTGAACCCCAATCTGACATTTCTTGCTAGTACCATAAGGACTTGTTCCCATTATAGTCTTCTCTGCTATCTCCAACAGGTACCTTTTAGATGAGTTTTCTTGGGGTGCTTTTTCTTTAAAAAAAATCAGTGCTTGTCACTTAATTACATAAATCTTAATTGATGTCTTCGAAACTCCCAACGATCTGTTAACCCTGGGCCCAGCATTTCTGTAGAGCAGCTGTCAGCTGGAGCTGTGACCTACTTGCTCTTTAGGTGGAACCTGTCCTGTCACGCGTGTCCCATCCCCTCTGCACTCGCACAGTGCCTGCGTGTGTACTTTACCAGGCCCTCTTCACACAGCTGGGAAAAGTGCTTGGTCCCTGAGGACGTTTTGAGTTTGCAGCCTTATCCTTGACAGTCTTTCTAAGCAGCACATCTAGAGAGAAATTCTGTTTCATTTGCAGGGTGTGGTAGAACATTTGTATCACTTGGATACATTTATCTTCAAAAAAATGTACTTCTGGTATGGTATAGGTACACTTTTATCCTGCAATGCAGGGTACCCAAGTTTGATCCCTGGGTCAGGAAGATCCCCTGGAGAAGGAAATGGCAACCCACTCCAGTATTCTTGCCTGGAGAATCCCATGGACAGAAGAGCCTTGCAGCCTACAGTTCATGAGGTCGCAAAAAGCCAGACATGACCAAGAGACTAACACGAAAACTTTTGCATAGGTACACTTTATAAATATTCATTAATTTTGCTTTTGTCTTGTAAAAGAAAAGTGAAAGTGAAAGTCACTCAGTCGTGTCTGACTCTGCAATATATATATATTGCTGAACATCTAATCTTTTTACTGAACTGCTTTAACATTTTTCAGACTTAACAAATGTTTTATAAGTTGGTTCACCAGGCAGTTTTCTTTTGCTTGGCATGGCTCCAAGTTGCCAGAATTTGTAGTGAGCAGACTTAAAGTACACTTTAAAGATCGTGTTAATGGTAGTGGAGCCTGAGTATGGTAGATTACTGCGTTGAATGGGAAATCGATAGTGTAAGCTCCCCCATTGCACCCCACCCCTGCTTTCTCTTAAAAGTTCATTCTTAAAAATGTTACAGAACAAATATGTGTACTCATATAAGTTCACATGGCCCTTCCTAAGAAAATCATTTATTAAAATACGTTTTGGCTTTCCCTCCTTTCCATCACCCTTTCACACAGTTGAAATATTATTAATTGAGTTTTCTCTTGGCGTAACTACAAGATGATTTTTGCAAGAAGGGCTTAATGTTACTTAAATCATCATTTTACACAGCAGCACTGCCTCTGGGACTTTTACACAACACAGCTGCTTTTGGTAGATGAAGAAAATCAAGCCCTACTGCACAGACTTTTAGAAATATTGATATATTTTTAAAAGCAATTAAAATAGCCAACGAACTAGCTTGTGATCCAGTGCTAAGTCACTTAAGTCGTGTCCAACTCTTTGTGACCCTGTGGACCGTAGTCCACCAGTCCCTCTGTCCATGGGAGTCTCCAGGCAACAATACTGGAGTGTGAGCCACTGTTCCCTTCTGGGTCACATTTTCTTCTCCAAGTGTGATCCAGTATGAATGGAGAATAAATCGATAGGAGTGGTTACTTTTTCTTGAGGAGAACAGTGCATCGTAGGAATATGGGCTGTTTCTAAATCTTTTTTTGTGAATGGGTTTTACATTGTCAGATGCTTGTTTGGGGGGAAAGAAAATAACTTTCTAGCCTTTTTGAAGATGTTTAGAAAAATTAAAGAATATTTTATGGGGAAGATTTTATCTTACTAGATTTAAAAATATTTTGTAGTTTTAAAAAATAAGCTTTATTCTGTAGAGGTGATTTTAGGTTCACAGCAAAATTGAGGGGAAAGGTACAGAGATTCCTGTGTACACAGAGCGTCCCATGCTGTCAAAATCCTGCACCAGAGTATCAGCATTCCTTACAGCTGATGAATCTAGGTGTTAACACAGCATTATAACCCAAAATCTGTAGTGCAGGATAAATTTTTCATACTCTTGGAAGGAATATATTTAAATCTCAAGTTTGTTTTTGTTGTATACTGCTACAAAATGTGTCTTAGATGTCTCTGTTTGGATTCCTTGGCTTATACTCTTTTGGCTTAAAAAAAAAATGGCATGGAAAGTAAAATTTTTGCTTTCCACCAGTTAAGTTTTTTAAGTTTATCTTTGTTTTCAAAAAATATATTTTACTACATGCCTGTCTTTTCTGTGTCTATATTGTTCACTGGACACAAGCTGAAAGGGATGAGTTTAGGTCTCAGGTTAGAAATGCATATGCTTCTAGAGACCAGGTAGGTAATGAAATGAATCAACTGGGCTAGAATGAGGCAAGAAGGAGCAGTCAGGTCTGGAGACCCAGGGACTTCTCATCCTGTGTAAGGATGTTGGCTCTTGCCAAGAGTTACTATGTGGCAGTTCAAGCCTGAGGGTACCACTATTTCTAGTTATTTTAAAAGGATTGTAAAAAGAAACCAAGATGTCTTAAGTAAAACTTAGCAGTTTTACATCAACTTAACTCTAATTGGGGCCAGATAAAATTGAGGAGGCCCCAACAATCTGTGGGCGAGTATTTCATTTCCTTTTATCAAAGTGTTATTAGCCATTCAGGTATGGCCTAATCAAATCCCTTATGATTATACAGCGAGGGTGACGAATAGATTCAAGGGATTAGATCTAGTAGACAGAATGCCTGAAGAACTATGGACAGAGGTTCATAACGTAGCTATAGGAGGCAGTGACCAAAACCATCCCAAAGAAAAAGAAATGCAAGAAGACAAACTGGTTGTCTGCGGAGACTTTATAAATAGCTGAGGAAAGAAGAGAAGTGAAAAGCAAGGGAGAAAGGGAAAGAGATACCCACAGAATGCAGAGTTCCAGAGAATAGCAAGGGGAGATAAAAAGGCCTTGTTCAGTGAACAGTGCAAAGAAACAGAGGAAAACAACAGGATGGGAAAGACTAGAGATCTCTTCAAGAAGATGGAGATAGCAAGGGAACATTTCATGAAAGGATGGGCATGATAAAGGACAGAAATGGTAAGGACCTAACAGAAGCAGAAGAGATTAACAAAAGGTGGTAAGAATGTGCAGAAGAACTATACAAAAAAGGTCTTAATGACCTGGATAACCACAATGGTGTTGTCATTCCCTAGAGTCGGACATCCAGGATTTTGAAGTTGAGTGGGCCTTAGGAAGCATTACTACAAACAAAGCTAGTGGAGGTGATAGAATTCTAGCTGAATTATTTAAAATCTTAAAAGATGATGGTGTTAAAGTGCTGCACTCAGTATGTCAGCAAATTTGGAAAACTCAGCAGTGGCCACAGGACTGGAAAAGGTCAGTTTACATTCCAATCCCAAATAAGGGCCATGCCAAAGAATGTTCAAGCTATCGTATAATTGTACTCATTTCACATACTAGGAAGATTGTGCTCAAAATTCTGCAAGCTAAACTTCAATGATACATGAACCGAGAACTTTCAGACTTAGAAGCTGGATTTAGAAAAGGCAAGAGGAACCAGAGATCAAATTGCCAACATAGTTGGATCACAGAGAAAGCAAGGAAACTTCAGAAAAACATCTACTTCTGCTTCATTGACTATGAGAAAGCCTTTGACTTTGTAGATCACAACAAATTGGAAAATTCTTAAAGATATGGGAATACCAGACCACCTTACCTGTCTCCTGAGAAACCTGTATGGGGGTCAGGAAGCAACAGTTAGATCCTTACATAAAACAACTGACTTTCAAAATTGGGAAAGGATTATGACAAAGCTGTATATTGTCACTCTTTTTATTTAACTTATATGCAGAGTACATCATGTGAAATGCTGGGCCACAAGCTGGAATCAAAACTGCTGGGAGAAATAACAATCTCAGATATGCAGATGATAGTACTCTAATGGCGAAAGCAAAGAGGAACTAGAGAGCCTCTTGAGGGTGAAAGAGCAGAGTGAAAAAGTTGGCTTAAACTCAACATTAAAAAAAACGAAGATCATGGCATCGGGTCCCATCACTTCATGGCAAGTAGATGGGGAAACAGTGGAAGCACTAACAGATTTTCTTTTCTTGGGTTCCAAAGTCACTGTGATTGCTGACTGCAGCCATGCAATTAGAAGATGCTTGCTTCTTGGAAGGAAAGCTGTGACAAACCTAGACAGCATATTAAAAAGCAAAGACATCAGCTTGCTGACAAAGGTCTGTATAATCAAAGTTATGGTTTTTCCAGTAGTCTTGTATAGATGTGAGAGCTGGACCATAAAAATTCAGCTGAGCACTGAAGAATTGATCCTTTTGAATTGTAGTGCTGGAGAAGACTTTTGAGAGCCCCTTGAACTGCAAGGAGATCAAACCAGTTAATCCTAATGGAAATCAACCCTCAATATTTATTGGAAGGACTGATGCTTGAAGCTGAAGCTCCTATACTTTGGCTACCTGATGCCAAGAGCCAGCTCATTGGAAAAGACTCTGGTGCTGGAAAAGACTGAAGGCAAAAAGAGAAGGGGATAACAGAGAATGAGATGGTTGGATGGCATCACCGATTCAGTGGACATGAATTTGAGCAAAGTCTGGGAGACAGTGAAGGACAGAGAAGCCTGGCATGCTGCTTGTCCATGGAGTTGCAAAAGTGGGACACAACTTAGCAACTGAACAACAATTATTTCTCTGATCATTAAATGTACTGGGGACTGTTCTCAGAGCTTTATAGAAATCAACTCATTGAATCAAGCAACACTGGAGTTGGTACTTCTGTTATCCCCATATGAAAGGTGATATAAGTCAGATACAGTTGACCCACAGTCAGAAGGGTGCCTGTCTGTGGTAAACAATTTAGGATGCTCCTAAAGATTCATAAATCAAATCCCTTATGATTATGCCGTGGAAGTGAGAAATAGATTTAAGGGACTAGGTCTGATAGATAGAGTGCCTGATGAACTATGGATGGAGGTTCATGACATTGTACAGGAGACAGGGATCAAGACCATCCCCATGGAAAAGAAATGCAAAAAGGCAAAACGGCTTTCTGGGGAGGCCTTACAAATAGCTGTGAAAAGAAGAGAAGTGAAAAGCAAAGGAGAAAAGGAAAGATATAAGCATCTGAATGCAGAGTTCCAAAGAATAGCAAGGAGAGATAAGAAAGCCTTCCTCAGCGATCAATGCAAAGAAATAGAGGAAAACAACAGAATGGGAAAGACCAGAGATCTCTTCAAGAAAATTAGAGATACCAAGGGAACATTTCATGAGAAGATGGGCTCGATAAAGGACAGAAATGGTCTGGACCTAACAGAAGCAGAAGATATTAAGAAGAGGTGGCAAGAATACACGGAAGAACTGTACAAAAAAGATCTTCATGACCAAGATAATCACGATGGTGTGATTACTCACCTAGAGCCAGACATCCTGGAATGGGAAGTCAAGTGGGCCTTAGAAAGCATCACTATGAGCCAAGCTAGTGGAGGTGATGGAATTCCAGTTGAGCTATTTCAAATCCTGAAAGATGATGCTGTGAAGGTGCTGCACTCAATATGCCAGCAAATTTGGAAAACTCCAGCAGTGGCCACAGGACTGGAAAAGGTCAGTTTTCATTCCAATTCCAAAGAAAGGCAATGCCAAAGAATGCTCAAACTACCACACAATTGCACTCATCTCACATGCTAGTAAAGTAATGCTCAAAATTCTCCAAGCCATGCTTCAGCAATACGTGAACCGTGAACTTCCAGATGTTCAAGCTGGTTTTAGAAAAGGCAGAGGAACCAGAGATCAAATTGCCAACATCCTCTGGATCATGGAAAAAGCAAGAGAGTTCAGAAAAACATCTATTTCTGCTTTATTGACTATGCCAAAGCCTTTAACTGTGTGGATCACAGTAAAATGTGGAAAATTCTTTAAGAGATGGGAATACCAGACCTCCTGACCTGCCCCTTGAGAAACCTCTATGCAGGTCAGGAAGCAACAGTTAGAACTGGACATGAAACAACAGACTGGTTCCCAATAGGAAAAAGAGTACGTCAAGGCTGTGTATTGTCACCCTGCTTATTTAACTTATATGCAAAGTACATCATGAGAAACACTGGGCTGGAAGAAGCGCAAGCTGGAATCAAGATTGCTGGGGGAAATATCAATAACCTCAGATATGCAGATGACACCACCCTTATGGCAGAAAGTGAAAAGGAACTAAAGAGCCTCTTGATGAAGGTGAAAGAGGAGAGTGAAAAAGTTATCTTAAAGCTCAACATTCAGAAAACGAAGATCATGGCATCTGGTCCCATCACTTCATGGGAAATAGATGGGGAAACAATGAAAACAGTGTCAGACTTTAGTTTTGGGGCTCCAAGATCATTGCAGATGGTGATTGCAGCCATGAAATTAAAAGACACTTACTCCTTGGAAGGAAAGTTATGACTAACCTAGATAGCATATTCAAAAGCAGAGACATTATTTTGCCAACCAAGGTCCATCTAGTCAAGGCTATGATTTTTCCAGTAGTCGTGTATGGATGTGGGAGTTGGACTGTGAAGACAGGTGAGCACCGAAGAATTGATGCTTTTGAACTGTGGTGTTGGAGAAGACTCTTGAGAATCCCTTGGACTGCAAGGTGATCCAACCAGTCCATTCTAAAGGAGATTAGTCCTGGGTGTTCTTTGGAAGGAATGATGCTAAAACTGAAACTCCAGTACTTTGGCCACCTCATGAGAAGAGTTGACTCATTGGAAAAGACTCTGATGCTGGGAGGGATTGGGGGCAGGAGGAGAAGGGGACAACAGAGGATGAGATGGCTGGATGGCATCGCCAACTCTATGGACATGAGTGTGAGTGAACTCCAAGAGTTGGTGATGGACAGGGAGGCCTGGCGTGCTGCAATTCATGGGGTTGTAAAGAGTCAGACATGACTGAGTGACTGAACTGAACTAACTTAAAGATTCATGTACCACAGTGCACAGACCCCATAGAAGCTCCTCCCCTTGAGTGTAGGCAGGATATCTTGTAACTAGGTTATATTTTATGGCAAAGGTGAAGGGAATTAGCAGATGCAAGTAAGGTCTCTCATCAGTTGACTTTGAGTTCTTCTAAAGGGAGATTTTCTTTGATGGGCCTGACCTCATTAGGTGAGCTCTTTCCAAGCTGGCTCAAGCCTTCCCCGAGGTGAAGAGATTTGAAGCAGCGGAATTATTCTTTTGGCCTCGAAGAAGCAAACTGCCTTGTTATGGCGAGGACCATATGACAGGGAATGGCAAGTGGCCTCTAAGACCAGAGAGGCCAAGTTTTACAACTGCAAGGAACGGTTTTCTGTCCAATAGCCAGTGAGCTTGAAAGCAGATCCTGAACCTCAGGTGAGATCACAGACTTCTGAGACTCTGAGTGCAGGACTCAGCTATGCCATGCCTAGATTCTTGACCTACAGAATCTGGGGGCTGATGAATGCCTGTTGTTCTAAACAGGCAAGTTTGTGGTCGTTTAATGTGCACCAATAGGCAACTCGTATCTGTTCTCTGTTTCACATTTCTGAGGTCACACTGCAGATCTGGGGGGTGGATCCTGGCGGCGCAGGTACAGAGTACACCGCCTCGTGTCACGAATGATCCTAAGAATGTATTTTTTAAAGCCTCCACTCTGTCCTTCATGGCCACAGGTGTATATTCTGCTATGATGTTTTTATAAATCCACTTTTGCGGGCAACTCTGGAATTACTCTAAGTTCTCTTTTTATCTCCCCCCCCCTAAATTAAGAAGCTGTATAAATGTATACATATAAAATTTATTTATGCATGGAAATATTCTTTATATAATATATTCAAATCAGTTTTTATTAAAAAGCAGTATTTTTTCTGTATTGTGAACTAGTGTTAATGTTTCTAATCTCTTTGATATGAAGTTGGAAAGAATGTGCATTTCAGGGTATGCAGATAAAGTATTTGCTGAAATCCCTTTGAGATATTGTAGAAAGTTTATTTTCATTGATTCAAAGTTTTAAAAGATGATGGAATATTTTACAACTTGTAATTGAATTAATGACATTCATCCTGAACTCTCTGACCTTCAGAACTTACAGTTTATCTCATATTTTAAAATCGTGAAATGGAACTGATCATTTTTTACTTCACCTTCATGTACTTTTAAATATGTGAAACTTGCCCAAAGTGATGCAAAGTACGTGGCATGGAATATAATCTACCATGTGGGTAATAAAAACTCACCCGTTCTTATTATAGGTATTAATGATTAGTTAATCTTAATTATTAAGGATTATCAGGGTTCTTAAATGAGCTGGAGTCCATACCTTTTAAAAAATGTTCCATTTTGGAGTGTGCAGTCAATTGACAGCATTGTTTTTAATCCAGAATGCTCTATTAAATACTGAGTACTGTTAACAGAACATGATTCTGTGGCCATGGGTTAGCTGTTGGGTGACCTGGCTCCATCTCTGTCCTTCCTCTGAGGATCTGAGCCACCTGGCTGCCTGTTGCACTTTGTGTCGGACAGATGTATTCACATCTGTGATGTTGATAATATCTGCTTTCTATAACTTAGAGGATTATTGTAAGGATCAAACAAGATAATATACTTGAGAAATTTCTGAATGTAAGGGAAAAGCTTAAATTTCAGTACTTGCCTTCCCCAGTATAATGTGTTAATTGCTTTCTTGGGAGCTAAGTGAGAAGTGTAATTAGTGTTGTCTTCCCTGGTGGCTCAGCAGTAAAGAATCTGCCTGCCAGGTTGAATCCCTGGGTTGGGAAGATCCCCTGGAAAAGGAAATGGCAACCCACTCCAGTTTTCTTGCCTGGAGAATTCCATGGACAGAGGAGCCTGGTGGGCTACAGTCCATGGGGTCCCAAAGAGTCAGACACGACTGAGCGACTTTTTCAGTCACTAAGTCTTATTTGTTGGTGGCACTTGATAATGAGGAACAGGAGAGGATAAAAGGGAGATAAAAGATCTCTTGCTTTTCAAGGTAACGCTTCATGGCAGTCACACTGTGGTCATTACTGAAGCTTATAAAGCAAAAAGGAAATGTTGCTACAGAAGGATGTTGGCTGAAGGCCCAGTTCTGTGACTGCCAGGGGTCTGCCTGAGTTTATTACCTTTAGGATACATGAATTGATTTCCTCAAAATGACCAGTGAGACTTCCTGAAAATTTGGTTGAAATACATATAGAGAGACATGGACTTTATTAATTACAGACACATTATGTTTTTATATTTTACATTAAATTGTATGACGTTTGTCAGTTGGAAAAATTTCAAGTACTCATTTTTTGCTTAGAAATAACTGAAAAGTATAGTAAATACAAGTAAATAAAGTTAACTTCTTGAGGATTCAACATTCAGTCAGTTGTCTAATTTAGTCTATTAATTACCTGTAATACTACGATTTTGTCATAGACTAGGATTGGCATGGAATTTAAACAGTGTTATATCAGTGTTATAACAGTGTTATACCAGTTTAACACATCATTAGGAATAGAATTTCTTAGCTTCAAAAAATAGTCCCATTTTAAAAGAATTTTTGTTGAGTCATTCCCTGTCCCTCTCACCTTGTTTTTATTTTTTTCCCCCATGGCATTTATTACCAAATATGATGAATTATATTTTTGCTTGTTTCTTTCCTGGTTCCCCCTACCCTGCGATAAACTCAAAGCTCCAAGATAAGCAGATTAGTTGGGTCATGGCTAATATTCCCACATATAAAAGGCATTCAAGAAATATTTGTTGAATGAGTGAATGAATGTCCATAGTATTAACTGCCTTATAAAGAGACTTTGGAAGATATGCTTTATTTTTTAACTAGAATATATAGTTGGTTTACAACGTTGGATTAGTTTCTGCTGTACAACCAAGTGAATCAGCTGTAAGTGTACGTATATCCCCTCCTTGTGCCTCCCTCCCACCCCAGCACCCCCAGCCATCCATTAAGGTCAACCACAGAGCACCAAGCTGAGCTCTCTGTGCTAGCCAGTAGGTTCCCATTAGCTGTCTGCTTCATGCAGTGCAGATACCTCAGTCCTAATCTCCTAATTCTGGAGGGTATGCTTTTTAGATGATTTAACTCCCCAGATTTGAATGACATCATCAGCAGGAGACTAGCTAAACTCAAAGTGTGGCGGGCCGTATTTCCAGATATTCATACACTGAGTTTCAAAAGTACACTTATGGCTTAAGTGTAGCAATGAACGTCAGCACGGCAAGAGTCATCCTAAAACTGAAAAAAAAAAAACTGTTGTTCTTTTGTTCCTCACAAAAAATGTGGATCTAAACGGAAGGCTTACCAGCCTCAGTTAATCCAGAAGCAGCGCCTGACGCCATCGAGAGAGAGTGGCACTGGGAATAAGGCGCCTTTTCCAGCGCTGCATCCCATCCGGGCTCTGACAGAACTTTCTGGCCTTGGACGAGCTATTTCACTTCAGTTTAAAATGGAGGCAGTCCTAGCACGGTGTTCTAGGATTGTGGTGCAAATTCAATCAGATGATTCATGGAAAACCCTTGGCGCAGTGCCTGGCACGTGACAAGCACTCAGAGGTCGCCCTTGTGGTTCTGTTAGAGGAGCGCTGTGAGATGAGAGAAACAGAACACGAGAGCTGCAAACTGTCAGAGGAACATATTCAGCTCCGCTGCTGAATATGGAGTCAGGTTGTAGCCAGACCTCAGTGGCCGGGGCGGGGTACCTGGAGTGGACCGCAGCAATTTGTTCATGATTGCTGCCAAAGAGTGCTGGTCAGGGTAGAGGGCGGAGAGAATCCGTGTGCACGTGTGTCTAAGACAGAAAGCTTAAACTCAGTTCCAAAGGAAACTCTTGGAGAACTGACCCAAGATTTAGAAGCTGAAACCTGATTTTGTCTGACTGTTCAGAGTAAACATACCTTTCAAGGGTAAACTTGGATGAAGTCAAGTTTAAGAGGCTGGTAAACAAAAACGACAGAGAATGAGATAGTTAGATGGCATCACTGACTCAATGGACATGAGTTTGAGCCAACTCTGGGAGATGGTGAAGGACAGGGAAGCCTGGCATGCTGCGGTCACAAGGACTCGAACACAACTGAGCGACTGTACAACAGCAAAACAAAACTGAATGTCCAGTTTTATTTGTTTATTTTTTATAGGAAGTATAACTCTGGTGAAGGCTAGCATGCTTATCAGTGTCACTGCTTCCTGTTGGCAGATGTAGCTTCGTGAGCGTGCTGTCTGTTGCTCAGAGAGTCTGTGTGTTTAGGGGCATCAAGCGAAAAGTCTGGCATTTCCATTTCCATGAAGGGAGCAGCCTTGCCAGGATACCTCGCGTTTGCTGCCTCTGGCCAACCTCCCTCAGCCTGTGCTTGGTGAACCTTCCAAAACTCGTCTTAGTGACTCTCATTTTCCTACATGCAGGTCTCTCCAGCATTCCCCTCTCTTCTGCCCAACACTTTATTTCTTTATATGGTATCCTGCTTGCGACTTGGCTTTCTTCATAGTTCTTGTAGACCTGGTAGCGAGTCTTGACTAGAGTAGTTATTTTTTTTCTTTTAAAATGACAGAAATGCTTCTGGCTTTCTGAAATTCATGAACTAATTAATTAATTCAGACTGTAAAAAAGCCAAAGTTGTGGAGAAGGAAATGGCAACCCACTCCAGTACTCTTGCCTGGAAAATCCCATGGACAGAGGAGCCTGGTGGGCTACAGTCCATGGGGTTGCAAAGAGTCAGACATGATTGAGCGAGCAGCCAGTCATTTTGAGGGGAGGAAACAGTCCCCCAAAAATCCAAGGCGCTCGCCAGAGGCCCCAGAGCTTTTGATGGCAGAGCCAGAACTGTGGCAGAGGACTCCCAGCTGCCAGGCCTCTTTCTTGATCCTGGCCTCAAGTTCCATCCCTGGTCCAGGAAGATCCCACATGCCTTGGAGCAGCTAAGCTACTGTGCCACAGCTGCTGAGCCCATGTACCACACTACTGAAGCCCGAGCAGCCTCGAGCCCATGCTGTGCAGCGAGACGCCCCCAGTGAGAAGCCCACACACCACAACTGGAGAGTAGCTCCTGCTTGGCACAGCTAGAGGAAAGCCCACACAGCAGTGAAGAGCCTGCACAGCCATAAATGAATAAAATCATGAAAAAGAAGGAAAAAGCCGAAGTTGGTTCCTTTTTCTCCTGTATCTAATTTAAAAACACAAATACCCTGACCGTTCTACATCTAGGAATTTATCTTACAGAAAAACTCAGGTCGCTAACTGCACGAAGATTTAGGTGTAGGATATTCAGCACACGTTGCAGTAGTGAGATATGAGAAATGACCCACATGTCTATCAGTGACTCCCTAATCCACTCTTCTGTTTGATTAGAGACAGGGCCCCGCCTTCTCTGTGGAGATGGTAGGCCCTAGATGGTTCTGTGTTAACAGACCAGCTTAAACGCAGGGCAGTGGGAACATAAGCCACCTCTTCTTGGTCAGTGACTCCTTCCAGACCTTGATACGGACGATCAGAACGTCAGTCATGTGATTCATTGCCTGTCTTGACCACAGTTCCAGAAGTAGAAGAGGTGACCAACATCCATAAATAGTCTTGAATGCTTTGACTCAGTAGGGCTCTTTGATGTGTTACTCAATTTTTTCTTTAACGACTTCCTGCCTTTGTCTGTTGCCTGCCTTATAGTTTTCCCAAATCTCACGCAGACTGTTCCCAAGGTGGCCTTAACTAGACTACAAATAACCTTGCCTTGGATTACGATTTATTCTGCATACTTCGGTTGTGTATGTATTATCATTATCATTATCTTTTATTATCATGGCTTTGGCCTGGGGAAGGGTCTTAGAAGCCGGGGTGGGCACATGTAAGGGAGCAGCCTCAGTTGCAGCCAGCACTTCCTCTGGTCAAACTGCTTTTGGCTTTGGTGCTAATGAACATAAACATTCTGTAGTTTCCTGGGTCCTGATTTTGTCTCTCTCTCTTTTTTTTTAAATAAAGCCTTGGTGACCTATAAAATTCCTCTGCATTCATCGGCTTCTTACATTCTGTTTCTTACAACTTGCCAGGTTACACTCCCCCTCTCTAAGACAATGAATTCTTCTTTAGATCTGTGCCCGTTCATACTGTGTTTTGAATGGCTTCTTAAATTATGGCCCAGAAATTCTATGTAATTAAAAATGTCTCTCAGTACGTACTGACCTGAAAGGCCTTGTTTATTTAAAAAGCATTTAGAGAGTAACATATTCAGAGAAGGTCTGGTCTTACTGTTGTTTAAAACAAAAATAAAAAACCAAAAAACCCAGCCTGCCAATGCCACATATGTACAAATAGAAAAATAACAAAACTCAAGAACCAACTGTGTATGTATATGTCTATATGCATCAAAGAAAGATCTATAGGATAACAGACCATTCACAGTGGTTATTTCTGGGGAGCTGTTAAACCAAAAACATTTATTCTTTTGAGGGTAATGAGTGCTTTGTGATTCCAAATAAAAACCTTATTTCTATAAAAAATATGTACATATACAGAGTATTTTGCCTACAAATTTAGGGAGTTCAGGGACTCTTCTAATAATTTTTCTGACTCAACCTGTGTGTTTTGATATTACTGTCTAATATCCATCTTAGTTGGTCTGTTTTTAAGTACTGAGAAAACAATTCATCTTTGCCTTTATGATATATACATTGTAATAATATGTATTGAACTTCTACTATATTGCTTTGAAGGAACCATAAGGGTAATAGAAATGATGTTGCCTCTGTCTGCTGCAGAGAAACTTGTTAATTAAAAGGTTTAACTCATAACTCCTTGAACTTCTTCTTAAAGGCCCATTCTACACAAATCATTCTAAAGTCTAGGGAGCCAGTTTTATTGTATATTAAGTGGGACCAACATGTTTTAAGACCAAATTTATGATATGATAGTTATATTTTTTACATGTTAAATACATACTTTATAGTAAATTGGGTCCTTAAGGCAATCAGTATTTGGGGGCATAATTTTACTGTTTTAAATTATTATAGAGGCTAATGGTATTATATGTTTATGTATTTATGTTACATTATTGGGTTTAGCTATGATTGGTTTTGGTACCAGAAATTCCAATTATAAAATTGTTTCTGTGGGCAAATGGGATCTATTTTTCAATATCTGTTTAGTGTACTTTCTGGAAATACTTTGAGCAAAGTATGTGGAGTTGCTTATATGTTTTTAGTGTGAAACTCCATAGGTAACCAAGAGTCTGTTTTGCCCTTCACAGCTCAAATATTACTTCATACTTTAATCTACCAAGCAAAGGCCCCAAATAAAGCTACCCCTTCTTAAACTAAGACTTAAACTAGTGTTTCATCAGCCTTTATTTTACATTATGTATCAAAGACATTTGTGTATCTAAGATGTTATTAAATTGTGTCTAACTCTTGGGATCCCATGAACCATATAGCCAGCCAGGCTCCTCTGTCCATGGGATTTCCCGGGCAAGGACCCTGGAGCGGGTCGCCCTTTCCTTCTACAGGGGATCTTCCCGACACAGGGATTGAAGCCCCATCTCCTGCATTGGCAGGTGAATTACCTTCCATGGAACTGCCTGGGAAGCCTGTATCTAAGATACTTGGATACATTTACCGTGTTCCAGGCTTTGGAGAAGAACCCAAGGTCTGCCTGCAGCGCCTTTGGCTACTCTATTAAAGTAGGTAGTGTCTCTCAGTGGCTACTCAGGTAGTGTCTCTCATCTCAGGAAGTGTCTCTCATCTCAGGAAGTGTCTCT
>NW_024070201.1:71464976-71502251 GCF_014754425.2 Oryx dammah
AGTGTCTCTCATCTCAGGAAGTGTCTCTCAGTGGCAACTAAGTGTGGGACACTGCCCAGTATGTTTTTGTGTCATGCCTGTGACACTGTACAGTTGGTTGCCAAAGCTTGTGTTCTTTGCTGGGAGCAGCTACACTCCAATCATAATGAGTAAAGTCACCACTTATATCTTAGTTTCCAGATACTATTTTCTAATAAAGGGTGCAGTGCTCCTTGGAGACATTACTTGTTCCAGGGCTGGGGCAGGGAAAATAGAAGGTGAGCCTGGAATATTTTATTGTGCCAGAACGCAAGAAAGTATTCAAAGAATAATGAGGATGCTTCAAAAAGACACAGAAACTAGTTTGAAGAGACTCCCTGTCATTAGTCAAATCTGGATAAATTGAACATTAAAATTAAAATGACAGACATGATAATTATTGAATAAAATAGGAAGTTATGAACCCAGGCTCATAATAATAAATGCATAAATTGAAATTTTAATGAGAAAGGGAATTTTATATAGTCTCAAAATCTCTCCCCACAAAAAACCCCAAATATTTGTAATTACAAAGGGGAAAATAGTAACTTTACAGTGGAAGAGCCAAGCAGTTACCACTTTAATAAGCGATCAAATTTATCTTCATGGGTAATAGGACAGTTGATAGGGTACAGTGAGAAACACAGTTTCATGTCTATGATATTCCAGCCAAGGATGTATAACCCAAATCTAATCATGAGGAAACATACAAACCTAAATTGAGGGATGTTCTACAAAGTAATTGGTTTGTGGTCTTTAAAGTGTCAAAGTCATAAAGGTCAAGAAAAGACCAGAAAACTGTTCCCAGGTTGGAAGGCTAAACAGACATGGGACCTAATGCAGTGGGTGACTCTGGTTTGGATCCTTTTGCTGTAAGGACATCGTTGAGACAGCTGATGAAATTTGAATAGATTCCAGGAGTTACAAGGAAATACTGTATCAAGGTTAATTTCTTAATTTTGATGCTTATATAATATTTAGGAGACTGTAGGAATTACATATGAAAGGAACATTCTTAAACTTTTTAGTCTCAGGACCCCTTTATACACTTAAAAATTGTGGAGAGTCCCATAGAGCTTTCGTTTATGTAGGATACAGCTATCAGTGTTTATTGTATTAGAAAGTCAAGCTGGCTAATTTTTAAAAATAATTTTTTAATTCATGTAAAAGTAATAGCAATAAACCCATTCTGTTAGTGTAATGTATTTTTAGTGAGGACAATAGCTATCTTCTAAAACAACAAGATTCAGTGAGAAGAGTGGCGTTATTTTACATTTCTAAAACTCTCTTTGATATCTGACATAGAAGACAGTTGTGTTTGCAGATCTGTTTCTGCATCCGTTATGTGAAGATATGTTCTTTTGGTTGAAGTTTAAAAGGAAAGGGCTTCCATGGTAGCTCAGCTGGTAAAGAATCCACCTGTTTGATTCCTGGATCAGGAAGATCCCCTGGAGAAAGGATAGGCTACCCACTCCAGTATCCCTGGGCTTCCCAGGAGGCTCAGATGCTAAAGAATATGCCTGCAATGCGGGAGACGTGGGTTCGATCCCTGTGTCAGAAAGAAGATCCCCTGGAGGAGGGCATGGCAACCCGCTCCAGTATTCATGCCTGGAGAATCCCCATGGACAGAGGAGCCTGGTGGTCCATGGGATCACAAAGGGTCAGACACGACTGAGCAGCTAAGCACAGCACAGCACATGAGAAGAAAATCTGGTTTACATGAATATGTAGTTGGAGAAGAGAAAGTGATTTGGGTAGCCTCTTCAGATAATTGTGGATATTTTTTTTGGTTACTACATCAACATTCCTTAAGTGGAAATTTCTTCAAGGTTAGTTGTGATATGGAATCTGAAAACATATCAATGAACTTTTCATACTTCATTGCCTTAAAATCCATATGTCTGTCTCCCACATTGAATAGGTCTTTGTCCATCATGATTTTTTAACTTTATGATCTTTTTTAACTTTTTGGTCTTTGGAAAATATTGGTTCCTGAGTTTTGCAAATCTTACAAATGTTGTCACTGTTCCCCTCCCCGCTCATCCCCCCCCGCCCCCCCCACCCGCCACCAAATTACAATTACTAATATCAGTCCTAATCTCATCAGAAAAAAAAATCTTTTCTGTCAGTCTCAGGATGGTGGATACAAGTTTTACAGGATTCTAATTTTCATTTAAAATCTCCCAATTTTACCATGGACAGTAAATCCCGTTGCTTTTCTTAAAGTGCCAGACTAGCTTCATCCATTTTTAGGATATGTCTGCCAAATCTGAAGAAGCATAGTTTTTCTGTCAGTTGTTCTTTAAAGTAAAATGATGCTGCCTGAAAAAAGGGCAGCTAATTCAGCTCACAACTCAATTGTGCTTGCTTTTTCTCAGGACGGCCATTATACTGGGTACACAGAAAAAGTGCTTTATGTAGACTTCCCATTTTGTCACATGGAACATTAAAAAGATGTATACACAAGGGTAGAGATTTAATAAAAATTATTTTACTGCTTCATACAGGAGCCATTTTTTAACAAAACTGACTTTTTTCTTTTTTACTGCTGGTCTGTGAAGAACACAGTGACTTTTAACATAGTTAGGTTTCTTGCGAAGATTCTAGCAGTTTTACCCACCATTACTTTTGTGCTATTGGTGCAGTTACCACCAACTAAAAAAGGCAAATAATGTCTTAGTAATTTTGACTCTAAAGAGCCATCAGGGTCATGGGTCACTATTTGAGAACGGCTACACTGAAGTATTTATGGGTGATGGAATCTGAATCAACTGAATGAAACATGGTTCAGGAAAAAAATTCCTTGTACAGTATTTGCAACTTTGAGATTATTTCAAAACTAAAAAAAACATAAATAAATGATAGCCTTTCAAATGATGTAGACTGAAATTTATGATGATAGTCATTTGTGAGTTTCAGCAAGATACCAGTAAATTCTTCTGCAGATTAAGTGGCATATGTCATTTAGTAAACTTTTTGGCATCTAGTTGATTCTTAGTAAATGATAACTTATGAATTATTGCTGTATTAACTGTTATCAGGTATTACTCCTGTTTAGTTGGTAGGCTATTAATTGCAGCCCTAAGCATTTTACATGGTACCTCTGAGTTCTTTAGGACATCCTAGAGTCTAGGTGACTGGTGTCAGACCTGTATTCTTAGTTCCAATAATATAGGACGAGACTGTAAATCAGCACTTTTGCTTTTACTTCGGTTTAATATGTAAAAATTGTGCTCCTTCTACTTTAAATGAAAAGTGTTGTTTTGTGTTACATAGAAAAATGGTTCTACTCTTGGCAAAATGGTGAACTGTATTGATCTTCAGAGTATTAATTGCCATAAAGTAGTTATTTCAATAGCTAATATTTTAAATTTTATGGTAATTTTTTCAAAAGTTCCTGGATTGGTTTTGTTTTGACTTTAAAGAAATAAAAGCAACTGTTAAGCTTCCTTTTTCTAAATACCTAAGTGAAAGACCTAGATCTTGAAAAGAATACTTTTTCCTGTGGTGAGATTTCACAAAACCAGAATGGAATCTTGTAAGAACAAAGTGACAGGTTGAAATAAAAAGAGGTCACTTTAAAACAAAAGCAGCACAGTCAGCATTTTTAGAAGAAAGGTACTGTGTGATGTTTGACTTTTAATTAATTCGAACTATCTTTTTATTTGAAAGAAGAGAGAAATGTTTGGAGGGTTACAGAAATATCCGTTTGGCTATGAACTTGAATTTTAGTTCACTATCTTGCACAGGAAATCGGTCAGCTCTGGCCCAGGTCTTACTGGCAGTATTCATTACCTTCTGTGTTCATGAGTTCCACGTGGTGGATTCAGCCAACCCCAGGATCACGTGGTATGTTTACAGTCCTGGGTTGGTAGAATTAGTGGATATGGTGGGCCCAATATGGGACTTGAGCCTCCGAGGATTTTTATATTCACAGGGCATCCTAGAAACAGAATACATGGATACCAAGAGACAAGTTTAATTTCATTTCTCAAGCCAACAAAGAGAGGTACCTCAAGAAAAAAAGTTGCTTTTCAAAAGAAAAAAGTATTTCGTGTGATTTTAAAAACAATGCTGAGACATAATTGGAGGAATTGTTATATATCTTTATCCCACAGCCCTTCAGGGTATTGGTTTTAACTTATCAGAGCTTCTACCTTGGAAGAAAGACAATAGAGGCAGTCATGTTGTGGACCGTTGTGGTGGACAAGGATCAGGGTACTCAGAAGTATGTCTCCAAAGCTTCGGTGAAGTTCTTACTCTTCTCCAGTGGTGGGCTGTTGCTGAGTTGTAAACGGGTGGTTGTATGAAGAGCCTCGGGTAAGAGATGTGGTGAACGTGGAAATGAAGATTGTATTGGGGTGGCCAAAAGCTTTGTTCAAACCTGAGTATAATGGTCCCCGCTTATGTTCCAGGAGCTTCTTGTATCCTTGTGCTCATGTTTAAAATGGAGGTTTCTTGTTCATCTATGCTGGCTTCTGTTGGCAGGGCCAGATGAGAGTTGATAGGCTATGGGAAGCGGGGAGATGCCTAGATTTATTTCCACAGTTCCTAGGGAAGCCAGCTGTCTCCCACCCCAGCCTTTTAGAACATCTGTCATTATTCTATCCTAAGGGCCTTGGCCCAGAGAGCGGCATCTCCTGTCCTATGTTTATGTACGTGCTTCTATTTTTGACTCACACAGAGCTTGGTGGTGGTGGTTTGGGGGGCAGTTCATGGAGTCCTCAAAGCTGGTCCACGGACCTCGTCAAGAGCATGTATATCCCATAACCTCGGGAAAGGAAATGTGAGGGAAGACTCCTGGATTCTTCTGGGGGAGTTTTCCTCACTATAAAAGGGACCTAAACAGAATGTCCCATCGTTGATTCTGAATGTTGCCTGCATGGATGCTTGGAATGGCAGTGGCACTCTTGAAACCAAGGGAAGAGCCAGTCTAGGGGAATAAGAGAAAGGGTGGAAGGACTCTGGAGCCTTTGTGACATTGTTGAGCAACTGAACAAAACAGATCCAAGTCCTTGTCCTCACAAGCTTAATTCTAGTGGGAGCGGATGGCAATAAACATGTACATTAACAAAGTACATAGATTAGAGAGGGGTAAGCACAATGGGATGGAAGAAAGCAGAGAAGGGGGAGACGGAGTGCAGGAGAGGAGTAGCTGCGTTTTTCAAAGGCTGGCCAAGGAAGACTTCTCTGACCCAATAGAGATGCAGGGTCTGGAAGAGCATTCCAGACAGAGGGCGTAGAAAGTGCAAAAGCCTTGAGTGTATTTGGAAAAGATTCTGTGTCTGCAGAACTGCCAGGACCCCTGTGAACAAGGCTGAGGAGTGACCGGAGAGTAAGTGGGTAAGGATGAGTTTGGTATCAGGCTGTTGCTGAAGACTTTTTTACTGTATGTGAGATGGCACCCTTTGGAGGTTTGCAAGGAGGGAAGTGACAGCATCTGACCTATGTTTTAAAAAGAAGAAAAGCCCACAATAGGGGCAGTGGAGAAAAGTTAAGAGAAAGAAAACAGTATTAATTGGACTAGAGCAGGATTCAGAGAAATTCAGGTATAAGTTCAAATTTTTATGTATCTGGAAAAACTTGCATCAAAAGCCATTTTATTTATCCTAATGTGACGACATAAGAAAACTTAAAACTTACTTATGCCATATGTATATAAGGCTGTGCCATGTAAGTACATTCACCAAATCTTCTGAGATCTAAATGTAAATTTGATTCAGTGGCTGTTAGGTGGCTTTTATTACTAGAGAGAAATTTTCCTAAATGTCAGCATATAGTGGTAGTGTGGAAACAGACTTAGCTTTTCTTAAATAAATAGATAAACTTTATCTTATTTTACCTCTGGAATAAAGTTTTACTTTCAATAAAAGGTTTCCTTCAGCCTTTTGATTTTAGTCTTTTTTCTTGTGAATTGGTGGCTCTAATAAAGGCAGGAGCTCTTTACTTACTTGAGGTAAATTCTGTGAACCATTCGTGATAAGACATGTTAGACCAGCTATGGGGGAGAACCCTGGATCTGGCTGTCCATTACATGAACACATAGCATAATTAATTTATATTCGAATTATAGGTGTACCTTTAACACTAGATAAGGTGTTTTCCAGGTCAATTTTTATCCTCTCTAGTTTATTCATAGATTCCTATCTAGAGTTGATAACTTTTCATTGAGTCTAACTAAGAATAAATCTGTTGTGAACCAGCTGTTTTAGTTTCAGACATAAATCTTTTTAGGTCAAGAACAGAAATCTCTGTGGATTAATGCTGTATATTCTGTGATGAGCCGGCATTGACTTCAAAGGAAGAACATTTTATTTTTGGAAGTGGGGTTTTTAAGTTAATTCCTTGAATTCTCATCCAGTTCCAAAGAATAAACATTCTTAGAGACTTTATGGACTGCCTCCTATATGCCAGTACATAGAAGTGTTGGTGATATTTTTGTACCTTTGTGTTGATAGTACTAATGAGTATTACTACCTTCTAAAAAGACTCTTGATGAAAGTGAAAGAGAAGAGTGAAAAAGTTGGCTTAAAGCTCAACATTCAGAAAACTAAGATGATGGCATCTGGTCCCATCACTTCATGGGAAATAGATGGGGGAACAGTGGAAACAGTGTCAGACTTTATTTTTCTGGGCTCCAAAATCACTGCAGATGGTGACTGCAGCCATGAAATCTTACTCCTTGGAAGGAAAGTTATGACCAACCTAGATAGCATATTCAAAAGCAGAGACATTACTTTGCCAACAAAGGTCCGTCTAGTTAAGGCTATGGTTTTTCCTGTGGTCATGTATGAATGTGAGAGTTGGACTGTGAAGAAAGCGGAGCACCGAAGAATTGATGCTTTTGAACTGTGGTGTTGGAGAAGACTCTTGAGAGTCCCTTGGACTGCAAGGAGATCCAACCCGTCCATTCTGAAGGAGATCAGCCCTGGGATTTCTTTGGAAGGAATGATGCTAAAGCTGAAGCTCCAGTACTTTGGCCACCTCATGAGAAGAGTTGACTCATTGGAAAAGACTGTGATGCTGGGAGGGATTGGGGGCAGGAGGAGAAGGGGACGACAGAGGATGAGATGGCTGGATGGCATCACTGACTCGATGGGTGTGAGTTTGAGTGCACTCCGGGAGTTGGTGATGGACAGGGAGGCCTGTTGTGTTGTGATTCATGGGGTCGCAAAGAGTCGGACATGACTGAGCAACTGAACTGAACTGACCTTCATTTTCAGAAGAGGATGCAGAGGCCCATAGACTTGCTCAAAGTCATTTAGCAAATAAGTGTGGAAGTGAAATTGGTACCCATGTCTCGGTAACCTCACCGTTGATGCCGTGTTCTCAGAGCAGCTCACTGGTGAAGGCAGAAATCAACATGACATGTTCCTTTTCATAAATATGCTTTCTCCAGCGCCTCACTTCTCAGTGTGTTATTTCCCTTAGCTCTGTTTAGACCTTAATGGTCCTGTGCAAAGTGGAACACAGGTCTTTCTTGTGTCACTGTATGGCTCCATTACAGTGCATTTTATGTGGGCTTTTTAAATGTAGTGACTATTTATTATTAACCAAGTTTCCAAATTCTAATATCATATTCTTTTTATTTCCAGATTAATAATATGGATTTTTTTTGTTTTCATAGACACACTTTGCAATATTTTGTGACATAGAGACTTCTTCCAGAAAGAATGAAGTTATCAATTTACAATTAAAATCATAAAGCCAGAGATACTTAAAGAGTATACAGCATGATGATATGAACGATGTTTTATAGTTTGTATCTAAGGGTCTAAAAAGTCGTCATTATTGATTTATAGGAGAACTGATTAAGGAACATTCAGGCAACTCTGTGATAACGCTGGAATTTTTGTTTCAGAACTATTGTGCTGGTTCTATAGCATCTCTTAGATGGTCTCATGATTGCTTAAAATTATCCTGGTCTAAATTTTATCTCAAATTGGGATGGGGAATGTGTTTGAAAGAGTAATGTCATCAAATGCTTGAATCTTATTTGCCATATATTAATTTTCCTCTCTCTATTTGTGTTTTTTTTTTTTCCCTAGGAGAAAAATTCAAAGTGGAAACAAAGACCATTGCCGTTGACTTTACGTTAGAAGATATTTATGACAAAATTAAAACAAGCTTGGCAGGTCTTGAGATTGGAGTTTTAGGTTTGTATCTTTGTCACAGTTATAGATTCTTCTTGCATGTGTTGATTAGTACTGTTTTCATTTTGAATGTTAGGTGTTCAACTGATGGCCTAACTAGTGGAAAGAAAATTGTCTTGTTAATACAAATGATCATTAGATGATATTAATTTATATATGTGTGAAACTTTATGTTTTATGTTGTGTTTTAATGACGACTACAATTTAGGTTGTTTTCTTGGCCTGCTTTATTTCCACTCTTTCATTCTCTCGGTATGTAATTGGACAAGGAAATGGCAACCCACTCCAGCATTCTTGCCTGGAGAATCCCAGGGACAGAGGAGCCTAGTGGGCTGCCGTCTATGGGGTCGCAGAGTCGGACATGACTGAAGGGACTTAGCAGCAGCAGCAGCATAATATTATAATCTTTTACAGCAGGTGATGCTGACCCATTTTTATAGTTGAGGAAATAAAGGCTTAGAGGGGTATTTCTTAGCCTTTGTTCAGTATTACCCTCTCCCCAACAAGGAGTCTTTTTAGACATTGTTTTCCACTTCCCTCCCATGAAATTTTAGTACCACAGATACCCTGTGTATCTTGTTTACGTGCTATACCTGTGCTTTATACGGAAAGGTTAAGAGCTCACACCACACCCCCAAAACAATTTTTGCCCACTGAGGGGAGCTATCACCCCAGTCGAGAAGACTTGACTCAGATGAATGACTTGCCTGAGGTCACACAGAGGCTGAGAACTGCACCTGGGTTTTAGCCACTACAGTAAATCCCCTACCTAAAAACGAGTTCCATTCTGAGAGCGTGTTCCTAAGTCCAGTCAGTAAGTCCACCAAAGTTAGCCTAGGTCCCAGCTAACACAGCTGACTATATAATACTGTACTGTAATAGGTGTATAATATTTTTCACACAAAAAACAAACAAGCACAAAAAAACAGAGAACATGTTTTTAATCTTATACAGTACCTTGAAAAGCACTATTGAGTACTGTTGTACTTTTGTACTTTTCAGTAGTGTACTAAAAGTACTATCGTACTTTTCAGCAGTGATGTACCTACCAGCCACGTCACTGCTGCTTTAAGCTTGCTTCCGGACATCTTGGGCTTAAAATAAAGATACTGCACGACTGCACTCTACGCAGTTGTTGTTGTTGTTTTTGTTCAGTCACCCAGTCGTAGCTGACTCTTTGCAACCCCATGAACTGCAGCATGCCAAGCTTCTCTGTCCTTCACTGTCTCCTGGAGTTTGCTCAGACTCATGTCCATTGAGTTGATGATGCCATCCAACCATCTCATCCTCTATCAGCCCCTTCTCCTCCCACCTTCAGTCTTTCCCAGCATCAGGGTCTTTTCCAGTGAGTCAGTTGTTCACATCAGGTGGACAAAGTATTGGAGCTTCAGCATCAGTCCTTCCTAGTGAATATTCAGGGTTGATTTCTTCTAGGGTTGGAGTGTTATAAAAGGCTTTCTTCAGCTGTTTTTTCCTGACCCAGATATAGAAAGTCTACAGCGTGAGTTTAGGCACAATAGGTAGATCTGTGAAGGATGAGGTACAGGGTACCCACTTCCCGAATCCTAGGACTTGTGTCAGCGCATAAGCATTAATGTTTAGACATAAGAATTGATACTTTCCTGGGCCATGTATGCTAATGGAACCACTGCTTTTGGAGTCCAGCCCCTTAGTAAATTGCAGCCTGTGAGTCAGCAGTTTCCACCCTTCTTTATTCATTCACCAGTCAGTGAACTGGAGATACAACAATGAACAAGAAAGCACCTAGCTTTATGTAGTATAATGTTCTGAATGGAAAGACAGCCCTGATCAAAAATAGTTATCTATGGGATAAGTGTTGAGACAGGGAGGGCAGGGTGTAATAAAGAGGATGAAAGGAATGGCAGAGTTGATATGGGAAATAATAATGGTGACTTGGCTTAGCCAGTGGGGTAGGAAAAAGGATGATTCCAGAAATAGGAAGGGAGAAGAGGAAGCAGGACTCTACATGGGGGCGGCGCAAGAGAACTCTTGATGACCTTCAGGTTTCTGGCTTGAACATCTGTGTCGGTAACACGATCTAATAAAATGGGGAATCCTAGAAAAGGAAGCTTTTTGGGAACGAGGATCGTTTAAGTTTGGGGTTCTTCTAGGATGCCCAAATGGGTTCCTTCTTAATTAACTTTTTTGAGTATAGTTGCTTTACAATACTGTGTTAGTTTCTGCTGTACAGCGAAGTGAATCGGCTATCTGTATACATGTATCTCCTCTTTTTTGGATTTCCTTCCCACTTAGGTCACCACAGAGCACTGAGTAGAGTTCCCCGCGGTATACAGTAGGTTCTCATTAGTTGTCTCTTTTATACGTAGTACTGTATATATGGGCTTCCCTGATGGCTCAGTGGTAATAAATACGCCTGCCAGTGCAGGAGATTACCTGCCAGTGCCAACCCAGGGTTCGATCCCTGGGTCAGGAAGATCCCCTGGAGAAGGAAATGGCAACCCACTCCAGTATTCTTGCCTGGGAAATCCCATGGACAGAGGAGCCTGGTGGGCTACAGTCCATTGGGTGGCAAAAGAGTTAGATACAATTTAGCAACAAAACCACCACAACAGAAGTGTATTTATGTCAATCCCAATCTCCCAGTTCATCCCCTCCCCACCAGGTGGGGTTGTCAAGTTGATAGTTGGACATATGGGTCTAGTTTTCAGTAGAGCTCTGAACTAGAGATAGAGCTTAGAGGTCAGTCATCTCTGAGTAGTTGTCTCATTGGAGAAAGGAGACTGGCGCTAATCCAAGGAGAATGGAGAGAAAGCAAAGAGCAAAACTGAGACAGAGCTCTGTGTCATCACGGGCTGCCTGGAACTAGTGTGGAGGAGGGGTAGTTTTTTGCACAAGTTCAGCACTGTCCACTGGAAATATAATGCAAGCCAGGTATGTGATTTTAACCTGTCTTATAGCCACATTTTTAATAAATGAGAAGGAACAAAGGAAACTAATTTTAGTAATGTATTTTATTTTAACCCACTGTATCCAAAGTATTGTCACTTTACCAAGTAATTCACATAACACTTTTGGAAACATTTTATATTCTTTTTCTCATACCAAGTCTTCAAGTCATAGGGTGTGTTGTACATTTATAACATTATCTCAGTTCAGACTAGCTACATTTTAAATGTTCAGTAGCCACCCATACCTAGCGAAAGTGTTAGTTGCTCAGTAGTGTCTGACTCTTTGCAACCCAGTGGACTGTAGCCTTCCAGGCTTCTCTATCCATGGAGTTCTCCAGGCAAGAACACTGGAGTGGGTAGCCCTTCCCTCCTCTCCAGGGGATCTTCCTGATCCAGGGATCGAACCCTGGTCTCCTGCATTGCACGCAGATTCTTTACCATCTGAGCCACACACATGCCTAATGATAGACATCTGTCTCCAGTTCGTCTTGGCTCTCTCTCATCCTCAGTTTCTGTGGGAGAGCCATAAATATAACTGTGAGGTTTTTCTTACGCTTTGACATGGCTTTTAACCTGGGCAATTTTGCAGTGTCTGGCAGTATCCAGACACATTTCTGGTTGTCACTAATTGAGGAGAGAGGAGGAAGTTCTGTTGGCCCCTGTGCAGGGTGGGAGGGAATGGTGGTAAACGTGCTCAAGTGCTCGGATAGACTCCCTCCACAAAGGATGATCAGGCTGAAATCTCAGTAGTGCTGAGGTTGAGGTTAAAATCTTAACAGTGTGGCTTTGAAGTTATACTGTAATTAAACGATTTGATTGAATACTTACTTGGGTCCCCACACACATACACAGACAACTTAAGTTTTGAGTTCTAGGTTGGTTACAGCTCAGTAATAAAAATAATTAGAGCTAATGCTCCTTTAAAGTTTATAGCAGCACTTTCACATTCATTATACTAGTAATTGGCTATATACTTTGTTTTCTTCCTACTCTGTCAGAACTATCTCCTTAATCATAAGCTTTGTATAATTATTATTGACATTTATTAGCAGATATATTGCATTGTAATTTTAATTTGCCAAGATTTTTGAGGAAAATATTAAAATGTCCTTATGAGCTAAATTTTATCTTACTACTAGGTCATATTTCAACCTAAATCTTATAGTTCTTTCTCTAGTGTGTGTGTAACCATCTAGAACTTGTGGGAGGGGTCTGGTGTTGATTTTTTATATTATTATTATTACCTGAACATATAGCCTCTTCACTTTCTTCCCTCTTTCCCCACCCCAGTCCAGATCCTATTATACCCCCACCTCTGTCTAAGAAGGGTAAAATAATTTATTCTCCTTCCTCCTCTGCTTAACGTCAGTCTCACCTTTATAATATTACCTAAAATAACAAGCATATACATTGATTTCTAGTAAGATTTAGCAGTCAACCCATATTGTCATAAGAAAGATTTTTTTTTCTACTGAAGAAATTTTAATGAAACCAGTAATGATAAAAAGAAATAAAAATCACCAAGGTATATTCCATTTGTTTGAATAGCATTGACCACTAAAAGCATAGTCAATGCTTAATAGAGAATTTCTGTTTTCAGAATTGCAATAGAAAATGCTATGCGTTAGGAAAGAAATATTAACTTTTCAATAAGATAAGTGGGAAAAAAATGGCCAGGAATTCTGTGAATTCGTACTGAAAGCTCACCATTACTTGATCAGACTGCAAATGTGTAAGGTTGAAACGATAATCTCTTTACTCTGTTGTGTAAAATAAGCAAACATCTCCTGTCTTCTGTCAGGCAAATGCGAAGAAACACAGATTTAAGAAAAGTTAAAAACAAACTCTGGCTATTTAGAGAAAATGACATCAGTCCTGCTTTCAGTGAGCAGAATGTGACTGTTACAATGCTCAGTCGATTCCTCAAGAGAGACTCTCGCGTGTGTTCCAGATTGGTTGGAGGACTTCATGCCCTGCATCATGGAGTAGGCTTGGTTTTGAAGTATGCCACAGACAACACTTGTTTCAAATTCCACTCTGACTTTTTTTTTTTTACTTTTAAATAGTGGCATTCTTTATTCTAGAGGCAAAAATAGAAAGGTCCTTCTGGAAAAAGATGCTTAGTTTGTCATTCATTAAAAAAAAAAAAAAAAATCAACCATAGCTTTTTTCAAGCTTTCATGCATCCTGGACCAAGAGTTTCCCTATGCCAAGTGCTATGAAGGTCCTTTCCACCCATAGGCCATTATTTATGTAACTTGTAGAGTCCAGAAAATCGGTTGGTACCGGGCGTCGATCTGTAAGGGCTTAGTGTCTTAGACCTGTTGATTACCCATCAACTTTTTTCTGTCTCTACACAGTGCCCATAATTATATTAAGAGGCATCATTTAAATAACAACGGTATATATAGACAATAAAAGTCAGTTGATTGCAAAATCTGAGATAGACGTTATTCTCTTTTCTTCCTGTGCCCTTCATAAAGAAATAATTGTCCTATTAATGTATTTGGGGGGTCATTTTTTAATTGGTATCTTCCCTTCTCAGCTGAATGCAAAATATCTCTTGATTATCCTTACCTATGTAGCCTTACGGATTATGGGGAAAACATCAGAAGCATTTGTGTTCTGTTTTTCCCCTTCAACTTAGTATTTGTTCTGGGATGGAAAATAGTTGAGTGTTGTGAATTAAGTATCTTAAAAGATAGTTTGAGCAGAGATTAATAGTTAAGATCAGTCCTGTAACTCTGTAACTGTTTATATTTAATTTTCAAAGCTTCTTAACAAAAGACCCAAAATATTATTAGCTACTTGGGGGAAAGGACCAGTTAGCTTCAAAATGGCAAACTCCCAGGGAATTAGTTTGGTTGAGATCTCTAGAAGGCTTCGTTATAGTTCAGTCCCCAAAGTGTCAGAGGAAAAGGAAACAGATGGCTGAGAGTGGGGACCACAGGGCGGTAGGAACTGGGCTGAGGAAAACTTTTCTAGGAACCCTGGGAGGGGAGAAATCTTAAGCACTTTGGGAAGTTATTATGTGGCTTCTCAGTCCCAGTTGATGAAGGAAATTACAAGTAAAAGAGTCTTGCTGCTTTTTCAGAGGATTTTAAAATATGTAAAGCTACAGATGATCTTCTTGCCATTCTCAGGAACTTTCCTATTTAGAAATTAGTGTTAAAGTGCCTTCTTTTGAAATGTAAATGTCTCAGGAAGAGCAGTGACATCTTCATTTACATCTTATTGGTATTGGTGTATTCAGTTTACTGCCTACTTGCTGGATCAGTCACCTTGAGGAATGACTATTTCAGTTAAGGAAAGATGTGGAGAAATCATTTTGAAATGAAGTATCGAGGCTTAAAGAGCTAACTGTAGTGGTAGGCTGATGAATAGTGGGGGTGCTTAGGTGGTGGTGGCGATTTAGTTGCCAAGTCGTGTCCAGCCCAGCAGGCTCTTCTGTCCATGGGATTTCCCAGGCAAGAATACTGGAGTGGGTTGCCATTTTGTTCTCCAGGGGATCTTCCCAACCCAGGGATCAAACCTGGGTCTCCTGACTTGCAGGTGGATTCTTACTGATAGAGCTACCAGGGAAACCCAAGGGTGCCTAGAGAGGGGACAAAAAATAGAAGGGCAAGATAAGGTTAGTTGAGAGAGCACCAGTGATAAACTTTGGATGTCTGGAAACACCCTTCTTTCCTTTTCCTTTTTTTTTTTTCCCTTGCCCTGTAGCCCAGGTATAAAATGACTCTGGCTCAAGAAAGGACAGAGGCTATTGTTTTAGTATGCAAGAAAGGATTAGAGGAGCATGGTAGGATGGTAGCTTGTAGAGAGGGTGAATTTACTCTATTATGCCAGGATATAATTTTCATGCCTTCTTGGAGTTTGGGACATTTCCAAAACTTCTCTTTTCTAATACATTCAGGTTCTGTCCCAAACTGCCGGAGTTAGTGTAGATCCCACAGGTACGATGACACAGTCCCCAAATAGACTGCACTCACCTCAGACACGAGCTGTAAGTTTGAAGGTCCCCAGGCCACCTGCACTTCTGACCAACTGGCCACAAATTTGCAACTTGCTGTACTTAAAATTACAGTTTTCTTGTGCAGGATACAAATCAGGAGCAGCCAAACGAAGAGACACAAAGGGTAAGTCCGAGAGGGGTCCAGATGCAGTTTCTGTGCCCTGGCCTTGTGGGGTCAGGACCCATCACCCTTTCCATACATCGGTGTGTTCACCCCCTGGGAAGCTCCATCGAGCTCAGGGTCCAGAGTTTTTATTGGGGTTTCATTATTTAGGCATGATTAATCAAACCTTTGGCCACGTGATTCAACTCAATTTCCAGCCCCCATCCCTTTTCCACAGGCGGGGCTGGCTAAAAGCCCCAACTCTAGTCACCAGTGGCTAACCCCAGCTTTTTGTCTCATTAGCTTAAACTCAGATATGATCCAGAGGTCCCGCCATGAATAACAAAGACATTCCAAGGGTTTAGACATTTCCATTCAGGAATCTGGGACAAGGACCAGGCAAACTATATCATACAGAATTCTTCATAATACAGCACTTTTTAAATTATTTGTTTTCCTCTCCCTCCCCACCCTGCCCGCCCCCCTGATACAGGCAGATCCTGTTCTTTAAAAATAATTTTATTTACTTACTTAGTTATTTTGGGCCGCACCGGGTCTTTTTGTTGCTGTGTGCGCGCTTTCTCCAGTTGCGGTGAGCAGGGGCTTCTCCTCTTTGCTGCGATGCTGTTCACAGCTCTGGCTTTGCCTTATGCAGAGCCCAGGCTCTCGGTGCACAGGCTTCCGTAGCTGTAGCACGTGGGCTCAATAGTTGTGGCTCACAGATTTGGTTACTCCATGGCATGTGGAGGCCTCTGGACCAGGGATTGGACCCTTGTCTCCTGCATTGGCAGGCGGAGTCCCATCCACTGTGTCATCAGGGACGTCCCTTCCTATTTGTTGATAGTTGTGCCCCAACTCATTCAACAAGTAAAATTGTGGAGAGATAGCAGTAAGCAAAACTGGTACTGTTTTTGCTTTCATGGAAGACAGCCACTGAGCAAGTAATTAGGAATATGTTTCATGTAATGAAAGGGTAAATTGCCAAGAAGGCTAAGAGTGTCAGAGAGGATCTCTCCAAGAAAGTAATATTTAAGTTGAGACCTGAAAGCTGATTAATCCTGCAAGAAAAGATGTTTCCAGGTAGAAGAAACAGGATGTATAAAAACCCTGAGGTGAATGTGCTTGGCAGGTTGGAGGAGCTGACAGAAGGTCTGTAAATCTAGAGCACAGATTGTAGTGCTAGAGTCTGGAGAAGCGACACCACAGAAGGCTTAGAAATCCAGGTTGATACATTTCGACTTCTTTGACAGGACAGTGTAGACACTGTAGAGTTGTAAGCGGTGAATTGATACCATTCTAGCATTTTATATCCTTCTGACTCCTGAGTAGAAGAGTCGAGGATTGATGCAGAGACTGATGAGGCTATTTCAGCAATGAAATAGAAGATAAGGGTGGCTTATGTTAGAATGATGGCGGTGGGAATGGATAGAAGTGAATTGACTGGAGAGATGTTTAAATGGAAGTAGGACTAATTTCTGATGAGGTCCTCATCAGAGGTCTTGCCTGACTGAGGAGTCAAGAATAGTAGCAGTTTGCTTTTAATTATTATTGCCGAGATTCACAAAGGGTTTTTATATGCCATGTACCATGCTAATGAATCTCATTCAATCCCCAACAATCCTATAAGATAGATATTAATATTTCTATCCCATTTAACAGACAAGAAACAGACTTACAGTGACTAAATGCGTTGTCCAGGATTATTTCGTTGTTTAGTCGCTAAGTCGTGTCAGACTCTTTGTGACCCCGTGGACTGCAGCACGCCAGGCTACTCTGTCCTCCACTGTCTCCTGGAGTTTGCTCAAATTCATGTCCACTGAGTCAGTGATGCTACCTGACTATCTCATCCTCTTTTGTCCCCTTCTCCTTTTGCCTTCTGTCTTTCCCAGCATCAGTCTTGTCCAATGAGTCAGTTCTTTGCATCAGGTAGCCAAAGTCATTCAAAAGCAGTCCAAGATTATACAATTACTAATTAGCAACTTTCAGGTCAGCTTGAGTAGCTGGGGGCTATTTCTCTAAGACAAGAGACCCTGGACTAGGAGCAGTTCTGTAGAAAACAATGATGATTTCATTCTGAGTTATGTTAAACTTGAGAAAGCTGTGAGAAAGCAAAGTGGAGATTCAGGTAGACAGTGGGATCTGGTGTAAACGCCCTCCTTTGGGCTGAATGAAGCAGAACCCTGATGCAGCCAATCATGGCAAGCAGAACAGGTACATGGAATTTTTAGGAGACTCATCAGCAATGTTATTAGACTACGTATAGTACCTTATGGGCTTCCCTCGTAGCTCAGTTGGTAAGGAATCTGGCTGCAATGCAGGAGGCCCCGGTTCAATTCCTGGGTCAGGAAGATCCCCTGGAGAAGGAAATGACAAGCTACTTCAGTATTCGTGCCTGGAGAATCCCATAGACAGAGGAGCCTGGTGGGTAGAGTCCATATGGTCCCAAAAAGTAGGACATGACTGAGTGACTTTCACTTTCATAGTGCCTTATAGTTCCATCAGATGTATTGAACCAGATTGGATTTCTAAAGTGAGAATAAGGTTGAATTCAAATGTATTTCCTTTTACTCAAAACCCACTAGTGGTATTAATTAAAGCAAAACCTTTAGCTTAAAACTGGGCAATTATCTGTGATTTCAGAAATGTAAGCAGAACCATCATTCATGAAACTGACACACATTCCTCCCGTTCACTGAGCTTTAACTACCAACCCTCTCCCATCTTTCTGTCCTCATTCTCTCTTCCAACTTGATGGATGGCAAATCTTACATGGTTTTGTAATGAGCATCACGTAGCAGTTTGTAATTAAACAGTGGAGCTGAAATGTTCTGTTGTGTTGCTTCTGACTCAATCTTAATTTTTCAATTTCTGAGTAAAAGCGCTGTAGATTTAAAGCCTTGTAAACTCTCTTTTATTTAGAAATTGCTACTCACAAGTGTAGGAAAACTGTAAAGTTTGCAAAATGTTTTACTTGCTGTTCCAAATATCATCTGTCAGAGTCTGAACATGTGCTAGCTCCAGCAATATGTTAAATAAGGCAAAGAAGGAATTTTCTTTGCATCACTTTCCAAACTCCGCAGACTGTAAGATTAGATTACTTGAACGAAGTAAAGAGAGAATAGGAGCAGTTAGGATAAATTCAATCCGTGTAAAGTTATTCTGGTTAACTCTTGCCTAGAGCTCTCTTTTAGATGGATCTTCCACTTCAATGCTGCTTATGTACAATAAAAACAGAGACCTTGACTATTGTGCTGCAGCCCCAGCCCCTACCCTAGTGTTGGGTGCAAAATAGGAGTTCAGTAAACACTTGTTGAATAAGTGACCACACAGCAATAACAACTCTTTCTCCCCACTTATTAACAGACTAGTATATTCCAAGCGTTAGTGGCTCAGACAAGAGTTGTGTCCAACTCTTTGTGACCCCATGGACTGTAGGCTGCCAGGCTCCTCTGTCCATGGAATTCTCCAGGCAAGAATACTAGAGTGGGTTGCCATGCCCTCCTCCAGGGTATCTTCCCGACTCAGGGATCCAACCCAGGTCTCCTGCGTTGCGGGCAAATTCTTTACCGTCTGAGCCACAGGGGAAGCTACCAGGAAAGCCCACCACTGCCACACTTTTGAGGGGTTTCACTTGGGATTCTCTGGTAGCTCAGATAGTAAAGAATCTGCTTGCAATGCAGAAGAGCTGGGTTTGATCCCTGGGTCGGGAAGATCTCCTGGAGAAGGGAATGGCTACCCACTTTAGTATGGGTGGGTAACCTGGAGAATTCCATGGACAGAGTATGTTCCAGGCATTGGGTTAAACATTTTATGTGTATTATCCCATTTAATGCTTAAATTGTTATGCCTAATTTATATATAAAGGTGATGAGGAAAAGAGGCTTACTGGAGTGAAATCACCTGCATCTTGTTAGGACCTGGTAGCTGCAGACTGAAATCCCGGTCTATTGGACTCAGATCCATCCCCTCCTGGTTCGAAAGCTTAAAATAAGAGAAGTTTCTCTCCACTCATGGTGTTATTTGGGTCTACATTTTTAAAAATTCAGTATCTTTTGCAATAACGGGAGGTGGCAGCATTTTTTAAAATTCAGTTTTTTATGAATGAACTGCTTTAATGTATCCAACCACAAATGTGACCAAAATGTAAACTTAGTATCATGTTTTCTACTTTGATGTGATGAGAGAGAAATAGAGAAGACTGCATTATTTGTTATGTATTAGGAAACCCCATCATTAGGCAGTGTGTTTTTAAACTGCCTTAATATCTTATGTGTGATTAATCTGGCAGAGGCAGCAGGTTGAAGGTGGTCTGTGTGTGGTTACCCATATCTGCTATTATTGTGTTCGTTCAGATGGACTTTTATTCTCTAGCAATTTATTGTCATTTGCTCCTCCCTCATGCCCAACCCAGATGCCAGAAATTGAATTTCCTAATGACATCATTATCTCTACAGCAGCTGGTTTTGATAAAGGATGGTAAGTCCAGTAAGGGTAGAAGCAGCAGAAAATGAATTCAGAAGAAACAAATCTTGTGTATGTTCTCATCATTTTTTAAAAGTATGATAGGTGGAAATGATTTTTAAACAGCAGTATGGTGTAATTTAGAATATTTATATAACATTCAGAAATACTCTGTGGATTTTCCGAGTCTTTAAAATATAATGCTTTCTGGTTTCGGTGTTTTTGAAAGTTCTGGATGGCAGACATGGAGAGAGCACTGTCGAACCCGGCACGCTGACAGTTCCTCTCTGCAGGGGTCCACCCCCTCCTTCTCTTTCCGCTTACCTTGTCCTTGTTCTTGGCCTGTCTTCACCTCTGTTCTTCGTCTGTCTCATCTCTTCCATTGAGCTCTTCCCAATCTTAGAATGCCACTGAGAAATGGATGGGAAAGAGTTTCTATCTGTTCATGGTCCTGTGATGATTGTTGGGGTAGTGCTCAGAATTCTGAGATTACATGTACATATAACACCTTGTTTTCTGAAAGACATGGTGTGTTACATGAGTTAAAAGGGTTTTTCAGGTCATTGAACAAAAATTTCAATCTGCCTCCGGTGCCTGATGTGAGGAATTCAAGGAAACTCACTAATGAACAGATATTTAATGCTAATTTAAAACACTACTGTTTAAAAAGGGATTTTCAATTATCTGAATGATGTTGGAACAACTTGTGGCATTGTTTGGTTTGGTGAATCCTGTAATGAATCCTGTAATATAAGAAGATGGTATTGCATGTACCCATTCTTAATGAGATTAAATTATAATGGAAATATTTCCACCCTTCCCTCCTACCCAAAGCCTGTTTTCTTCCTTTTCCAAGTCCCTGCTTGTTTGGTTGCCTTTTCCGCCTGCTGTCTGGTTGTTGCTGCCACCTAACGTCTCAAAATAAAATTGCAATGAGTTTACTTTTTCCAAAAGATTCTCACCGTTGTGCAAGTTTACGGAAATAACATTTGAGAGCAACAGTTGTTTTTCTTGAACTCTTAAATAATAGCACTATGCAGTGATTACTTACTGTGGAGAGAATACAGGTAGCATATCTTCCACCAGCAAAAGGTCCGACTAATAAGATAGCAAGAGATTTAAGAGTAAAGGACCACTTACCAGTGTGACCTTGGCATGTATTTCCCCTCATAAAGTCAGGCTCAGTGCTCTCAAAGGTCTATTCCAGTTTTAACACTTTTTTTTCCCTGTGTTTATTTTTGATTATAAAAGCATAGCCCTTATACATAATACCATTTATTTTTTTGGATTAAAAGTCTCAGTGTTGACTGTGTTTTCTTTTAGAATTGTGTAAATAGATGATCACATTTTTACCATGTGAGTAGATAGCTGTGATGTCTTTCCTTTGGTCAATTAGCAAGACAGATCTGAAGGCTTTGTGTTGTAGATACAACCTTATCCAGGGTATCACTTCTTTGCTTAATTAGTTATGTATGGGCATCCTTAGCTTGACTTTGGCCCTTGTAACACAAGTTGGCAAGATGGCAAAAGTTAATGGTGCTGCTTACAAAGTTCCTGGTTTTTTTTTCCCTTCTAAATCCAAATCCTGGACTGTAAAAGATTTATAGTAACACTATTCAGTTTTCTTCAGCAGGTTGAAAAGGAACGTTAGTATTTCTGTGGGCTAGAAAGAGACCTAGAATCTAGATCTAGATTCTAGATCCAGAGCCCTACAGCTAGAAAGTTTTCTAGATACAAGAGAGTGAAGAGAGATGGAGTTCACAGTGTGTGATGGAGTCTTCTTTCCCGAAGAACATTACAATTCAGCAAAAACCTTTCCTTGAGGACTTCTGTAATCTTACACTGACTTTCTAAAGAATAGTAACATTTTAACAGATCTTTTGGTTGTTGCTATTTCTCTGTAAATAAGTCATTCATCCTTTATAACCTTGTGGATGGTTAAGGCAAAGTCGAATGAACACAAACCCGCACCTTCACCTAGTTTTGCTGATCTTTAAAGAATTGATTCCTAGAACCCCTGGTGGGTGGAGAACATTTTGAATAAAATAAAAATGGATTCGAACCTGCTATTATTTTTCTGTTTAGATACCATCCCTATTCAGATGGTCATGAATCTTAATTAAATACAGTTTGCTTTGCTACTGTCCTTTGCTTACAGATTTTTCAGACAGGTTTCAGTGATCTTGTTCAAGCCATCCTGACCGAATTGTACCAGTAAAATCTTAAGAGTCACAGCCTCAAGTGACTGGCTTACTGCTAAATATAGAACCTTTATTGAGTTCCTTTGAGCCACTAATTTTGTTAGTCTGTTGAAAAAGTTACTGTTACTACCATCAGGTTTATCTGGCATAATTCCTTATACGCTTGAGCAGAATGATCAGAATTTCATTATCTTTTTGCTACTGAAACCTTTCTTTTCTGATACCTTACACTTTTATTAAACATTGCTATCAGATTTCTGTTTATTATCCAATTATTACTGACTTTTTTTTCCCTGAGCTGAATAAGGAATGAAGTCATAGGATGGCTTTAAGCAGTGGTTAAGACACCTCTGAAGTCAAATATTCTCGGTTTGAATCCTAGCCTTACTTTGCTCTATGATCTTGTACAAGTTATTTAACCTCTGTCAATGTCAAACCTTCCCTCACCTCCCAGATGAAGTCTGGGACAGGCCCCACAGCACTCTGTACTTTGTAATGAGATAGTTGTTCATTCTTTTTGTTTAGTGTCTTTCTCTTTCTACTGGATAGTTTGCTCCATGATGCAAACTGTTGTTTGTGGTTTTTCTGGTTCTTCACACGTGTCTTGCACACAAGTGAATGGCAAATGTTTGTTGAATGATTAAACGTGCTCTCATTTAAGAGGTGAAGACACTGAGATGCATATCATGTGTGATTTATCCCAAGTCACATATTTTCTGAAACATTTGTAAGTAGAACTCAAGTTTTTAGTCTCCTGTATAACTGTATCCTCCAATCTTTCTACTGTACTCTGAAAATTGAAGATCTAAAGAGAGATTGGGCTTCCCAGGTGGCTCAGAGGTGAAAAATCCCCTTGCCAGTGTAGAAGCTGTGGGAGATGCAGGTTCGATCCCCAGGTCAGGAAGGTCCCCTGGAGGAGGAAATGGCAGCCCACTCCAGGATTCCTGTCAGGATGATCCCACAGACAAAGGAGTCTGGTGGGCTACAGTCCATGAGGTCACAGGGAGTCAGACACGACTGAACACACACACGGAGAGAGAGGTTAAGCAGTATCTACAGATGTATTACAGAGGTGGAATGCACACATACTCCAATGGGCTATGGAAATTGGGAGGCCAATAAAAAGTCCTTTTGGCAGGGGTTGGATACAGAAAGGCTCAGTGAAAGAGGAGACATTTGAACTGTCTGTACAGATAGATTATGGATAGAGAGATCACTCAAGACAGAAGCAACATTTTATGTAATTGTATGTATCATCTTAGTCTCATTATTTTTAATCTCTTTATGTCAAATCTACAAAATGTATAGTAGCTAGCTAATGATCTTGTTTTATTTCAGTGAACAATGTGGGAATGTCATATGAGTATCCGGAATACTTTTTGGATGTTCCTGACTTGGACAATGTAAGTTGTTTTTTGTAGATTGTGGTCATAGAAAGAATGTGTGCAGGCATGGGTGAGGCAATATGGTATAATGTTGAGACTCTGAGCTCTGGAGTCTAACAACCGAGATTCATACCCTGGTCCTTCTACTCACTACCTGAGTTCCCTAGGGAATGACCCAACCATCCTTAGTCTCCGTTCCCTTGTCTATAATATAGGCAGCTTTACAGAGATGTTAGAAGAATTGAATGAGAAAATATTTATCATCTCATCTGTACAACACTAGGTTCAGTAATAGCTCCAGTTTTATTATTATCATTTTTATTACATCAAAGCAGCTCTGTTTAAATATCAGGATTCTAAACATCAATTTAAAAGCCATAATGGTGTTAATAATATACAGCAGTATAGTGGATTCAGGTAAACTAGCTCTACCAAAATGAAAGCTATATGCTTGATGCATGTCTAATTCTTTAATAAAAACTAGAAAACATATTATTGAAAGAAAATGTAAATTTTTAAAAATTGTTGAAAATATTAGATTCAGTAGTTTCTTCTTTCCATGTTAGCAGAGAGGAAATTGCATATTTATTTTAGGTTTAGTGTGTTTTTTTCGCATTCAGATTTCACTTGTATGTATACTTTGGATTTTGTATACTAGCATGAATTGCTGCATTTAGCTGAAAAACACTGTAATACTGAGAGTAAAATATAAGCTGCCTCTTTACCCCAAATCCTGTCAGTTTCCAAGGTATCTGGGGAAACTTTCAATGCATCTCTGGATTATTCATATATCTCTATCTATCTATCTTATATATAATATGGTCACTTCCATGATCAGATCTATATAAAATTATCAATATTTCTTTTGCAGACCATCAAGAAACTGATAAATGTTAATGTCCTTTCTGTTTGCAAGGTAAGGAAACTTATAATAAATATGTCATCTTTATAAATAGCTTCTTTATAAATATGTCACCTTTTTCTGGATCTTTCTATTTAAAAACACTGAATCAGTTTGTTCACTTCAGTCAGCTCTTATTTTGATTCAAGTAGGTATTCCAGATGAAAGCAATTTATTTCCTTACCTTTTCAGGAAGTGGAAAGAACTAATTACCAAACAGATATCTATATAGTTCTCCTTTTTAGCAGCTGAACATTTATTAAATGCCTCTTATATACAAACACTTCTACAAAAACATAGTGAGTCCTGGGAATATGCAGACTAACTTAGGCTGAAGATTGATTCTTTTACAAAGCTTTCACCTATGAATAATTCATTGCTAACCTACTGTTTCCAGTCCGTATCTCCTGTGGTCCACGTAAGCTGATGAGCTAAATGTTGTGGAAAAGCATTGTATGTGGGACCCCAGAGTAATGAGTATGATTTTTATTAGCCACACATGAAAATTACTCTCATTTCTAGTTGCTAGACATGCATTGTAGCCATGTCACTTGTATATGCCAACAAAAGACACCACAGCTAAAATGTGCTAAAAGGAAGAATAGCTAGCAAGTGTGAGCATCTCAGAACCATCCCTCCCTACCTCTCTTAGGATGAGGAATCTTATTTTCCCAATCTGGGATCGAACCTGTGCCCCCTGTAGTGGACGCTTGGAGTCCTAACCACTGGACCACCAGAAAATTTACATTTCCCCTTTTATTTTATTTAAAAAAAATTTTTTTTTAATTAATTAATTTATTTATTTATTTTTTTAAATTTTACTTTACAATTCTGTATTGGTTTTGCCACACATTGACATGAATCCACCACGGGTGTACATGCATTCCCAAACATGAACCCCCCCCACCCCCCTCCCCACATCTCTCTGGGTCATCCCCGTGTACCTGCCCCAAGTGTGCTGTATCTTGCATCAGACATAGACTGGCATTTCGATTCTTACATGATATTATACATGTTTCAATGCCATTCTCCCAAATCCTCTCACCCTCTCCCTCTCCCTCTGAGTCCAAAAGTCTGCTATACACATCTGTGTCTTTTTTGCTGTCTTGCATACAGGGTCATCATTGCCATCTTTCTAAATTCCATATATATGTGTTAGTATACTGTATTGGTGTTTTTCTTTCTGGCTTACTTCACTCTGTATAATCGGCTCCAGTTTCATCCATCTCATCAGAACTGATTCAAATGTATTCTTTTTAATGGCTGAGTAATACTCCATTGTGTATATGTACCACAGCTTTCTTATCCATTCATCTGCCGATGGACATCTAGGTTGTTTCCATGTCCTGGCTATTATAAACAGTGCTGCGATGAACATTGGGGTACATGTGTCTCTTTCAATTCTGGTTTCCTTGGTGTGTATGCCCAGCAGTGGGATTGCTGGGTCACAAGGCAGTTCTATTTGCAATTTTTTAAGGAATCTCCACACTGTTCTCCATAGTGGCTGTACTAGTTTGCATTCCCACCAACAGTGTAGGAGGGTTCCCTTTTCTCCACACCCTCTCCAGCATTTATTGCTTGCAGATTTTTGGATCGCAGCCATTCTGACTGGTGTGAAGTGATACCTCATTGTGGTTTTGATTTGCATTTCTCTAATAATGAGTGATGTTGAGCATCTTTTCATGTGTTTGTTAGCCATCTGTATGTCTTCTTTGGAGAAATGTCTATTTAGTTCTTTGGCCCATTTTTTGATTGGGTCGTTTATTTTTCTGGAGTTGAGCTGCATAAGTTGCTTGTATATTTTTGAGATTAGTTGTTTGTCAGTTGTTTCATTTGCTATTATTTTCTCCCATTCGGAAGGCTGTCTTTTCACTTTGCTTATATTTTCCTTTGTTGTGCAGAAGCTTTTAATTTTAATTAGATCCCATTTGTTTATTTTTGCTTTTATTTCCAGAATTCTGGGAGGTGGATCATAGAGGATCCTGCTGTGGTTTATGTCAGAGAGTGTTTTGCCTATGTTCTCCTCTAGGAGTTTTATAGTTTCTGGTCTTACATTTAGATCTTTAGTCCACGCACAAAAAGATAATCCCCTTTTATTTTAACAGTAACTACAATGAGATAGCATACCTTGATTATACATACCAGACCAGCAGAAAATACTGCTTAAGGCAGAATTTCCATACATAATATCAGGTAGTTTAAATTTGAACATATTGATGGAACAGCAAAATTATTGATATTTTCATTAACTCATATACTAATTTAAGAAAACCAAAAAAAAGCTCAAAACTATTTGGACTGACCAGATAAATATAAATAAGAATGTAACTATATATATATGGCATAGTCTTTTTTTTTTAATTGTGAATATTTAAAAAAAAGTTCTCCTTGGGTCTTCATGTCCTGAGAAATCATAACCGTTACACAGTTGATTTCAAATTCAAGGACCCTAAAATCTTATTCCAAGTTCAGAGACCCTAAAATCTTATTATGTCTTGTTCAACTTTTCATATATGGATAGCTGTGCTTCTCCCTGTGTAATGTATATGTTGCTTTTAAAGCGTATAGTTAATTTAGTCTTCATGTGATTTTAGCAATATAGTTGATTCAGGTAAAGCAGGTCTACCAAAAAGAAAGCCACATCGTTGATGCATGCACACCATGTGACATCTGGCAGCTTGTTACCTAAAGGCACCTCAAGAGAATTACATTGTAAGATGACAATTTTATAAAACAAATAGTTGCTCTATCTTTTTCATTGTGGTTAACCAAGATTTTTTCTCAAGTAAGATTCAGTGTGAGGCAAACTACAAACAACTGGATCTGTGAGTAGCTTTGGCTCAAGACACACGTGCACAAAATTAATGCTTATAAAACATGGTTAATGTGCATATATCTGTATAGTGTTAAAGGTATTTCCCTTGGCATGCTATGTAAATGTAATCATTCTTCAACAATCTGTGTAAGGTTTCAAGTTAATTAAATAACTACATCATCTACTAGTAATACGGCCTTTGAGTGAATTACTTACCCTCTGTGCTTCAGTTTTTCATCTATAAATTGAGGAGGATAACTCTCTTTACCTTACAGAGTTGTTTTGGGAATTAAACGAGGTAATATGTGTAAATCTCTTAGAATAGTGCCCAGAGCATACTAAAGGCTCTAAAAAGTGTTTCTATTACTTTGTTAAACTCAGAGGTGGTGAAGATTTTGAGTACATGTATGCAGCTATTACTTTTTTAGCAAGCAAATTTTTTGATCAAAATTAAGATCACTTGTGGTCTGTAATTTGTTTTATGATTTTTGCCTTTTGAAATGACTGTGTACTATGGTTTTGATAATCCCTTCTAATATATTTGGCCAAATGCTTAAAAATAATGAGAGTTAAAAAATAGTGCGTGTTGGAGAGGTGGTCCAAAGATGGCAGAGGAATAGGACAGGGAGACCACTTTCTCCCCCACAAATTCAGAAGATCAAAAGATCATCTGAGTGCTGAGTAACTTCCATAAAACAACTTCTGAACACTGGCAGAGGACACCAGGCCCCCAGAAAGGCAGCCCATTCTCTTCAAAAGAAGGTAGGACAAAATATAAAAGACAAAAAGAGAGATAAAAGAGTTAGGGATGGAGACCATCCCGGGAAGGGAGTCTTGAAGGAGGAGAAGTTTCCAAACACCAGGAAACACTCTCACTCTCTGTGGGGAGTTTTGGAATCTCAGAGGACAACATAACTGGGAGGAAGAAAAAAGAAACCCACAGAATACGCGCCTAACTGCAACTCCCAGCAGAGAAGTAGCCCAGATGCTCTCATCTGCCACCAGCAAGCGGGAGCTGAACAGGGAGGCGTGGGTGGCATGCTTAGGGTGAGAACTGGGCCTGAATGCCCTGAGGACAATATGAGGGAGCTAACATGAAATAGCAACCCAAACTGTGGGATAACCAGAGAGAAGAAAAAAGAGAGAGAGAGAAAACTTCCCTGTGAAAAGCTCTAACCTAAGGCCCAGACTGGCCTGCTCACAGAACAAAGGACTGAGCGAATACCAGAGGAGAGCTAGCCAGCTGTGGACCGGCACCTACCCCCCACCCAGAGGCAGAGAAACAGGCGGGCGACAGCCAGAGCCAGAAGGCGAGGGGCAATCTCGGCCCCAGAGACGGCATCCTCTATCAAACTGTGAGCAGGCTCCCAGTTGCTCCCAAGTCTTCCTGGGATCCTGGACGGTTGACATCTGCCAGGAGGGTTGCAGCCAGAGAGCAGCTTCCCAGAGGACACACACAGCAACCTGAGATGGTGCTCTTGCGATACACCCGGGAAACTGAGTGTCTGGGACCAGGGAGGTGATAAGATGCACAGACCACCTGGGACAGTGTGCTTGCCAAGCACCTGGTCGCCTGAGCTACTCGGACCTGGGAAGGGCATAAAACGCATGCGCAGCTGAATCTGTGCCTTTGTGGAGTACCCAAGAACCTGAACCCGAGCAGTTTAGACCTGGGACGTGCACAAAACCCAGGGCCTGATTTGGACAGTTCCCCTGCAGAGCAACCTGGAGCCTGAGCAATGTAGACCAGGAAAGCACATGCACGGTGAGCTGGGGCAAACCCAGTTTGCTCCAGTTTCCAGACTGTGGAGAGCACATAGGGGATTGATTACTGGCTAAATTGCTTTCTCCTCTTTTGATTCCCCCTCTTCTCCTGGTCACCTCTATATCCCTCCTTCCTTTTCTCTTCTCCATGCAACTCTGTGAACCTCTCCGGGTGTCCCTCACTGTGGAGAATCTTTTCACCATTAACCTAGATGTTTTTTCATCAGTGCTCTATGGATGGAGAAGTCTTGAGGCTACTGTAAGAAAAAGACTGAAAGTCAGAGGCAGGAGGCTTAAATCCAAAACTTGAGAACACCAGAAAACTCCTGACTCCAGGGAACATTATTCGACAAGAGCTCATCCAAGACCCTCCATACCTACACTGAAACCAAGCTCCACTCAAGAGCCAACAAGTTTCAGAGCAAGACATACCACACTAATTGTCTAGCGACACAGGAACATAACCCTGAGCATTAAAATTCAGGCGGCCAAAAGTCAAAACCCAAAGACACCTTAAAACTCACTACTTGACACTCCATAGAAAAGAGATTCAGCTCCACCCACCAGAACACCAACACAAGCTTCCCTAACCAGGAAACCTTGACAAACCACTCATTCAACCCCACCCACAGGGAGGAACCTCCACAGTAAAGAGGAACCACAAACTTCCAGCATACAGAAGAGCCACCCCAAACACAGCAATCTAAACAAAATGAAAAGGCAGAGAAATATTCATCAGGTAAAGGAACATGATAAATGCCCACCAAATGAAACAAAATAGGAGGAGATAGGGAGTCTACCTGAAAAAGAACTCAGAATAATGATAGTAAAGATGATCTGAAGTCTTGAAGACAGAATGGAGTTACAGATGAATAGGCTAAAGACAACGAGTGAGAAGATGCAAGAAATGTCTAACAGGGACCTAGAAGGAATTTAAAAAAGAGTCAGTAATGCATAATGCTATAACTGAGATCAAAAGCACTCTGGAGGGAACCAACAGTACAATAACTGAGGCAGAAGAGAGGATAAGTGAGGTGGAAGATAGAATGGTGGAAATAAATGAAGCAGAGAGGAAAAAACAAAAACCTAACCTAACTTTACACCTAGAAAAAGAAGAAATGAAGAACCCCAGGGTTAGTAGAAGGAAAGAAATCATAAAAATGAGGGCAGAAATAAATGAGAAAGAAACAAAGGAGACTATAGCAAAACTCAGCAAAACTAAAAGCTGGTTCTTTGAAAAGATAAATAAAATAGATAAACTATTAGCCAGACTCATCAAGCAATAAAGGGAGAAGAATCAAATCAACAAAATTAGAAGTGAAAATGGAGAAATCACAACAGACAGCACAGAAATACAAAGGATCATAAGAGACTACTGTCAGCAACTATATGCCAATAAAATGGACAACTTGGACAAATTTTTAGAAAAGTATAACCTTCCAAAACTGAACCAGGAAGAAATAGAAAATCTTGTCAGACCCATCACAAGCACAGAAATTGAAACTGTAATAAAAAATCTTCTAATGAACAAAAGCCCAGGACCAGATAGCTTCACAGGTGAATTCTATCAAAAATTTAGAGAAGCACTAACACCTGTCCTACTCAAACTCTTCCAGAAAATTGCAGAAGAAGGTAAACTTCCAAACTCATTCTATGAGGCCACCATCACTCTAATACCAAAACCAGACAAAGATGCCACACACAAAAAAACTACCAGCCAACATCACTGATAAACATAGATGCAAAAATCCTTAACAAAATTCTAGCAAACAGAATCCAACAGCACATTAAAAAGATCATACATCATGACCAAGTGGGCTTTATCCCAGAGATGCAAGGATTCTTCAATATTTGCAAATCAATCAATGTAATACAACACATTAACAAATTGAAAAATAAAAACCATATGGTTTTCTCAGTAGATTCAAAAAAAGCCTTTGACAAAATTCAACATCCATTTATGATAAAAAAAAAAAAACCCTCCAGAAAGCAGGCATAGAAGGAACATACCTCAACATAATAAAAGCCATATATGATAATCCCACAGCAAACATTATCCTCAATGGTGAAAAATTAAAAGCATTTCCTCTAAAGTCAGAAACAAGACAGGGGTGCCCACTCTCACCGCTACTATTCAATGGAGTTTTTGAAGTTTTAGCCACAGCAATCAGAGAAGAAAAAGAAATAAAAAGAATCCAGATTGGAAAAGAAGAAGTAAAACTCTCACTGTTTGTAGATGACAGGATCCTCTACATAGAAAAGCCTAAAGACTCGACCAGAAAATTACTAGAGCTAATCAATGAATATAGTAAAGTTGCAGGATATAAAATGAACACACAGAAATCCCTTGCATTCCTATACACTAACAATGAGAAAACAGAGAAATTAAGGAAACAATTCCATTCACCATTGCAATGAAAAGAATAAAATACTTAGGAATAAATCTATCTAAAGAAACAAAAGACTTATATATAGAAAACTATAAAACACTGATGAAAGAAATCAAAGATGACACAAATAGATGGAGAAATATACCATGTTCATTGATCAGAAGAATCAATATAGTGAAAATGAGTATACTACCCAAAGCAATCTATAGATTCAGTGCTATCCCTATGAAGCTACCAGTGGTATTTTTCATAGAACTAGAACAAATAATTTCACAATTTGTATGGAAATGCAAAAAACCTCAAATAGCCAAAGCAACCTCGAGAAAGAAGAATGGAACTGGAGGAATCAACCTGCCTGACTTCAGGCTCTACTACAAAGCCAGTCATCAAGACAGCATGATACTGGCACAAAGACAGAAATATAGATCAATGGAACAAAATAGAAAGCCTAGAGATAAACCCACACACCCATGGACACCTTTTCTTTGACAAAGGAGGCAAGAATATACAATGGAGAAAAGACAATCTCTTTAACAAGTGGTGCTGGGAAAACTGGTCAAACACTTGTAAAAGAATGAAACTAGAACACTTTCTAACACCATACACAAAAATAAACTCAAAATGGATTAAAGATCTAAATGTAAGACCAGAAACTGTAAAACTCCTAGAGGAAAACATAAGCAAAACACTCTGGCATAAATCATAGCAGGATCATCTATGACTTACCTCCCAGAGCAATGGAAATAAAAGCAAAAATAAGCAAATGGGACCTAATTAAATTTAAAAGCTTTTGCACAATGAAGGAAACTATAAGCAAGGTGAAAAGACCGCCTTCAGAATGGGAGAAAATAATAGCAAATGAAGCAACTGACAATTAATCTCAAAAATATACAAGCAGCTCTTGCAGCTCAATTCCAGAAAAATAAATGACTCAATCAAAAAATGGGCCAAAGAACTAAAGAGACATTTCTCCAAAGACATACAGATGGCTAACAAACACATGAAAGGATGCTCAACGTCACTCATTATCAGAGAAATGCAAATCAAAAGCACAATGAGGTACCATCTCATGCCAGCCAAAATGGCTGCTATCAAAAAATCTACAAACAATAAATGCTGGAGAGGGTGTGGAGAAAAGGGAACCCTCTTACACTGTTGGTGGGAATGCACACTAGTACAGCCACTCTGGAGAACAGTGTGAAGACTCCTTAAAAAAAAACTGGAAATAGAACTGCCATACGACCCAGCAATCCCACTGCTGGGCATACACACTGAGGAAACCAGAAGTGAAAGAGGCACCTGTACCCCAATGTTCATCACAGCACTGTTTACAATAGTTAGGACGTGGAAGCAACCTAGATGTCCATCAGCAGACGAATGGATAAGAAAGCTGTGGTACATATACACAATGGAATATTACTCAGCTATTAAAAAGAATGCGTTTGAATCAGTTCTGAGGTGGATGAAACTGGAGCCTATTATACAGAGTGAAGTAAGTCAGAAAGAAAAACACCAATACAGTATATTAACGCATATATATGGAATTTAGAAAGATGGTAACGATGACCCTATATGCGAGACAGCAAAAGAGACACAGATGTAAAGAACAGACTTTTGGACTCTGTGGGAGAAAGTGAGGGTGGGATGATATGAGAGAATAGCATTGAAACATGTATATTACCATATGTGGACTGGATCGCCAGTCTAGGTTCAGTGCATGAGACAGGGTGCTCAGGGCCAGTGCACTGGGATGACCCTGAGGGATGGGATGGGGAGGGAGGTGGGAGGGAGGATCAGGATGGGGAACACATGTACACCCATGGCTGATTAATGTCAGTGTATGGCAAAAACCACTACAGTATTGGAAAGTAATTAGCCTCCAATTTAAATAAATAAATTAATTTAAAAAATAATGAGTTATATTATGTACATGTGTTTCATAATATATCATAATGAGGTAATGATGAAAAACATGTTGAAGTGTTTTTAAATTGCATTTTATAGAATTGTTAGTGCTAGCTCCACATTAATCTCCTGGTCACTTTAATTCCTCTGTCAGAGAAACAGTGTAAAGTTGTTGCTCTATATCCATTAATTAGTAGCTTCTCCTGCAATCTCCATACAGACGGAAGTAAGTCAGAAAGAGAAAAACAAGCATCATATATTAACCACATGTGTGTGGAATCTAGAAAAATGGTACAGATGAACCTAGTTCCCGAGCAGGGATTGAGACACAGTTGAAGGGCACGGACGTGTGGACACGGTGGGGGATGGGGAGGGTGGGCCTAACTGGGAGACTCGGTTTGACATAAACACACTAGCAGCTGTAAAACAGGTAGCGGGAAGCTGCCGTACAGCGCAGCGAGCTATACGATGACCTACCTGTGATGCTCTGCCATGACCTAGATGGGTGGGATGACAGGGCCGGGGGAAAGGAGGGAGGTCCAACAGGAGAGGGGATATATATACACACATGTAGCTGATTTACTTCATTGCACTGCAGAAACTAACACAGCATTGTAAAACAGTTATACTCCAGTGTAAAAGAAAAAAAATTGCACACAAAAAAAGAAACCCTGGCAGCCTCTGTCTGCCAAAGCATACACTTTGGACTGGCAGTCTACGGAGTAGTAGTGATAAAAAGGCCAAGGTCCTGACCTTGATCTCTGAGAACCGATCAGCTTGCTCTGCTGTCACACACCTCATCCTCTGAGCAGCATCTGAGCACCGATGAGCGTGTACTGGTGGTGGTCACCTCATGGCCCTGCTCACAGATGAGTAGTGCTGGGGCGGGAAGCGTGGATGAAGCACCACCAGTCCACCACACTGGAGAGGATCCTCAGTTTTCTTTACCATAATGATGAAATAATAGCAAGACATCAGTCCTGGTATCTTGACAGATGATAAAATGCTCCTCCCACCTCTCCATTGTTCTTCTTCCACCTTCTTTTTTTCCATGGGCATAGATGCTTTTTCCCACGAAAGGAGTCAGTGGAGACAAACGCCAAACTTACTAAACATCATCCCCTATCATATTGTGAGCCACACTGACGAGAAGTATCACCAGCAGAAGAGATGGATATATGCTTTAAAATTTTGTCTGTTAACCTCTTTTTGCAAGTCAAATCCCATTTGCAAAGCACTAAGGGAGTTTGCTGTTCAGAAATGCTTCTTCATTCAGCCAAAGAATGAAGAATATTTTAATTTATCTTTCATGTAAATATGTATTTTCCTGTCCATTTGTGATGGGAGCTTTTAGTGGAAAAACAGTTAAATGCTTGATTTATTTATCATGGAATTAGTACCATCTACAGGACAGCCAGTCAGTTTTCACTGTACGTAGGCAGGATCCGGGTCGTTTGTAGCACATTTGACTGACTCTTCAAGCATGGCAATAGTTTGACTCAAACAGCGGGAGGTGAGTGGTGTGCAGTGGCTTACCAGAGGCCAGGAAAGTAAGTTAGGACATGATTGTTCAGATCCTTGAGTGCTGTGCTCAAGAGGGCAGAGAGCCTTAAAGTTGAAATAAGGTGTGATCTGGTGTACGTTTTAGAAAGACACTTCTAGTGGCAGAGTGGCATGGCAGTGTGTATTTAAAGGCACGTGTTTTGATCTTGTTTATACTGAGAAGGGGCATTCACCTTGATGGAGTCGTGTGTCTGAAGCTCCCAGGTTTCGTATTCTTTCGTGCTGCTGTGATTTGCCCTACGGTGTATTTTGATGAATCGTTTCTGTTGTCCTTCAGTTGACTGGGTTATGTTGCAGGTCCAGTACGTTTTCAGTAGCAGTGGCTGTTCGGAGCTCCAGGTTAACTTAGAAGGAGATGAAAATTGGTCTAGAATCTTATAAGGTTTTCTGGTGGTTGGACATCAGGGGACCCAGGGCATGGATGTCTATGGCCTAATGCCTTAATAAGTGTGTTGAAAAAGGCTTATTACGAAAGAGAATGACATCTTTTGTCCATCAGGGTTGGTTCAAGTTTTATCTCCTCAGCAAACCACATGCCTAGGAGCTGACTGGCTGAGTAGCATGCCAGGAAAGGTTGGAGAGATGAGCTTGCCCTGTGACCTTGGGTTTGTGCCCCTAATTTGGAGATATTTGCAGGCAGGGCCCAGCATCTGGTTGGAAGTCTTGTGCTGTACCAGACCATTGAATGACCTGGCTTGACATTTCAGGATTAGTGCCTGGTCCGTGCGTTGCTGTCCCTGTATCAATAGGTCACATGATGATAAAAAATCATCGAAGTCCCCCATTCCAACAGAGGAATAATAAAACTGCAATATCCTGGCCAAAGGATTTACAGGTCATCACCGGATGAAGTGGCAATGAGTGGTCCACAGAATATGGAGGAAGAAAAATAGCGGTGACTCTAGACCCCTCCAGTCCCATCTGATCGTTTCACTTTTCATCTTATTCAATAATTTAGAATTATTCCTTTTTTTTCTCTCTCAGTGACTTGCTTAACTGGGCTTTCCCTTTACCAGGTTAGTTGAGGTAATCTAAGAGGTATTTAGAAGCCTTGTTGCCTGCTTTGTAGTTTTGCTGTTAGTACCTTCAGGGTTAAATTCAGTCTTGTTCTTATTCCCTGCAGAGCAGGTAAGTGCCAAGGTCAGGAGAGCAATGGTGTGAAAATTCTGCATGAAGGTGACTGATATGGCCAGTAGATCAGCCTTCAACTGGAAGAAAGATCCTCCTGGCCAGGGCTTTCTTGTGATTTCAGATGTTCTGTGACTAAAATCTAAGGTTAAGGCTCATTTCTCCTCAAGATCAATGACCTTCAGACCAGAAATGGTAAGAGTTTAGAGATAATTAAATCTCCAGATATTAAGCCACACACTTCTACAGTAGTTCGGGTTTTATGCCTGGAGGGGCTTCCCTGGTGGCTCAGACGGTAAAGAATCCGCCTGCAATGCAGGAGACCTAGTTTCGATCCCTGGGTTGGCAAGGTCCCCTGGAGAAGGGGGACAGCTACCCACTCCATTACTCTTGCCTGGAGAATCCTTTAGATAGAAGAGCTGGGCAGCCTACAGTCCATGGGGTCACAAAGAGTTGGACACAACTGAGCGACTTTCACTTCACTATACCTGGAAGAAGTTTCCATCTCGGAATACTGAAAGAGTTTGCAGGTGAAATTGTGGTATTGCTATTGGCTATTATTAGAGAAATCATAGAAAAGGGAGAACACGCCACAACTCCAGAGGCAGGTATATATCTATCCAAGTCCACTTTGAATCAGGTAGCACACTCAGCACCAAATCCAAAGACTAGTTCCGAAATGGATCTTCTCCGTGCTGTTTGTCACTGATTTGAGATCACTTGTTGTAACATCTGCCAAACTGAAAATTGCCTTCCTTCTCGGGGCCTGATGGTTCTTTGATTCCTTTTAATGACAGTATAAGAACCTCAAGGACACCATAGACTCTTCACTCCTTTTCAAATGAACACAGCCCAAGCCTTTTCCATAGCTTATCTAAGAATGCGAAAGCCATCCCTTCTGAAGGTGCTGGGCCCTGAAGCTCCTACTGGGCTTGGTGAATATGCTGGACAATAGGGAGTGGCCCTACCTATACTCAGATCCCTTAGGAAATTTCCAGACTATCATTCTGACAAATACAGGGGCTGTCCTACTTTCTTTATTACCTTTCTCAGAGCAGAGAAATAGGTGGGTGGGGATCCAAGGTAAAATTTATTAACAATTTCCAGTTACAGTGAAGTACCACTCAGTCTTGTTTTATTTGGAAATGGGGAGGAAGAGTCTTAAGTAGGGGATCAAAATTTAATTCTTCCTTCATTAGATAATCAGCCAAAGTGAAGTAGCTGAAAGAAGTAGAGATGTTTAGCATGGAGAAGGGAAGCATGACATCACATACACACACGCGCACACAATCAAGACCAGTTAGCTCAACCTCCTAACTGTTTTGTAAATCAGCTCACGCAGTGATTTCTTCCAGACATCACACACACACACACACACACACTCAAGACCAGTTACACACACACACACACACACACACACACACACACACTCAAGACCAGTTAGCTCAACCTCCTAACTGTTTTGTAAATCAGCTCACCCAATGATTTCTTCCAGACATCACACACACACACACACACACACACACACACACACACACACACACAC